>NC_048229.1:24322616-24364035 GCF_002007445.2 Ailuropoda melanoleuca
CCCACAACGCCGGGATCACGCCCTGAGCCGAAGGCAGACGCTCAACCGCTGTGCCACCCAGGCGCCCCTGAACTAGCAACAGATTAAATGGGTAGCTTCAACCACTGTTTTTACTTGTCTCAGGGGAAATAAAAAGGGTTAATTACATTTCACTGCTACAAGTTTTCTTTTCAAGGCTACAAACAGTCACAAACATCCACAAATGTCACTAAGCAGGAAGGAGTTTTCTCAAGACTCAGAGGTAAGTCATTGTATTAGTCATTCGTTGAAATGAGAACTATAGTCTGGGGTCCTCCTAGTTACTATATGAATGTGTCTTTTCTTGTGTATTTGTTAGTAGCATGCTCCATACAATAATATAATTAGATAAACATTGCTTGGAAATTAGTCCAATGTTATTCTCTCTGTAAGCTGTGCTTTCTTTTTAGGGATTACAGTGCTTCTCTTTCATTTCACTTAGCACACACAGAAACTCTCACTGCCTCAGGATCATTTGAATGTGTCTGTATGACTTTAATTGTAATTTGGGGCACGTTTTGGCGGTGGACCGTAGGAATCCAGATACAGATGCGTTGCAAGTGTAAAATGTTCTTTATAATCATCTGTCTTCTTTGCTTTGCATTTTGAGTCCTAAAATCTGTTTATCTCAAAACAGAGAAACTGACCCTGACAATTGGTGAAGTCAGGCAGTAACTCTTCGTGAAGATGTGTGGTACTTATAAACAATCTCTATTCTGTACAAGGGAAATGCTATCAGCACAATGTAATAGCATCTAATTTCTGTAGGAGGAAAGGATGTTGCCGTGGGGCCCTCCCTGGCACTGGCTGTCTGACCTTCTGATGATAGCACGGGCCTCTTCAAATCTGTCAGGTCCTCAACCAGCTCATGTGACTACAAAAACAGACCGGAAGCCAAATGTGTTATGTTCTTAACACCATATTTGTGAAAGGCAACACTGGATGCAAACAGAACAAATTGCAATTCAAGCCACATATTTCTATGAGGCATTGTAATAAATTTATTAACAGCATTTTCCTTCTTAGCTATTAAGTCCCCTTGTCTAATACCAAGTTATCTCCTTATTTTATTAAATCTGTTAAACTTGTCTCTTCTGTCTAATCCCTTTGAACGGCCTTCTAGCTCCAAGACCTACCATGCGCAAGCAATTCCCAGGGCATAATGGTAAGTCAAAGGATCTGGGAGGGTGGCTGGGATTCAGGACATTCCCAAAACTGTTGTGTTGTATGGCTCCGGAGGGCGCCCCACAGTGGTCATCACTGGTCTGTACAGCCCTTTCTGCAAATTAGAAAAAGGTGTGCCCTCTGGATGGTTGGTTTAGTCATGATGCTACTCAAAGCAGATTAGAAAATAGCACAGATGTCAAAGCATCAGGAAATACAGAAAATCTTAAAAACAATACATGCAGTCATCCCAAACACATTATTAATTTTTCTAAAGCTCAGCTATGAATATCTCACTTGCCTGTTTACCCCCCTACCCCCAAAGCCCAGAGATTGAATTCTTGCCAAGGTATCTGGACACCTGCATTCTAATCTTTACTTTGAAGCTAACTTGTGTTATGAGCTTGCATTAGAGGTTTGCTGAGACCTCTGCTGTGCCTGAGCTTTGGGTCCCAAGTGCAGGTTCCAATATGGAGATAGAGGACAGAATTGTTTTAGATCATTGCAAGACTCCCAATTTTCTCTGTAATCCTCAGTTCTTGGTTCTATGGAAAGATGTCTAACTCATAATAAGGGAAATACTCATTGCAGATTTCAGCTATCATGTTGAAAGTGGACAAAATGTTTCATTAAAAAAACTGGCAAAGGAGTTGGGAAATATAATCGCTCGCTTTTTTATTTTATTTTTTTAAGTAGGCTCCACACCCAGTGTGGAGCCCAACGCAGGGCTTCAACTCACAACCCTGAGATCAAGACCTGAGCCGAAATCGTGTCAGACACTTAACCGACTGAGTCACCCAGGTGCCCCTAATCTCACATTTTTTTAATTGAAGTATAATTAACATATAATATCCTACTAGTTTCAAGTGTATATAATCTCATATCTTGTGTGTAGGCAAGGAATGAGAGCAACTTCTATAGAGGGCAATTGGCAATGCTTATAAATACAAAAAGGACGTATTTATTTTGGGGCTCAGAGTATTGAAATATACCTGGAATTTATTTTAATCAGGTGTGATAAGACATACAGACACAGAAATGATTGTTCATGAAGGAAGCACATTATACTCACGGATCCCTAGAAGCAGGAAGCAGGGGGACAAGAGGAAAGAGCATTGCCCAGAGTCTTTATTGGTGTTTTCATGGGAAGGAATGGGTGAGGTGGGGTAGGTACACAGAGTAGTGGATAGTTGGAATGACTTTAATGGGCTCTGGGCTATCAGAGTGGTTCCTACTTGTCCAGCACCTGGCCCTGGGATAATTTAGGGCAGGGGGAACATTGGCTTGGTGTGTGAGAGGTAGCTGGGGCTGTGGGCTCTGGATTGGTTGGTTTATGTCAAAGGCATGCTTACAGGGGAGTTGTCCACGAACTGTTGTAAATAGCTAACCCCAGAAGGGACAGTCTGTCCAGGATCAAAACCTCAAACGGGAGAGCATCGAAAATACAGAAAATAGGAAAGCCTGGTTGGCTCGATTGGTGGAGCATGCAACTCTTGGTCTCGGGGTTGTAAGTTTGAGCCCCATGTTAGGTGCAGAGATTACTTAAAAATAAAATACCTTTACAAAATACAGAAAATAAAAAATATAGTCAATACACCCAGAAATTTCACTTCTAGGAAACTTTATTAAATAATATATTTCTCGGGGTGCCTGGGTGGTGCAGTTGGTTAAGCATCTGACTCTTGGTTTCGGCTCAGGTTGTGATCTCAGGGTCTTGAGATCCGAGCCTTGCTTTGGGCTCTGCACTCAGCAGGCAGCCTGCTGGAGATTCTCTCTGCCCCTCTACCCCTACCGCTTGTGCTCTTTCTTTCTCCTTCTAAGATAAATAAATAAATCTTGAAAAAAAATATGTTTCTCATTTCCGTAACCCACCTACTCTCCTGTTCTGCTTGGTGACGTTCACATTTATTTTTCTTGCTCTGCAAACCTCCCAACATGTTTACCTCAGCCTCACCCTCAGGGGATAACCTTGTTTCCTCCATCACTGGCAAAATACAAGCAGTCAAAAGAGAGTATCTGCATCCCCCTCCCCATCTACCTGCAGTTGCACCCTTCTTCTCTGCCTTCCTTCCTTTCCAGGCCAAGGATGGCCCCAGCTGGTGCGCCAGCATCCATCTCCACCAACTGGCGCAGGCACAGTCGGCAATTCTCTCCTCATTTCCTGTAGTATCACAATTTAAAGTGTCACTCCCATTCTCCTATGAATGTGCTGTCAATTCTCCCATCTTAGAAAGCAAAACCCATCTCTTGATCCCTTAGCCCTTCTGTGAGCTGCCCCCATGTCTCCCCTCTCCAAAACCAAAGTTCCTCAAAAGAGTTTTTAAAACTCACTATCTCTTGGGGCGCCTGCGTGGCTCAGTCGTTAAGCGTCTGCCTTCGGCTCAGGGCGTGATCCCAGGGTCCTGGGATCGAGCCCCGCATCGGACTCCATGCTCTGCTGGGAGCCTGCTTCTTCCTCTCCCTCTCCCTCTCCCCCTGCTTGTGTTCCCTCTCTGGCTGTCTCTCTCTCTGTCAAATAAATAAATAAAAATATAAAAAAATAAAATAAAACTCACTATCTCCAATTCCTTCCCTCCTGTTCTCTTGAACTCAGTCACTGTCGTCGCCACCACATCACTAGCACTGCCTTCATCGATTTCTCCAGTGACCTTTCCGTGGCCAAACCCAGCAGCCAGTTTTTAGTACTCACTATATTGAAACCATCTGTAACCCATTTTTTCTCCTTGCCCCAGTATTTCATTGTGAAAACCTGAAAGCTTACAGAAGGGTAGAGAAAATCATAGAGTGAACACCCATATTCCCCATGCCTGCTGTCTACAATTAAGTATTTTACACTGCTAGCCTTTTCGTAGTCCAGGTTCTTTTTGTCATGCACGGCTGACCTTTCATTGATGGGTGAACCTCAGGGCATTTTTAGTTCAGTTGCTGAACTTTTTCTGTGACAGAGAGTGAGGGAAAGCCAAGTGCAGGACGAAGAGTAATCACCTCAATTTGTCAGATTTTACAAGTGGCTGAATAATGTATTTGCTTTGCCAGTTGCTCTTTTGTTCAATTTGTATGAATGATAACTCTCTGGTTATTATTATTTTTTAATTTCAGGTAATAGGAAGGGTGATAAACCTAACCCTATAAAGAACAACCACAGTTTTGTAGTACATTCAACACCCATGAACACTGACACCTGGAATGCAGGTTCGTGGAATGGCATTCTCATTTTCTCTCTAACACCCTTTCAGCACCGCACTGCACACCCTGAAACCATCAGTGCGACACCTGAATCATCAAACTAAAGCCACTCTCCTTTCAGCTACAGGATGGCAGGTGCTGCTGGACTGAGTCAGGGATCCTGTATTTCTACAAAGTAAAAGAGGGTTTTGACAATGGACAAGAAGCAGAGGAAGCAAATGGAGTTAGGGATTACTTTATGTGGGAATTCAAATTATATTTGTTCACACAGGCTGTGCAATCTAGCCTCCATATTTTTAAAAATTAAGGATGCTATTTTTTTATGCTATTTTTTCTGATTCTGTCTCCCTTCCCCCTTTGAAATAACAATATGATTAACAAATATATTAACTGATAGACACAAGTGAAGTGAAATTTTATGAGAACTTTTCTTTCCACTTTCAGCACTGATTTCACATAGACCTGCTCTTGTTCAAGTAATTGTAATTGCATGCGTAGCCTTTACCATTGCCCTGATATGTGGAATCACTATTTTCTATGTGATATGGTAAGTATATACTAAGTAACATTTACCATCCTCAACTAAGACATAACAAACTAACTAGATTATTATTTAGTAATGATAATGATAATGATGATGATGATGATTCTTATAACCACTAAATTAGTATAGTCATTCTAAATCTCCACACCAGTGGTTTTCAGAATATGGACTGTACTCATGTTGGGTCAAAGTATAAATGAAAAAAAAAGAAATAGGACAGAATACAATTTAGTAGCCTAGAAAATATTAAAAAGCATTACATTTGTTAATGTAAATGCTGATTTTTGACTTTTCAGACAGACAAATACACAGTTATGAGGTAAAGTGTATTTCCTATTGTGGATTGTGGTCAAAATGTTTGAAAGCCACTGTCTGAGATGCTGGCATCCTCCCAAAATGTGGCGTTCTAAAGTGAACTTGAGGCATCTGAATCAGCAAAGAACCAGTCAAACTCTCACTCTTTGCAGATAACCTGATACTTTATGTGGAAAACCCAAGACTCCACCCCAAAATTGCTAGAACTCATACAGGAATTCAGTAAAGTGGCAGGACATAAAATCAATTTGCAAAAATCAGTTGCATTTCTATACACTAACAATGAGACAGAAGAAAGAGAAATTAAGGAGTCGATCCCATTTACAACTGCACCCAAAACCGTTTACAACTGCACCAATACCTAGGAATAAACCTAACCAAAGAGGCAAAGGATCTGTACTCAGAAAACTGTAGAATGCTCATGAAAGAAATTGAGGAAGACACAAAGAAATGGAAAAATGTCCCATGCTCATGGATTGGAAGAACAAATATTGTTAACAGGTCTATGGTACCTAGAGCAATCTACACATTTAATGCAATCCCTATCAGAATACCATCAACTGTTTTCACAGAACTGGAAAAAATAATCCTTAAATTTTTATGGAACCAGAAGAGACCCCGAATAGCCAAAGGAATGTTGAAAAAGAAAACCAAAGCTGGTGGCATCACAATTCCGGACTTCAAGCTCTATTACAAAGTTGTAATCATCAAGACAGTATGGTACTGGCACAAAAACAGACATATAGATCAATGGAACAGAATAGAGAACCCAGAAATGGACCCTCAACTCTATGGTCGACTAATCTTTGACAAAGCAAGAAAGAATATCCAATGGAAAAAAGACGTCTCTTCAATAAATGTTGTTGGAAAAACTGGACAGTCACTTGCAGAAGAATGAAACTGAACCATTTCCTTCCACCATACAGAAAAATAGACTCAAAATGGATGAAAGACCTCAATGTGAGACAGGAATCCATCAAAATCCTTGAGGAAAACACAAGCAGTAACCTCTTCAACCTCGGCCGCACCAACTTCTGGCTAGACACATCTTCAAAGGCATGGGAAACACAGGCAAAAATGAACTGTTGGGACTTCTTCAAGATAAAAATCTTTTGCACAGCAAACAGTCAACAAAACCAAAAGACAACTGACAGAATGGGAGGAGATATTTGCAAATGACATATCAGATGAAGGGCTTCAGAATCTATAAGGAACTTATCAAACTCAGCACCCAAAGAACAAATAATCCAATCGAGAAATGGGCAGAAGACAAGAACAGACATTTCTCCAAAGAAGACATCCAAATGGCCAGCAGACACATGAAAAAGTGCTCAACATTACTCTACATCAGGGAAATACAAATCAAAATCACAGAGAGATACCACCTCACACCAGTTAGAATGGTAAAATTAACAAATCAGGAACGATAGATGTTGGCGAGGATTCAGAGAAAGGGGAGCCCTCCTACACTGTTGGTGGGAATGCAAGCTGGTGCAGCTGCTGTGGAAAACAGTATGGAGGTTCCTCAAAAAGTTGGAAATAGAGCTACCCTACAACCCAGCAATTGCACTACTGGGTATTTACCCCAAAGATACACATGTAGTGATCGGAAGGGGCACCTGCACCCCAATGTTTATGGCAGTGGTGTCCACAATAGCCAAACTATGGAAAGAGTCCAGATGTCCATCGACAGATGAACAGATACAGAAGATGTGGTATATAGATACAATGGAATATCACACAGCCATAAAAAATGAAATCTTGCCATTCACAAGGACGTGGATAGAACTAGAGGGTATTATGCTAAGCGAAATAAGTCAATCGGAGAAAGACGATTATCATATGATCTCACTGATATGCGTAATTTAAGAAATAAGACAGAGGATCATAGGGGAAGAGAGGAAAAAATGAAACAAGACAAAACCAGAGAGAGAGACAAACCATAAGAGACTCTTAGTCTTAGGAAACAAACTGAGGGTTACTAGAGGGGAAGGGGGGAGGATGGGGTAACTGGGTGATAGACATTGGGGAGAGTTATGTGTTATAATGAGCACTGGGTGTTATATAAGACTGATGAATCACAGACCTGTACCCCTGAAACAAATAATACATTATATGTTAATTAATTGAATTTAAATTTTTTTAAAAAGTGAACTTGATACTTTGGCAGGAATCTTAGTGCAAAGCAGAAAATTGTGACTGCTCTCTTTTCACTAGACTCTTGTTATTATCTGGGAAAACTGTAGCATTGGGGAAGATACTTCATCTTGTTTGCACAAATAACTGTGGTCAAGCTCTTTCAAATGATATGATCATTTTGAGTTAGTATTAGACAGAAGTGCAGACTGTGACATCATGCTACTCTGATCAGAATGCTATACTGATTTCTTCTCCAGGATTCAGTGCCAGGATTCTGTTATATCCCATCAGAAACAGCTTGAGGAAGTAATAAATTATTTGCTCTATTGGACTTGAGTATAAACACAAGGCATATGTTGCCACATATGGGATATTTTTTAAGGTAGCCATTTTAGGACCACCTTCAAGTATGTCCAATGAAGGCAAATAAGATTAAAGGTAAAAACTGAAGACATTTTACTAATGGGAGAGCATAACCAGCATGTTTAATTCTGCGATATCTAACATGGTGATCTTGCCCTCAACCTATATAACTGCAATTTGTTTATTTTCATTAGTATGACAAAGATGTTTATATATATATGTATATATATAGAGAGAGAGAGAGAGGGAGAGAGAGAGAGAGTTTTCTAAGAGAATTCACTAAAACATCCTCTGGGACTTGCAGTGCCCAATAAAGTTGCTGAGCTAATGTCAACTCTTAGAGCTTTTACATTTGTGTTACTCATAGGGCCACACCAAGCTATTTCAGAGCATGACACAAAAGGAAAAATATATGCCCCAAAGTACATGTTTTAATGTAATTTTTAGTGGTTAACTTTTTCCAGAAGTACTTTTTGAAAATACTATTTTCAAAGTTTGCTTTCATTTAAACCAGGAAAGTAAAATTATAATATGCTCTGTTTCTGGTATACATAAAATATTTAAACTTAAGGTGAGTTTTGATATACTACTTTTCAAATTGGTAATACATTATCAACTTCTATAAAGTTTTGGAAAAGAATAGCCATTTAAAAATACATAAAAACATGGGGCACCTGGGTGGCACATTTGCTTGGGCCTTCGACTCATGGTTTTGGCTGGGGTCGTAATCTTGGGGTCATGGGATCAAGCCCTGCTGGGAGCTCCACACTCAGTGTGGAGTCTGCTTGGGGCTCTCCCTCTGTCTCCCTCTGCCCTTCCTCACTCCACCCACTCTCTGAAATAAGTAAATAAATCTTTAAAAATGTTTTTAAAGATTTTATTTATCTGAGAGAGAGATAGAGAGCAAGAGAGAACACAAGCAGGCGGGCGGGGGGGCGGTGGGCAGAGGGAGAGGGAGAAGCAGACTCCCCACTAAGCAGGGAGCCTGACAAGGGGTTAAACCCAGGACCCATGAGAATATGACCTGAGCCAAAGGCAGATGCTGCACTGAGCCACCCAGGCACCCCTAAATAAATAAATCTTTAAAAAAATACATAAAAGCATGTATATATAGGGATTCACCTTTTTCTTTTGACTTAGGTTCCCATATGGTTCATTACAGCACTGTTGGATCCTATGTTTATTTGAAATTGTGATATTTGGTATACCATGGATTTTTCCCATTCATTTCAGCTTGGTAAAATATTGAGCTAAAATAGTTATCATTACTGAATTTTTTTGGTATGCCCTTAAATTTTGCAATTGTAATCAAGGCATTGGGACAAGACCAGGATTTGGGTGATTACTGTTAATAATGTTTAGGATCAGGCCAGTTCTTCCTAATTACATACATCAACCAGTTGAGAAGGTATGTATGTTAGGGAAAAGGAAAGCATTCTGTTACCCTTTTCACATCAAACAGAGATAGCTGCTTAAAAATCCACTTCCAGGGCTGCATCTGGGGTGGGGTGAGCAAGGCATTCACCTCAGGTGCAAAATTTAAGAGGGTGCCCAAAAACTCAGTCATAAAGATGAATAATATTTTAATGCAGTGTTTTATAAAATCTAAATTTATTTCAAAAAATATCCACGGGGCGCCTGGGTAGCGCAGTCGTTAAGCGTCTGCCTTCGGCTCAGGGCGTGATCCTGGCGTTGTGGGATCGAGTCCCACATCGGGCTCCTCCACTGGGAGCCTGCTTCTTCCTCTCCCACTCCCCTGCTGTGTCCTCTCTCGCTGGCTGTCTCTCTGTCACATAAATAAAAATAAAATCTTTAAAAAAAATGAAAAGGTAAAAATATTAAAAAAAATATCCACGATGAACAAAATACCAACATTTTACATACAGGATCAGTAACAGTGTTGGGCCAAGCCATAATCAGAGAGTGAGCAAAAGGAAGAATCAGTAATACCTATATGGACTTTATTTAAAATATTGATATTTTGGGGCACCTGGGTGGCACAGCGGTTAAGCGTCTGCCTTCAGCTCAGGGCTTGATCCCAGCGTTATGGGATCGAGCCCGACATCAAGCTCCTCTGCTATGAGCCTGCTTCTTTCTCTCCCACTCCCCCTGCTTGTGTTTCCTCTCTCGCTGGCTGTCTCTATCTCTGTCAAATAAATACATAAAATCTTTAAAAAAAAATAAAATATTGATATTTTGTTCATCATAGATTTTTTGGCATTCATTTTTCTTTTGTAAAATGTTGCATTAAGGGGCACCTGGGTGGCTTAGTCGTTAATCGTCTGCCTTCGGCTCAGGGCGTGATCCCGGCGTTATGGGATCGAGCCCCACATCAGGCTTCTCCCCTGGAAGCCTGGTTCCTTCCTCTCCCACTCCCCCTGCTTGTGTTCCCTCTCTCGCTGGCTCTCTCTCTGTCAAATGAATAAATAAAATCTTTAAAAAAAAATAAAATAAAATGTTGCATTAAGATATTATTTAGCTTAAAAAGAAGATATTATTATACTATTTTGAGTTCCTTATTCACCTCATCTAGTCGTGACCCTGAGCCACATTTGGCATTGCTACTCCTCTTCTTCCGTCAGCACACACTAGAGATCAATCTGTTTTTGCCTTCCTCCCCTGCCTACCACCATGTATCAGTGACTGCTTTTCAGTTAAAAGTCACAGGATTAATGATTTCCCATGAAAATTGTGCTCTCAAATTCATCTACATTTATTCTCCAGTCGGCTGGTGCAGGCTGAGGAAAGACAGCAACTGGTGTCACTTTATAACAATGTCAGGATACCATTCCTGGGAGATGACGTCAACGACCAGGACTCTGAGGAAGACAGCCTGGATGAGTCCACCTGCCTACTTCCAGAGAATGAGAAGGAGCTGGAAAAGTTCATTCACTCAGGTAAATGACCAGTTTATCTTGTCAGATGTGAAGTCACATGAAAGCTGAGCTGGCCATGATGGTTTGGTTTTCAAAGGCAAAGCTAAGAGGGATTTAATGGAGTTTGAGGTAATAAAGGTGAATATTTACAGCCACATCTACAGAAATAAACTGTTCTCATCAAATTATACAGAGGGGCGAACAGCCATGAGTTGCTTGGTTCCTTTTGTGGGGCAATTCCAAGGACCAAAAACAGAGTTCAGGTGACAAAACTTTCCCCAGACTAAACACTTCCCTTAAACACACTTAGCAGTGAGGCATTATTCCTGAGTCTAGAACACAGGTAGACAGATGTCCCTCTTGCCCAGTCTGCCTCCATCTGATGTGGGAACGGGATCCAGGCCCACAGAACAAACCCTTGTATGAGAGATGCTCACCATACCTGCAAACCTTTGTGAGGGGAAGGCAACATATGTGTTCATATAAACCTGATTTTGTAGAAGTTCTGAGATACCCACTTAAAAAAAAAATTCTAGAGCAAAAATACGTAGAGTGCAGTGTCCGATTCAACCATGTCAGTCTTCCCTCGTATGGATTCTCCTTTCAACCCCAGACACACACAGTCAGAGAAAGGCTGGAAGGCCAGGAGTACAGTGATCAGTGATGCTTACTGACTCAAATGCCCTTGTTTACCCTTAGGAAATACTTTTTCAGTGTCTTTTCAATACATTAAAGTATTGCATTTCTGCATTCTTTTTTTTTAAGTTTTTATTTAAATTCCATTTAGTTAACATACAGTGTAATATTAGTTTCAGATGTACCATATTAGTGATTCATCACTTCCATACATTACCCAGTGCTCATCACAAGTGCCCTCCTTAATCCCCATCAGCTTCTTCTCCCCATCCCTCCACCCACCGCCCTTCTGGTAGCCATCACTTTATTCTTAATGGTTAAGAGTCTGTTTCTTGGATTGCTTCTCTCTTTTTTCCCCTTTGCTCATTTGTTTCTTAAATTACACACATGAGTGAAATCATCTGGTATGTGTCTTTCTCTGACTGACTTAATTCATTTAGCGTAATATTCTCTAGCTCCAACCATGTCTTGCTAATGGCAAGATTTCATTCTTTTTTATGGCTGAGTAATATTCCATCGTGTATATACGCCACATCTTCTTTATCCATTCATCAGCTGACATTCTTTTTTTTTTTAAACTGAGCATTTATAAAGCTTGTATATAAGAAGTGGGAAAATAATTTTATTTTGAGGGGGTAAATAATTTTAAAATTCAACTTTCACCATCTTTTTCAGACAAATAACATTTATTATATCTTGAAAATTCTACTGTTTGTACCTTTATTTTTCCATACTTTCCCCCTCACCTCTTTTGTCTCTATTCCTCATTTATTAGTATCTCAATAACATTATATCTATGTTTTAGTTATTAGATCCAAAAGAAGAAAGCATATGGAAAACAGGAGCTTGAAGAAAGAACAAATTTTATTAACGGAAACAAAAATAGGGAATTCTATGGACAGTATATTCTCAGAGGATCTGTGAGAGCAAACGAAAGAGAAGCAGGACACGCTAGCCAGCATGGAGCCAGCAGTTGCAGGGACAACCCATGACTGGGGACTTTAGTATGACTTATTCCTGGAGAGCTCTGTTCAGAGCACTCTAAGGAAGAAAACTAGAAGTATATAACAGAAAATAAATCCATATGTGCAATGATTCTGGCTTCTTAGGTCTTATAGTCCATTAATTATTATAACTTAATTGGAAAAGAAAAAAATTCAACTTCATGAGTACCAAAGAGAGACTGTCAGGATTTTTTTTTTTAAGATTTTATTTATTTATTTGACAGGGACAGCCAGCAGAGAGGGAACACAAGCAGGGGGAGTGGGAGAGGAAGAAGCAGGCTCCCAGCAGAAGAGCCTGATATGGGGCTCGATCCCAGAACGCTGGGACCACGCCGTGAGCCGAAGGCAGACGCTTAATGACTGTGCCACCCAGGCGCCCCCAGGATTTTTTTTCTTTAAAAATTTATTTATTTATTTATTTATTTATTTATTTATTTATTTATTTATTTATATTTTTTAGGGTTATCTCTCCTTGCTCCTAACGAAAAGCACAAATAATTTCTTTTGGCAGTCTCTCAGACAAAACTAAGGAATTGCTTTCATGATACAAAAGTTTTCCAGGGATATTATCTATCAATTCTAGTACCTTGTCTCCATTTTCCTCACAAGGAAGCTGAGAATATCAAAATAGATATGACCCTGGATTAAGATGCAATCATCCCTGTTTTTAAGGAGCTGAGACCTGGTGAGGAAAAAGGGTCTGCAGACAAGGAGCTGTAAAGCATGGCCAGTTGTGGTGGATGTTATAAGCTGGGAGCTGCTGAGAGCTATGGAAATACAGGAGTCAAGACTGAATCCAGATGGATCAGTGCTTTGGAAAACGGTCTGATGGTTCCTCAGAAAGTTAAATACAGAGTCACTACATGATCTAGCCATTCCACTCTTAGGGTTAGGTCCGAGAGAACTGAAAACACACATACACAGAAAAACCTGCACATAAATGTTCACAGGAGCATTGCTCATAAGAGCAAAAAGGTGGAAACAACCCAGCTGTCCATCAACTGACAAAAAGATAAGTAAAGTGGGGGTCTTTCCATACAATGGAATATTCTTCAGTCATAAGAAAGAAATACCGATAAATCTACAGCATAGAAAAACCTTGAAAACATTATGCAAAATGAAATAAGTTAGACGCAAAGGTCATGGATTTTCTGATTTAATTTATCCAAAATGCCCCAAGTAATCAAATCCATAGAGGCAGAACGTAGATAAGTGGTTCCAGGAACTGGGTGAGGGGAGAAAGGGAAGGACTGCTGATGGGTGTGGGGTTTCTTCTTGGGGTAATGAAAATGTTTAAAAATTAGATAGTTGTGATGGTTCTACAACCTGGTATATACTAAAAAAAGAAAAAAACACCACGGGATCATACTCTTTAAAAGAGTAAATGTTCTGGTATGTGAAATAGATCTCAAACAAACCGTTAAAAAAAGAAGATCTTGTCTAATTTGAGGGTGAACTGAAGCCAGATCCAGGCTTCCTGACTCTTCCTTTCAGTTTCCATCTTTCCTAAATTAAAAAAATTATAACAACAACAACAACAGTATAATAGACAGAATGACAAAGGAATAGTGGGGTATATACTAGAAATTGGAACAGTCCAAAGAATCTTTCAGCCAACAGTTTGCCCCTGCCTGGGTGGTGCAGCCAGGAAATAGTTATGTGTGGGATGGGTGGCCCAGGCAACAGCAGGGCAGAGCTGGCCAGTGCGCTGCATGGACTCACAGCCCCCAGACCCTGCATGGGCCTTCAATGTCCCTCACTGCAACCTCGTATCCTTGGGCAAGACATACACCCAGCCCCTCTGAGATAAAATCCTAAGTTAGGGAGAAAGACTGCTATCTTAGCTCAGGCTGCCCTAAAAAAGAAAAATGCTATTGACGAGGTGGCTTAAACAACAAATATTTATTTCTCACTGTCCTAGAAGCTAGAAGTCCAAGATCAAGGTGCTAGCATGGTTGAGGTCTCCTGCAGGCCCTATTCCTGGTTTCCTCACATGGTGGAGAGAGGGGGAGAGAAGAAACAAGCTGTCTCCTATTTCTGATTATAAGGGCACTGGTCCCATTCATGAGGGTTCCACCCTCATGGCCTGATTATCTCCCCAAGGCCTCACCTCCAAATGCCATCACTTTGGGGATTAGGGCTTCAGTGTGGAAGATGGGGGAGTCACAAAGAGTCTATAGCAATTGTTTTTTTTAAATTTTTTTAAAAAGATTTTATTTATGGGGCGCCTGGGTGGCACAGCGGTTGAGCGTCTGCCTTCAGCTCAGGGCGTGATCCCAGCGATCTGGGATCGAGCCCCATCAGGCTCCTCTGCTATGAGCCTGCTTCTTCCTCTCCCACTCCCCCTGCTTGTGTTCCCTCTCTCTCTGGCTGTCTCTCTCTCTGTCGAATAAATAAATAAAATCTTTAAAAAAAAAAAAAGATTTTATTTATTTCAGAGAGAGAGAGGGCATGTGCAAGCATTAGCGGCGGTGGGGGGGAGGGGGAGAGGGAGAAGCAGACTTCCTGCCAAGCCAGGAGCCTAATGTGGGGCTTGATCCTGGGACCCAGAGATCATGACCTGAGCCGAAGGCAGATGCTTAACTGACTGAGCCACCCAGGCGTCCCATATTTTACCATTTGTATACTTCATTGCTTCAGAATATATTTGAAAGCTTACATTCCTATTGCTATCTGGTGCCATGTACCCCATAATCAAGGATCGAAATATACACATGACCCTTTAAATGAGCTCTGTATTCTGTTCTGTTACATTTTTTACCTAAATTCTATGCCCCTATAACAATATCACAGTGTTTTTTACTGCTCTTTCAGAGAAATTACTACAGATTTATTTAGATTATCTTTGTATATGATCATTTGCCATATGATTTTTAAAAAGATTTTATATACTTACCTATTTTAGAGAGAAAGAGCGTGCACATGGGGGGGAGGGGTAGACAGAGAGGGAGAGAGAGAATCTTAAGCAGACTCAGACCTGAGGGCAGAGCCCAACAGGGAGGCCCAATCCCATGACCTGGAGATCACAACCACAGCCAAAACCAAGATTCAGACACTCAGTGGACTGAGCCACCCAGGTGCTCCCCATATGATTTTTAAAGATATTTTCTCGAGGGCTGCCTGACTGGCTTGGATGTTGGAGCATGTGACTCTTTGATCTTAGGGTTGTAAATTTGAGCCCCATGTTGTGTGTAGAGATTACTTAGAAAAAAATCTTCAGGGGCACTTATGTGGCTCAATCAGTTAAGCGTCTGCCTTTCAGCTCAGGTCATGATCCCAAGGTCCCGGGATCCAGCCCCATGATGAGCTCCCTGTTTGGTGGGTAGTCTGCTTTTCCTTCTCCCTTTACCTCTCCCACTGTTCATGCTCATGCTCTCTCTCACATGCGCTTCCTCTCAAAGAAATAAATCAAATCTTTTTTTTTTTTAAAGATTTTATTTATTTATTTGACAGAGANGACAGAGATAGAGACAGCCAGCGAGAGAGGGAACACAAGCAGGGGGAGTGGGAGAGGAAGAAGCAGGCTCATAGCGGAGGAGCCTGATGTGGGGGCTCGATCCCATAATGCCGGGATCACGCCCTGAGCCGAAGGCAGACACCTAACCGCTGTGCCACCCAGGCGCCCCTAAATCAAATCTTTTAAAAAAATAAAATCTTTAGTGCTCACTTCGACAGCACATATACTAAAATTAGAATGATACAGATTAGAATAAGATAGCCTCTGCCCAAGGATGACACACAAATTCATGAAGTGTTCCATAATTTTTGGTAATTTCTAGAATTATGTAGATGAATTGTCTATCTGTTTGGTTTTGTGTAGGCACCGCTTTTCTTTTACATTTGTTTTAGCTGCACGAAATAAAATTCTTAAAGGTTGAAAAAAATAAATAAAATCTTGAAGAAAATATTTTCTCAAATTCCTAAACATGGTTGGATTATTTATGACTATTTTTTCTACCCCCTCACTAAAATCAAGCTATTTAGCACAATTCATAGTTATTTTGTGTTGCAACAGAACTAAGGAACCAAATGACTAATTGATATGTCTAGGATGGATTCTTTAGTCAGTAATTGAAATTTACTTTTTCTTTCTTTTTTTTTAAGATTTTATTTATTTATTTGACAGAGAAAGGACAAGCAGGAGGAGTGGCAGGCAGAGGGAGAGGGAGAGGGGGATGGGTAGAGAGAGGGAGAAGCAGGCTCCCCTCTGAGCAAGGAGCCCCATGCTTCCTCATCAGCCTTTTCTTTCTTTCTTTTTAAAAAGATTGTATTTATTTATTTGTCAGAGAGAGAGAGAGAGCACAAGCACAAGCAGGGGGAGCAGCAGGCCGAGGGAGAAGCAGGCTCCCCAGTGAGCAAGAAGCCAAACTTGGGGCTCCATCCCAAGACTCTGGGATCATGACCTGAGCCGAAGGCAGACGCTTAACCGACTGAGCCACCCAGGTGCCCCAAAATGTACTTTCTCTGTTTTAGATAACAATGAAATTGATATTTTGTGTCTTTTATTTTCCTTGCTTATTGCAAAATTCTACTGGCTTGATTTTTATTTTTACTTGAGTATTCCCTCCCAGATTTTCATCTAGATAGGCTTTATTTAGGAAACATAAATAAGGAATTTACCAATATATTTAATTTATTTTAGTCCTCTTTCCTTTACATGGCTATAATCTAGCATCAACTTTATGTTGAGAAATGAGTTATTTTAGTCTTTTTAAATTTTGTTATTGCTATGATATTCTGACTCTGGTGTATTTATTTGTCTTGATTAAACCCCCACAAACCCATCATCTTGCCTTCAAAGTCCTGATAGCTCTGGTTCTTTAGGCAACTTCCGTACTTCCCAGAACCATTGCCCTTTCTCCTGCTTCTTTTCTTACCACTTTCCCCATCATACAGCATATTGCAAACATGGCAATGTTTATGATAAAAGTGTTAAGTATTCAACTGAAATAAGTTTATTTTGTTGAAGTCTACACTTTAGTGCTTTTGATATTAGTTTTAATGGAAAGGTCTTTTGTTTTAATTAGTGCTTAAAAGTAATGCAATACAGGGGCACGTGTGTGGCTTAGTTGGGTGTCTGCCTTTGGCTTGAATCATGATCCCAGGGCCCTTGGATCGAATCCTGCATCGGGCTCCCTGCTGCTCCCCCTGCTTGCACTCTCTCTCTCTGTCAAATAAATAAATAAAATCTTTTTTAAAAAAGTAATACAACACAGTATTTAGTAGACAGCTCTTGTAAATTATCCTCCATAAAATGAAATTCACTTTCAGAACTTACTGTTAGCCATTGGCCCTTCGAAGAGTTGAATGCGCTTATCCTCTTTATCTCTCAAATTTATTAAATCATTTGCTTTTTTATTACCACTAATTTCAATAGCATATTACTTTCCAGGTAAGAAAAATTTATCACTTAATAGAAAATCCTTCCCTTTTATGATGACTCATTTAATCAAAATTAAATTGTGTGAAAATTAGTAACAGGAAACTTCACTAAAATATAATGGGGAAATTTCAGCAGGGGGCGCTCTCACACCCTACCACTTGCAGTCAATTGCAGACCCAACAGGAAGAGACAGATTGGCTTGACATTGCAGTAGGTACTACTTTACTCTGCAAGCCTGAGAATGAAAGGTTTGCTTATACCTGCCCACTCCCCAACAGCTCAGCCAATGAGAAGCCACTCTAGTTTGAACTTCCAGTTTATTCCAAAAGACTCTTAGTGTATAACAGCCTTCCCAACTTACCTCTTTTCTTCTTAAAAAAAGTGTATTTATCCTTTGTTCTCCAGACTTGCCTATGGCTTTGTTGCAGCTTATTTGTCCTGGATTGCAATTCTTGTTTAGTCCCAAATAAAACCACCTTTTGCTGGAAAGATAACTGGCAGTTGTTATTTTTAAGGTTAACAGTTTGAAAACTACTTTCCATTTTTTAATTTTGAAAATTAGTGGTGTAAAATAATCAAATATATTTAAACATAAAACGTTATGGAACTATCTAAATATTATTGTATTTATCTATCTATCTATTTATTTGAAGGTGGGGAGGAGCAGAGGGAGAGGGACAGGCCAACTTAGTGCTAAGCACAGAGCCCCACACAGGGCTCTATCCAAGGGCCCTGATATCATGACCTGAGCCAAAATCAAGAGTCGGATGCTTAACCAACTGAGACACCCAGGTGCCCCTGAATAGCATTTTAAAATAATATATTTAGGTGACATGGATGGTATGAATAACATGTCTAAAAAAAAAATTCCTTACCTTTAATAAACTCAATGACAGTGCTATTTCTACATGAAAGAGCTATTTCTTCTCAGGGAGAGTCTTATGCCCAACTTAACTAGGATTTGCTGGTCTTTTTAAAGTCTTTCTTTTCTTTTCTTTCTTTTTTAAGATTTTATTTTATTTGACAGAGACACACACAGCGAGAGAGGGAACACCAGCAGAGGGAGTGAGAGAGGGAGAAGCAGGCTTCCTGTCAAGCAGGGAGCCCGATGTGGGGCTTGATGTGGGGCTTGATCCTCAATCCCAGGACCCTGGGATCATGACCTGAGCCGAAGGCAGACGCCCAACGACTGAGTCACCCAGATGCCCCCTTTTTAAGTCTTTCAATTAGATGTGTTAATTTTCTTCACAGGCTCAAAGTTTTCATGAAGAAATTGTCTCCATTGAATGGTACTCTATTACTTAGGAATATAGAATCTTTTAATGGCAAAACAAAATGATCGGCTCTAAAAACTTTCCAATTCAAGAATCCCCATATGATCCATGGTGCACCAATGACATAGCTACTGAAACTTCTCCAAGATCTTCATTTCTTTCACCATCCGAGGTACGTCTCCAGAGACATTTCTGCCACCATCTCTGTATCACTACAGAGTCATAATTAATAACTGTCTTTAAAACTTTTTAAATTGAGGTGTAATTGGGGATGCCTGGGTGCCTCAGTTGTTAAGTATCTGCCTTTGGCTCAGGTCATGATCCTGGGGTCCTGGGATTGAGTCCTGCATGCCACTCCCTTTGCTTGTACTCTCTGACAAATAAATAAAATCTTCTAAAAAAATTGAGATATAATTGACATATAACATTATATTAGTTTTAGGTGTACCGTATAATGATTCTATATTTGTATATACTGTGAAATGAGTACAATAACTCTAGTTAATATCTATCACCTTACACAGTTAACAAAAATTAATGGCTTTCTATAATTTGCATTTGACAACTGTTTTTCTGAGATAATATCAATTCCTCATGCAGAATACTCCTTGTAATCACAAAGGAAAAGATAACCGCTTTTCATTAATGAGATGAGATCATGGATTTAAGATACTCCTACATTTTGGGATTTAAAGCACCCTTTGCATGCATGCTCCACCTGTGAACACTGCAGACATTGTCCTGTATCAAAATAGTATTTCTTTAATTGTTCTCTTTTGGGGATCAATGTCAGATCTTCAAGTAAATATAAGGACATTGACTAAGAGATGTGAATGAATAAAAGCTCACCAAATTGGACACCATAGGTAATACAGTTCCATATTTGTACTCTTGCTTCAAGATAGCACCTCTTCCATCTTCCTGGTCATGCCCCTATCTGGAGTATTTTTCCTCGTCTTTGAACATACACAGTTCAGTTCCTAAAACTGGCTCTAATTCTTCAGAGCGCATGCATCTGAATTATAGTACGGTAGTTTTTATTCGTTTCCTCTACCAGTGGACACATTTTGTGACTAACTGGAAAATTTTGTGCACTTGAATCTGTAGCCTTTGGGAGCATCCCAAAAAATATGTTTAGCGTCTGAGAGCATGCTGAGCTTCATGGACTCTAAAATAACATGTCTCCAAACAGGTACCCAGTTGCAGCCAAACTCTCCAGAAATCTGAGTACGGCTCCGTAAAAAGGAGCTAAGTACCTCCGCCGTACTTGGACCTAGAGCCGCCGTTTCCCAGAGGTCCTCGCGGCGCAGCTGGGCCTTTTGGATTGGAGGTGAGGTGCGAGCGCTCCTACGCATGGCCTGTGGCTCTGTGAGAACTACGTTGTTCGGAAAGCTATGCGATGAGGGGCGGGACCCAGAAAAATCGGCGTTTTCGGCTGAGGCTTAAAACGTCAGGGCGGGACTTCCGGCGTCTTTATAGTAGTCAATCATTTTGGCTATGCTGAGTACCGTCAGTTTGGTCGGTGATCCGAAGCCCTGGGTGGGGACCGAGGTGACGGGACGGAGAGGGAGAGAGGGGAGGCGCTGTCTCCGCCGCACAGACGGGTCCGCGGCTGGCGACGCCGCCCGGGCTGCCCCGCGCCGGGGCCGGGACGTGGACCGCCGGCCCGGGCGTCCGCTCCGCCCATAGGGTCCGATGGCGGCGGCCGCGCCCAGGGACCCGGGTCAGGTAAACTCTCGTCCCCCGCTGTCCCGCCACCCAGACTCTAAGGGCCCGAGCGCGGGGCGTCTGCTCGCGTCCCTGCGGCCCAGGCCCCGGTGTCCGGGACAGGGAGGCGCCGGCGGGCGGGGACCCCGTGTGTGAGCGCCGGCGTGCTGGCTGCGAGAGCGGGCTCCGGGCTGAGGAGCAACTGGGGAGGGGCGATACTGAGCGCTGAGGTTGAGCAGCCAGCACGAAGTCACCTGCCTCTATATCAGGGCCAGGCAGGGGTACAGGGAGACCTGAGTCCGTCAAGCCCTGCCATGGACTTATTCCTCTAAAGCTATCCTTTCCATATGCCGTGGCTTCACAAGCGGTTGTGGAACCACTGGGAAGTGGACAGTGTCTCAGTGCCTCACCGCTAACCACATGTTCTCCGAATTGTGGTGCCTTGGGACTTAGTGCTATTTACTCAGTCCTTGGGTCTAGGGACCCCAAACGTAGGGTCCTAGGTCCATGCCAAGGGTTATATGGAGGTGTGCCTGTTTCTGGCAGTCACTGTAAACAGGTGTGAAAGGTTATGCCTAGAATTGATACCAGGATGTGCAAATTCTTTTTTTTTTTTTAAGATTTTATTTATTTATTTGACAGAGAGACAGCCAGCGAGAGAGGGAACACAAGCAGGGGGAGAGGAAAGTGGGAGAGGAAGAAGTAGGCTCCCAGCAGAGCAGGGAGCCCAGTGCGGGGCTCCATCCCAGGACCCTGGGATCACGCCCTGAGTGGAAGGCAGATGCTTAACGACTGAGCCACCCAGGTGCCCCAAACACCGCCTTTTTATCAAGGAGACCAGAGCAGTTCCAGTTTATCCCTTTGTAGAGGGTTTCAGTTCCCTACCAATCCATGGAGTCTGTTTCAAGCCAATCACATCTTTTCATGGGAACCAAGTTAAACTTCTTCTTGATAATACAAAGCTTACATCCCAGAGCCCCTGGTGATTCATTCTTTTCTGGAGTACAATCTCCATGTGGCCCTGTGTGGTGTAACATGTCTTCCTCTCTCATGCTGTGGGTCATTGCTTAATGAATTGCTGTCAGTGTCATCTGGCCAGTGTCAGATACCATGTGTTTGGCCATCTCCATAACTGTAGGGTGGGAATTCCACCCTCACCAGTGGGTTGAAGAGATGCTGAGTAAAACACAAATAATATGTGGAGAGTCCAGGGACATGCCTGGTCACTTGGAGTGGGCCAATGAGGTGGTGTTGGCCGTAGGCATGTGGCTGTGGGATCCAGAGATGTGAAGGATGTGCTGTCTAAAGAATGATGTGCACTGGAAGAGAGAGTATACCTGATGGTTCCATGACCTAGTTGGTATTGAGACCTTGGCCATAACAGGGTAATAAGAGCCCCTGGGTCCCCCTATGCCAGGCTCACAGCTTAGATATATATTTGTCCACCTGCCTCTTGTTGCTGGTGTCTGGATCCCATGATTAATGGGCCCATGAAGACACAATGCCACCAGTGGTGGTGTGGCATAGTTTCTCCTCTGAGTTGGGGAGCTTGGAAGGAGTGTGGGCATGGGATAGAGGTGGGGGGGAAGGGATTGGGCTCCTCAGAAGTGGACTGTTTGTGGTTCATCTGTCACCATCCCAGGAGGGCACTGTGAACTTTGAGGACGTGGCTGTGTACTTTTCCTGGGAGGAATGGGGTCTCCTTGATGAGGCTCAGAGATGCCTGTACCACGATGTGATGCTGGAGAACTTGGCACTTATAACCTCCCTGGGTAAGGCCCTCAAACCGACCGCTGTGTACCGAGATACTTTTTGTCCTTCTTCTTTCCTGAGGGACAGCTGTGTTCTTCTCACATCAGGACCGTGGGCACTGCTTCCTTAGTTTCTGGGTAGGTACTGTGGTTGGTTGGGCAGAGGTGTGTGCACTGCCCTCTTCTGTCTTTGAGCAGTGCCCGCTTCCCTTCAGACTCCCAGGGAAGGATACAGGGTCAGGAGTTTTAAAGTCATCCTAGTGACTACGGCCTTGCTTGCCTTCCCACTGGCCAGGTGACTTTGTCCAGATCCAAGGCACCTGTGTGCCCCAGGTCTACTTCCTTCCCCTAGCCAACATTTCCTCATGCCTGCCTGTGCCAGATATTGCCATTACTGACATAGTCTCTACTTATATGGATCAGAATCTGTTCTGTCAAGCCCTTCCTCTAAAGCTGTCTTTGTAATAGTTTTCTTTCCTGCAGGATATCATGTGCTGAGTTGTGCTGGGCCAAACCTGGGTGCCCCTCTGTCTTGTCTTTCCCTGAATCACCCAGGTCCCAGGTAGTTGCTTATGTTGGGGGTGGGGTAGAGAGCCCCTGGTACTTCACAGGATGGAAATGAATTGTCCTCGGTAATGCTGTTATAACATACCAACATGGTTGGGTGGTTAAATATATTTATTTCTCACACTTCTGGAGGCTGGGAAATCCAGATCAAGGCACCATCATGGTGTAGTTCTGGTGGGGGCCCTGTTCCGGGTTCATAGCTGCTGCATTCTCTCTATGTCCTTACATAGTAAAAGGGGCTAGGAAGTTCTCTGGGGTCTCATTTTTAAGGGCACTAATCTCATTCACGAGGGGTCTACCTTCATGTCCTAATCCCCTCCTAGAGGCTCCACCTCCTAATACCATCACATTGAGAGCTAGAATTTCAACAAGCATTTTGAGGGGACACAGACTTTCAGTCCATAGCATTCCACCCTGTCTCCTAAAATTCATGTCCTTCTCACATACAAATAGATTCATCCTATCCTAGCAGCTCCCAAATCTTTTTTTTTTTTTTAAGATTTTATTTCTTTATTTGACAGAGCAAGAAAGCACAAGCAATGGGGTGTGGCAGAGAGAGAGGGAGAAGCAGCCTTCGCACTGAGCGGGGAGCTGCATGCAGGGTTCAGTTCCAGGACCCTGGGATCATGACCTGAGCTGAAGGCAGACATTTAACTGACCGACCCACCCAGGTGTCCCACGCAGCCCCCGAATCTTAAATAGTTCTAGCATCAACTCTAATTCTATAAAGTCTTATCTAAATATCATCTAAATCAGGTGTGGGTGAAACTTGAGGTAATATTTATCCTGCAACAAATTCCTTTTCAGCTGTGAACACATATAACCAAATAAGTTATATGCTTCTAAAATACAGTGGTGGAACAGGAGTAGAGTAGACATTTTCATGCCAAAAGGAAGAAATGGGAGGGAAGAAAGGAGTGACAGGTACCAAGTAAGTCCAAAACACCTGGGCAAATTTCATTAAACCTTAAGCCTCAAGAATAATTCTCTTTGGTTCCATGGTGTGCCATTTGGGTCACTGAGTAGCAGTCCTACCTCCAAGGCTCTCCTAGGCAGCAGTCCTGCCTCTGGTGCTCTCCTGGATTGGGGTCTCATGACTACAGCTTTTCCCAAACTGGAATCATGAGCTGGTGACTCTTAACTGGTATTGGGTCCAGGCCCTACTCCTCTGAGTATTGGCCCCCTGTCTCTGTTGAGCACAGTACAGCTTTCAGCAGGGCCCCCATCCCTGAAGTCCTGGGACATTCCGGCCTGCCTGAACCAGAGAAGTGGACCCAACCTTTGGAATCACTCTACCCCACTGGTATGTGCTCTCTGGTCCACTGCGGGAGTGGCAGCCCTGAGGATCTGATGGCTTTGAGGTGTGGGGTGTGGGTGGGGTTTCATTCTTCACTGTCTTGAAGAATAGCCCCTGGCTTCTATTTAGGTGGTTGATAAAGTGTGTGGTTCATATTTATACTGATATTCTTATCAGTCACTTGGCCACACCCTCAGTGTTCCCATATGAACACTGCTTTTTCTTTCTTTCTTTTTTTTTTTTTCAATGTTGGATAGGCTGAGAATGTTCCAAATCTTTAAGTTCTGGTTCCTTTTTGCTTAACCATCACATCTTCAAATCATTTCTCTCTCATCGCATTTTACTATAAGCAGTCAGGGAAAACCAAGCCACTCCTTCAACACTTTGTTTAGATAATTTCCCAACTATATGTCCAGTTTAATTGCTTTTATATTTTACTTCTACAAAACACTAGAACATGAACAAAATTCATACTTTTATACCCACTGTCCATAACATGTTCTTCATTTCCTCCTGAGACTTCACCAGAATGGTCTTTACCATTTGTATTTCTACCAACATTCTGTTCACAATTACATAAGTATCATCTAAGAAGATGGAAGCTTTCTGTACAATTCACCTCTTCCTGAAGTCTCACCAGAATTGCTCTTAGCACTGCCTTCTTGACAGTATTGGCCTTTGCTTGTATACACTGCAAAGGTCTTCCAGCCTACCTATCTCCCAGTGTCCACTTTTTTAGGTATTTGTTGCAGCAGTACCCTACTTCTCCTACCAGTTTCTGTTTGACCCATTCCGATTGCTATAACAAACATAGTCTCGGTGCTTAAAACAAGAAATATGTAATTCACAAGCCTGATGGCTGGGCAGTCCTCAGTTGAGGTACTGGCAGATTCAGTGTCTGGTAAGGGCCCCTTCCTGGTTTATAAACAGCCATCTTTACCTGTGTCCTCACATGGCAGAGAATGAGAGCTCTCTGGGGTAACTGCTACAGGGACACTAATCCCATTCATGAGGACTTCACCCTCATGACCTAATCACCTGCCAAAGGCCCTCACTTCCTACTACCATCACCTTGAGGGTTAAGATTTCAACACGAGAGGGGTGCCTAGGTGGCTCAGTCGTTGAGCATCTGCCTTTGGCTCAGCCTGCATCGGGCTCCTCCGCTGGGAGCCTGCTTCTTCCTCTCCCTCTCCCCCTGCTTGTGTTCCCTCTCTCTCGCTGGCTGTCTCTCTGTCAAAAAAATAAATAAAATCTTAAAAAAAAATATTTCAACGTGAGAATTTTGCTGGGACACAAACATTGAGTCCATAGCATGAATCTAGCCACAGTAGGATGAGCTCAGTGGGAACCTGGCCCTGGGGGAGGCACAATGTCAGAGCTGTGTTCAAATCATATCAGAAACCTATTCTATTTGGTATTGGTGGTGGTAGTGACAATGGTGGCTAAATCTCATTAGTGCCTTTCCCATTCTTGACACTGCCAACTGTTATCTCTGTTGCTTGTCACTTCTCTTCCACCTCAGGGTTATTCCCCATGTTGGTGAACTCCACATCTCACCCATTATTGCTCCACCTGCTCTGCCCTCCAACATTGGCCTCCACATGTTGTGTCATGATGTGTGCACGTATTCTTAGACAGCCATTGAATACCAGCTGCTCTGTTGCAGTCATGTTTCCTTGGGCCTGAACCCACTCTTCTACATAACACACCCATGACAGCAGAAGACAAGATCTGCTGAATGTTGTTTGTAGAAGAACAAGTAGTAGACCATGCCTCTCCTTCCTGTATTGCACCCCATGGTGTATCTTTCACCTTGTGGGGCCTCCCACATCCTGTGATCTTTAGAGGGCCACTTCTGCTAAGCAGCCCATCTGCAATCTGTACTCAGCACTTTGGTCCTCAAAATAATCCCACTGATTCATTCCTGGGTTTGTCAGGTGCTTTTCTAGAGGTTTCTCCTCCTCACTAGTCAACATGTACTTTACCAGTGTTTCTTTTCTTCAGGCTGTTGGTGTGGAGTGGAGGATAAGGCTGTATCTTCTGAGCAGTGCGTTTCTGCAAGAGTATTGTCACTGCTCCCAAAGCAGGTATGTCTCCCCAGAAGGCACACTTCTGTGAGATGCGTGAACCCATCTTGAGAGACATTTTACCTTTGGTCGAACACCAGGAAACACATCCTAAGCAGAAACTGTACATGTTTGGGGCATGTGGAAAATGATTTCATGTCACTATAGACCTTCATCAGCACCATAAGCAGCAAATTGGAGAGAAACACTTCAGAAGCAACATGGGCAGAGCCTCACTTTTGGAGAACTGCAAATTCCATGTGTCAGTGAAGCCCATTACCTGTGAAGAAATTAGGAAGGACTTCCTGGCCAACCCGGGCTTTCTCCAGCAACAGGTCACTCACACCAGGGAGAAGTCAAATGGTGGAACTGAGTGTGCGGTGGTCTTCCACAGTGTAAAGTGTCATTATAACGGGGAAGACTGCAGGAAACTTCAGTCCCAACACACATTTGTTCAGCACCAGCAAGTCCTCACGAGGGAAAGATGTTACAGGTGTGGTGAATGTGGGAAATCCTTTAGCAAAAGCTGTAGCCTCCATGACCATTTGAGAGTTCACTCTAGAGAAAAGCCTTATAAGTGTGGGGAATGTGGGAAATCCTTTAGGCAAAGTTCTGGTCTCATTGAACACCAGAGAGTTCACACTGGACTAAGACCTCATGAATGTGATGAATGTAGAAAATTACTTAGCAAGAAGTACAACCTCATTATGCATGGGAAAGTTCATACTGGTGAAAAGCCCTATGACTGCAGTGAATGTGGGAAATTTTTTAGCTGTAAATCTGACCTCATTACTCACCAGAAAATTCATACTGGAACAAGGCCTTATGAGTTTAGTGAATGTGGGAAATCCTTTACCCACAGTTCCAGTCTCATTAAACACCAGAGAATTCACACTGGAGAAAGGCCTTATGAGTGTGAGAAATGGGGAGGGGGGGCCTTTAGCCAGAGCTCTCACCTCATTAAACACTGGAGAGTTCATGCTAGAGAAAGATGTTATAAGTGCAGTGAATGTGGGAAATTCTTTCTCTCTAGCTACTGTTTCTTTCAACACCAGAGAGTTCACACTTGTTTAAGACCTCACAAATGTGATGATTGTGGAAAGTGATTTACCAACCTGTACAACCTCATTAAACA
The DNA here is from genome assembly GCF_002007445.2 of Ailuropoda melanoleuca. Taxonomy (NCBI): domain Eukaryota; kingdom Metazoa; phylum Chordata; class Mammalia; order Carnivora; family Ursidae; genus Ailuropoda; species Ailuropoda melanoleuca. The sequence goes on from NC_048229.1 coordinate 24,350,042, forward strand.
CCAGAGAGTTCACACTGGAGAAAGGCCATTTGAGTGTAGTGAATGTGGGAAGTCTTTTAGCTACAAATCCTACCCCATTACACACTGGAGAATTCACACTGGAGCAAGGCCTTATGATTGTGGGGAATGTGGGAAATCATTTAGCCATAGCTCCACACTCCTTCAACACCGGAGAGTTCACACTAGGGAAAAGCCTTGTGAGTGCAGTGAATGTGGGAAATCCTTTAGCCACAGCTCTAGCCTCGTTAGACACCAGAGAAGTCACACTGGAGAAAGGCCTTATGAATGTAGTGAGTGTCAGAAATCATTTAGCGACAGCTCTAGCGTCATTAAGCACCGAAGAGTTCATACTGGAGAAAGGCCTTATGAATGCAGTGAACGTAGGAAATCCTTTAACCAGAGCTCTAACCTCCTTAATCATCAGAGAGTTCACACTAGAGAAAGACCTTATGGGTGTAGTGAATGTGGGAAATCATTTACCTTCAACTCTAATCTCCTAAAACATCAGAATGTCCACAAGGAATAAAACCCTTTCCGTAATACAGGTAAGTCTGTTATAGACTGCACTGTACCCCCTCAGAATTCATGTGTTCAAGTCCTACTTCCCAGTGTAACTATTTTTAGGTGTGGCTTTTATGAAGATAACTGAGGATAAATGAGGTCATAAAGATGGCCTAATCCAGTGTGACTGGCATCCTCATAAGAAGAAAAGATACCAGAAGGTGTGCTCTCACATGCTGTGTCTCTCCATCTGTCTCCCCATGAACAGACAGACTATGTAATAAGACAGCTGTCTAAGCCAGGAAGAGTGGCCTCGGTCCAGACCAGTCCTCATGGTACCTTGGTCTTGGAGTTCTAACCTCTAGAAGTGTGAGAAAATAAATTTCTGTTGTTTAAGTCAACTAGTCTGGCATTTTGTTATGGCAGCCTGAGAGGGGACAGAGATACAAAGGAAGTATGACCACATTATATTCTGTTCTCACTGCATTGATAGATAGCCATGAATAACCCCAAGAACATATAAAAACAAGGTTAAATAATTAGAAAGTCACAAATTTTAAAATTACCTTGCTTTTTTAACAGCTTTATTGAAGTACAGTCAATTTGTGTTGTTCATGATAGTTATGTTCTAGAAAGTCACTGTGAACACTGCATTAGTGAATACAGAACCATTGCTCCTGGGGAAATCAGGAATTAGGTTCCTAAGAGCCTCTGGTCGCATTTTCATCATTCAATACATAACATTGGTTTACATGTTTTTCTGTTCAGATGCAACTCATTTACTATATATTTTTGATTGAATAACATTGAACTCATGGCCAACTGCACTGTAACTTATGCCTGGTCAATACTTAACCTAACGCATATTTTCTTTAAGGCACATTCCTTGTGCTTAGGAAAACAGACAGCACTTAAGCACTAGGCTTGGGGTGCCTGGGTGGCTCAGTCATTAAGTGTCTGCCTTCGGCTCAGGGTGTGATCCTTGGGTCCTGGAATCGAGCCCCGCATCGGGCTCCGTGCTCCGCTGGGAGCCTGCTTCTTCCTCTCCCACTCCCTACTCGTGTCCTCTCTCTCGCTGGCTGTCTCTCTCTCTGTCAAATAAATAAATAAAAACCTAGAAAAAAAAAAGCACTAGGCTTGGGGGCCATTTGGGATCACAAGGTCACGAACAAAAGCCACAAGCATGGCAATAAATAGATCATGAGAAGAGCACTTGTTTTCACTATGAAATGAGAAAGCAGAGTGTGCCTTGTAGACCTCATGTGCATCAGGTGACTCCAATTTTTTGTAGCTCTGCGTGTCTCTGAGTGAGTGTAGATGTGTTGATTTTATGGTTTCAATTTTTAGCAGGTAGGCAAATTTATAAATATAAAATCCATGAAAAATGAGCATTGACTATATAGATGTCTTGCCATAAATTATGTATATTTAAAGCATACATTTATGTTTGTGTTTTGATACATTCATAAACTCTTGAGACTAAAACTTCCTTCTTACCCTTCTTAATCCATTCTTTTTTTTAAATTTTTATTTGAGAGAGATTAAGAGAGAGTGAGCACAAGCAGGGGGGAAGGGCAGAGGGAGAAGCAGACTCCCTGCTGAGCAGGGAGCCTGATGCGAGACTTGATCCCAGGACCCTGAGCCAAAGGCAGACACTTAACGGACGGAGTCACCCAGGTGCCCTTCTTAATCCATTCTTAAACTTTTGTCATTTCATAGTCAATCTTGTTTCTTTTATTACTATGCACATTGCTATGCTGTGTTGCTTCTAATCTTGTCTCTTAATACATAATCTGCAGAACATGTTTTCAAGTTCAGAGGGCTCTTTCATAACCTCAACAACTTAAACAAACAAAAAAATTTTGAAGCATAATAAAATGTTTTCCGTGCTCAGTTTTTCTGTTGTCTAAAAATGTGTTTGTTCTTTAAGGCGGTCAGGTTCCAAAATATATCTGTGACTTAGCAGTAGTTCTGTCTCATAATTCTCTTTTAAACTATAGCTAATGCTTTCACCTTTTTTATTCTTATTTATTCCTGGAAGTTCCTGAATCAAGTATTTGTCACATTCAGGATTTGTCTCTTTTTGTATATCTGTTGCAGTTTAATTAGTTACCCTTCCCCTATATTTCCTGTAAGCTAGGTATTAATGAGATGGATCATTGAGCTGCAGTCCCAGATAAGTGTGTTGGTGATACACCTGGAAAATCATAGTGTCTGTGTTTGCTAGAATACCTTATCTCAGCCTGGAAACCCAGACATTTCAGGTACTGTATGCCCCAGGTGTATTACAAATGTGTGCTGGTGGGGCGCCTGGGTGGCTAAGTCGTTAGGCAGCTGCCTTTGTCTCAGGTCATGATCCCAGGGTCCTGGGATCAAGCCCCGCATCGTGCTCCCTGCTCAGCAGGAAGCCTGCTTCTCCCTCTCCCACTCCCCCTGCTTGTGTTTCCTGTCTTGCTGTCTCTCTCTGTCAAATAAATAAATTAAATATATATTTTTTTAATGTGTGCTGGTTACACTGCAGCACAGCCTAGAGAAATACACATCCCAGCAGCACTCTGTGACATGTCTGTGGTGCTGACAAACTGACGTGGGACACTTGGGATGTCCCACTTAGAGTGTGAGGACAGGTATGGGATGCTGACACTCCTCAACACAGCCTGGATGCACAGACACATACGCCACCCTGTCCACAGGAAAAAAAGTGTGACAGACATGAGACACAACCTGCATTTGTAAAACACCAGGGTCCCGTGGTGAAAAAGGAGGCACTGACACCACAGCAGGTGTGACCACAGGAACACACAAATACTGCATAGAGACCTGTGAGATAAGTATATAATAAGGATGTGCCAGAGCTAGTATTTGAGATACACACACACACACACAGTCACACAGTGTCCATCCGTGGATTGCATGTGACAAGGCAGACACAGCCTGGCTGGGAGACAACAACCTTCCCCATCATGCTTGCAGGTTTGATGATGTGCTGATGGAAGTGAAAACAAACACATACTGGTGAAACCATTATCATGAACAAAATGATGAATCACTCTATCCTTCCCAGTGTTCCCTTCTTCCCCTAGATAATACCTGTGTCCCCGTCTTGCATGATTTTCCTTTCCTAGACAACCATTTGATTACTTCATTTCAGTATAGATTAGTTTGTCTTTTCTAGAATTTTTCAATTGAATTTTTATTTTTTGTGCTGTGGTTTCATTCCTACTACATAATTATTTTGAGATTCTTCCATGTGTATATGGTATATAAATAGTTTTGGGTTTTTTTTTTTTTGCTTGTTTTTATGTGTTTTCTTCCTCTGAATAATATTCCTCAAATTTATTTATTTTTTAGAGAGAGTGAGAGCCGGGGAGGGGCAGAGGGAGAGGGAGAGAATCTTTTTTTTTTTTTTGTAAGATTTCATTTATTTTAGAGTGAGCACAGAGGGGGTGTTGTAAGGGTGGGCTGGGGCAAAGGGGGATGGACAAGGACAAGTAGACTCCTCACTGAGCATGGAGCCCAACATGGGGCTCAGTCTCACGACCCTGAGATCCTGACCTGAGTAGAAATCAAGAGTCAGAGGCTTAGCCCACTGAGCCACCCAGGCACCCTACCCTGAATAATATTCTAGTGTATGTATAGAGCACAATCTGTTTATACATTCATCTGTTAATTAACATATGGTGGTTTCTGGGTTGGTTTGATAGAGCTAATGTTGCCACAGACATTTATGTCAAGCCTTTGTCTGGAAATTTGTTTCATTTCCTTTGAGTTAAGACCTGAGAGTATAGTGACTCAGTCAGATGATAGGTGAGTGTATCTATTGTAAGGAACTACCAAACTGTAGCATTTGAGAATTTCAGTTTCTAGATCATCACCAATAATTGGTTTAATCAGCCCTTTTAATTTTCATCATTCTTATGTTTCTTGAATCCCCTTGGGGGGAAAAAAGGGAAGCACAGTGCCTCTTAGCCTTCTTTGACTTTAAGAGGCAACTTTTCCTTAATTAGAAATAGAACTGATAAAACAGGGGTGCCTGGGTGGCTCAGTTGGTTAAGTGCCTGCCTTCGGCTCAGGTTGTGACCTACGGGTCCTGGGATCCAGCCCCATGTTGAGCTCCTTGCTCAGCAGGGAGTCTGCTTCTCCCTCTCCCTCTGCCCCTCCCCACCCCTCATGTTCTCTCTCTCTCCCTATCTCAAATAAAAAAATAAATTCTTAAAAAAATAAAAAAAGATAAAACGGGTTGTGGAAAATGGCTATGGCCAGCACTGAGAGGATCCTAGAGTAGGAAAGGACTCTTCAGAAGGTCCTGATTGTGGTACAAGCAGTCCTGCCACTCAGGCCACATGATCTAATAACCCCTTGGAGTTGAAGAAGGTGGTGGTGGGAGAATGTCCAGTGCTTGGTTTGGGGCAATCCCTAGCCAGAGAATCAGGATGCACGCCCCTGGCTCTCTGGAGGATGTCCATGCCATCTGTAGTCCAGATTTTTTAAAAAAGATTTATTTATTTGTTTATTTGAAAAGGGGGGGTAGAGAGCACACACGGAGAGGGAGAAGCAGACTCCCCACAGAGCAGGGAGTCCCATGCGGGGCTGGATTCCAGGACCTGGAGATCATGACCTGAGCTGAAGGCAGTCGCTTAACAAACTGAGCCACCCAGGTACCCCTGCAGTCCAGATTTCTACATCATTTTTGAACAGTTCCTCTTGGGTCACTGTGCCCACACAAGAACAGAATGGCTGAATGTGAGGCATCAAATTTCCATGCATCGAGAACAGCCTTGCTGTAGTCCACTATAAGATAGAACTGTGTACATTATAATGTGTAGATCCTGGTTATAACCAAGATTTATCTGCATCAGATCTGGAGAACGCAAATGGGCTGCATGAGCAAGTGGTTGAGACCCCACCTCAGTAGTGACAGTTCTGTCCAATAGCTATTCTTGGTGTTCTGCACACCCAGCTGGAGGGGGAGAAAGCCTGAACTTTGTTTCTGCCTTTCTAACTGTCGTAGACTGAATTATGTTCCCCCACCCCAGCTTCATCTGTTGAAGCCCTATTCCCCAGTGTGATGGTATTTGAAGATGGGACATTTGGGAAATAGAGTTAAATGAGGTTGAGTGTGAAGCCTTTGTGATTGGATTATTGTTATCATAAGAGACCCGAAGAACTTACTCTCCCTTCTTTTGTCTTGTCTTCTCCCCCTCCCTCCTTCTCCTTATTTTAACTCATCCATACATGTACATTGTTTAGCATATTTTCTCCTCTCACCTGCTGTACAATTGAGACTGAGAGCACACTTATTAATTGGTGGATTTCTCCAGAAATATTTTGTTTCCTATTCACATGTACTGGGAAATCTCCTTATACTCATTTTATATGTACCTTAACTGCTGAATTAATTCTCAAACCCTCCTTAAATGAATCTGATTTATGATCATGAAATGCAAAATGACCAATGCTATTACGATGTTATTCCATATACCTGATTTTCTTTTCCATGATTACATTTTTGGTTCATTAAGAGTCATTTTTTCTTCCCCCAAATTTAATGTGTTTTCTTTTTTAAAACTTGGCAGGGCGCCTGCGTGTCTCAGTCGGTTAAGTGTCTGTCTTCTGCTCAGGTCATGATCTCAGGGTCCTGGGATTGAGGCCCATGTCAGGCTCCCTGTTCAGTGGGGAGTTTGCTTCTCCCTCTCCCTCTGATCCTCCTCCCTGCTTGTGCTTTCTCTCTCTCAAATAAGTACAATTTTTTTAAAAATAAAAAAATAAAAACTGAATTATTTATTTAATGTAATGTAAACAACCAGGAACTGTTTCAAAAAACAAAGAGCATTCTCATTTCAGTGAATCTTACATGAATAGTAACCGTGGTTTTTCTAAATGGATTTAGAATTACATGCTCTTAATTATTTGATCTTATATTTGCATTTTTTTCTCTTGGGATGAAAACTTTGGTTCTCAATAGCATTGATATTTGAAAATAGCAGTGCCATTTGTTTACTAATAATGTGATCATGGAAAACAGTTTGAATATTTTTTTTCTTTTTTTTTTTCTTTAGATATAATCCACTAGTGATGTAGAGTCAGTAGTTTATATTTTTAAATCTAATGAGTCTCTCTCTCGGTGTGGAAATGTCACTAACTTTCCAAGTACTCAGAATCTTAAAAAATATTACTTTTGTTTTAATGTTGTTGATTAAATACTGTTTTTAATTAGATAAAATGTTTATATTTGTTGAAATGTCAAAGCAATAACATAACATTAATTCAGATAATTGTAGCTTCACCATGATCATGTCTGCTCTTATATGAAAATATGTCAATAACTATTTCCTGTCTTATTTATAAAAAAATAGATGTATGTTTAAATTCCTCTGCATTTTTTAAACAGACTTTCTTTTTTTGGAACAGTTTAGGTTCACACGAAATTGAGATTTTTTCGCTACACGCCTTCACCTACACATTCTTGTCTCCCCCATGATGGATATCCACCACAAGAATGCTACATTGTTACAGTTAATGAACCTACACTGCCGTGTCATTATCATCCAGACCTCAGCTTCTGTTTATATCCTGATAATTCTGTCTGCTCTAAATGTTCTCTTTAGCTCTCCCTACATGCTGGTATTGCCTAACGTTCTCAAGAATGAAAAAGATTCACATTTTGGAGATGAAACCTTCAGAATGACCATTTTAGTCCTGTGCTCAGTTTAATTCTGTTCTCAGACATTTTTGCTAAAACTTCTCTGAGGTCTTACCTTTTTTCACCACCCATGATGTTTCATGAAGCTATTTGTGCCACCACTTTTGAATCACTACTAAATATTTAGTTCTTTGTAATTTTCATTTTACAACTTCTTTCTGAGTTAATATCAATTCCCATGGATGTCAGTCCCTGCAATCACAAAAGAAATGATAATAATTTCCCAGCAAAGAGATGAAATCACAGATTTAAGATATTCCCAGTGTCTCCGTGTTCGGAGCAACCTTTATGTATGTGTTCCACGTTTGAAAACTGCAGCCATTGCTCTGTACCAAACAGCATGGTTTTTTGGTTCTCTTCTTGACATTGATATCAGATTCCTAAAGGAATTGAATATATGTCAGAATATAAAGGGAGAGGGGTGCCTAGCTGGCTCAGTCAGTGGAGTATGCAACTCTTGATCTTGAGGTCATATGTTTGAGCCCCATATTGGGGGAGTAGAGTTTACTTTAAAAAAAAAATAGTAAAGTGAGGGTTTTCAACAGATGCAAGTGTTCAATGAATTGTACATGATTAACTCCAAAGGCAGGAGAGACGTTTTCTGTGGGAACTACAGAGGTCCATTTTTGTACTCCTGCTTCAGGGTGGCCCAGCATCCCTCCTCTATCTTCCTTGTCCTGGCACTATCAGGATTATTTTTTCTCTTGTTCCTGACCAAATATACACAAAGGTGACCGACAAAAATGATTCCAAAGCTTCAGAGCGACATAGTTGAGCTACAATGGGTTATGTTCATTACTGTTAAAATTCAACTGAGTAAATTTTTTCAAGATCTTATTGCCTTTACTTGGCAATTCATGAATTGGGCAACATCCAATCTAGCAGGTAGTAAAGAGCCCTGAGAGCTGTACAAAATGAAGAATTTATATACGCTTATTTGTATACTCTCAGAGCAGGAACAGAGAAGTCATACTAGGCATTTGCTGATTGATGTGGGAAACAAAGGCAGAAGAAAAATGTCCTTACTACTTAACAGCCCATTGACAAGTTCCTTGAAACAGGCAAAGTGACCATCCTCTGGGAGCTCAGCTGCCTTGATGTTGACACTTTGCTAAGACCAAAAGGCCATCTTAACTTGACTCCTTCAGATCCTGTGAGCCTGCTTTAAACATACAGGAATTCCTTTGGAAACTTTATTTTTACCCCCCCAAGATGTGTGTTAGCAATCACACTACAAGCATATGGCCCACTGATAGTACATCTGAAGGGTCGTATGACTGAGTTTTTAAACAGTAATAAGTGACCTTTTCCTAACAATGGCTAGCCCCCTCAGGGTCCTGGAAACCTTGTTTCCAAAATACCTTGGAGGTTTGTGCTATCCATAACCCCCTCCCAGCTTGAAAGTATATAATCACCCACCCCTCACAACCCCAGTGCAGCTCCTTCTGCCCACTGGTCCTGTCCCTGTGCTTTAATAAAACCGTCTTTTTGCACTGAAGGTGTTCAAAAGTTCTTTCTTGACCTTTTGCTCCAAATCCCATTTCCAGACTGATTGTTTAAGGCAAGGTTACTTTCCTTAAATGGAGCAAAGAAAAGTCTTGGAGTGGGGGTCAGGTAATGTGCAGGACAGGCAAGTGCTAATTGGTTGACCTAAGTGGGAAAACTAAACACAGAAATTTAGTTGTATTTTGGTTTGCGGACATGGGGCTTAGCATGAGTGACATCATTTTGGGTGCAGTTAGATTACTTTGTTAGATTCAGCTTCCAGTGAACGCATTTTGTGTCTGAATGACTCTATGCAATAATATGTACATTTGGATTTGTAACCTTTTAGAGCATCTAGAAATATTTTTAGCCATTAGGAACATGCTGAGCTTCTCGGAATCATAAATCCTGCCTCCAAACACTTGGCTGATTAGTTGTAGACAGTACTCCACAGAAATCCGGTATAGCCCGTTTGGTAAGGTGCAAAGCTTCTCCTCGGCTCTTTGACCAGTAGTCAGCCTCTCCAAGTTCCTGGTAACTTCCTCCAATGGATTAGAATTCGGTTAGGAACCAACCCGCTCAGGGGCCTGTAGATCCGGGGAACTAGATTACCCAGAATGCTCAGCGCGGAGCGGCAGCGACGGTGACCAGTGAAATCTCAGGAAATAGGCGGTTCCGTGGGAGCATGACTCGTAGGGGCGGGACTTCCTGTGTTCGCCTCTCGGAGGTCTTTTTGACCGCTCTGGGAGGGGGCTTCTGTGGTGATGTCCTGCGGAGCGCCGGCTGTGGACCGAGGTGACTAACGGAGAAGGCACGAGGGGACGCACTGTCCCCGTCGCACACACTTGAGTCCGGGTGTTCGCTCCTGGTCGCGCTGCTGGCCCACCGACAAGGTAAACGCTCGTCTCCCCCCCCCCTCCCCGTCGTCCCCCCACCCAGACCCGAAAGGCCCCAGCGCGGGGCGTCTGCTCGCGTCCCTGCGGCCCAGGCCCCGGTGTCCGGGACAGGGAGGCGCCGGTGGGTGGGGGCCCGTGAGTGAGCGCCGGCGCGCTGGCTGCGGGAGCGGGCTCGGGGCTGAGGGGTCGGCTGGGGCAGAGGCTGGAGGGGGCCTGAGACGGGAGGATTCTGCCCTCAGGTGACAGAGAGCGTGAGGTGGAGTCACGCCTGGAATGGCGGGCTGAGGTGCGATGCCTTCAGGTGAGGACTCTAGACTCCAAGGAGAGTTTTGGCCCAAAGAGGGACACGATCTCCATTAGGGTTTCGAAACTCCCCCAAGGAGTTCAAAGGAAGTTCAAAGGAAGAGCAGTGATGAGTTCACTGCTGGTAAGAGGAGACACTGAGCACTGAGGCCCAGGAGTGAGACAGCTAGCCTTAGGTCACCTGGCGCCGGGGCTAGGAAAGGGAACAGAGAGGCATGGACCATTTCTCTAAGACCTGCCTCTTCGCACATGTTCCCATGAGTGCAGAAGCTCTTATGGAACCCACACAGATCAGTGGAGGGCATCCCAGGCCCTTGATGGTCCTAGGCCCCCACCCCATGTTTTCTGGATTGTGGTGTTGTGGGACTCTTAGTGCTATTCCTCCAGTCCTCGAGTCTGGGGACCCTGGAGAAGCCCCAAGCCCAGGGTCCTAAGTCTATTGCAGGCAGTATATAGGGGTATTCCCATTACTGGGAACTGATGTGAGCAGGTGTGGTAAGTGAATCTAGGAGCTGCTACCAGGATGTGCATATGCTTAGAGGTAAAACTGATCAGAATGGGGAAGTGATATCAAGATCTTAGCTAACTCCATCTGGGTGCAGAGTCAACAGTTGACTTGAGAGAGGGGGAAGGAAGATCAGGGTGAAGCTACTATCATAGGCTAGGTGAGAGTGAATGGATAGAGCTGTGACTTATGAGTTGTGGTTGGAATGTGGCTGCCTGTTTTAAAGGGTAAGTAGATTTTCTAATGTGGAGGGTGAGGGAATGAAACAGAACAATCAGTGATGACCCTAGGGTGTTTGGTCTTAGCAACCGTAGGGATGAAAGTTGCATCATTTGAGATGAGCTACTTGGTAATGGGTATAATATTTGCTGGGGAGATAAGGAGGTTCGTTTTGACCATGTTAAGAGTCTAAGATATGTCAGAGACCACAAAATGGAGCCCTAAAATGGGCAACTGGACACACAGGTTGAGAAATCTGGGAAGGAATTCAGATTGGATACATCTAAAATGTAGTAGATATTGTGAAGACCAAGGTGAGTGAGCTGTGGTCACATTTAAGAGAGGCAAACTTCAAGTTATGGTGACAATGCTATTTGGAGGTAAGGAAGGGGAGGGGGGAGCTAAGAACTGGGTCTTTTGCTTGGGTACCAGGGTGATGGTGTTGGGTTTCATATCTACAAGTAAGGGGAGATAAGTGACCATGAAGGCAGAGTCTATCAGACAGGATAGTCTGGCAGGTGGTGAAGGCTTCCAAGGGAAAAGTGGACATGAGATGGAGGCAGAGGCAAGGGGTAACTGAGGCAAATTATACTCAGTTTGGAACAGGTGCTTATTTGGACTTTATGGACTCACCAAGATTTTGTTATGATTCTGGTGGAGCCTGGGCTGTTTTCATTCAGCCTGGTATACGGTGAGGAGGAAATGTGGTCATCGGTGAGAATCACTAGGCCTGAGGGGGTTGGTCAGTGGGGCTGGCTTGGAACGAGGATTGGATGGATAGAGGAAAGTTGTACTTGCTGAGGGCACAGCAAGTGCAGCAGAAGTGGAATAGGACCTTGAATGTCTGAGATCCACACTTGTTTCTGAGTGACTAAGTCTGAGGCAAGGTATGTAGCTAGACTGTCATAGAATGATTTGGGGCTGCCATTGCTAATGCAAACCAGGGGAAGTCCATTGTAATATTGGATCCTGTTTGAATTTGTCCAGCATACTCTGAGTCAGAGGTCATCCTGTGGTGGGAACTAGTTGCTATGACAATCTTTCGTGCTTCTAGAGCAACATGATCTTGTTCTCTTGTTCACGGGGGTATTGCATCTTGCTCAGCACTGGTGAGGGATATCTGTTCCCAAGTCCAGCAGTGGAGCCACAGGCCCTGATGTCCTCAATTCCTTAGGGTAGTGTCACTGGTTCTAAGATTATAGGAGCACTCATACTTGTTACAGAAACACTGGATTTCTATGAAGTAGAGGGAGAGACTGCAACAAATTGCTTGAAATGCACTCTTTTTTTAAGGGTGTCCACAATGTTTAGTCACTGTGGCTATGAAGGATGAGCAGGCACACAAATTCTCAGGACCTCCAGAACTGTACATCTTGTGTGTCTGAAGCTTGTCAGAGAAAATAATCTAAAGGTTTTGTGGATTTCTGTAGCTTCTCTGGGCTTTTCACCTAAAGACCACTGCGGTACAAGTGGATGATGAGCATGAGGAGGAGGGAAATCTTTTAGTTGAGCTCCGTGGCCTTTGTGACCAGCCTGCATTCCTGTTGAATCAGGTGGAAATGGCTTTCATTGCTCACCAGTATTTGTTACTGCTGAGGCAAGGTGCCCCTTCCGGGGTGTGCAGAGACAAATGGAGTCAGTACATGTTGCCAAGCTTGATTTTTCCAAAAACAGAAGAAATTCCAGATTTTTATTGGGATTTAAAGCTTTAAGAAAGTACAAATGATGTGCAATAAACTGTATATATTTAATTGTAAAACTTCGTAAGCTTTGATATTCGTATAAACTCCTGAAACCTTTATTACGATCGTGATAATGAACCTATTCATCACCCCCATATTTACTTCATGCCCTTTTATAATCTCTTTTCTTCTGCTCTCCAGTTAGCTATTGATTTAGCTTCCTTTACAGTAGAGTTTATTTTTTTCTAAAAATTTATATGATTGAAGTCATAAAGTGTTTACTATTTTTCCTGTGGGTACCCTCATGCAGCATATTCATTTTTAGATTCATTATTGTTGCTTATATGAGTAGTTCATGCTTTTTATATTGCTGAAAAGGATAGTGTTCTGTGGATATACCATTAAGTGTTTATTTGTTAATCTGCTTATGGATATTTGAGTTGTTTCCAGCTTTTGGCTGTTGCAAATAATACTGGTACGTAGATTTTAATGCAGTTTTTCACATGCATGTTATTTAGGTTGTGTTAATATCTTGGGTTCCAATACCTGAATCACAGGGTAGATGAATATATAACTTTTTAAGAAACCTCAAACTGTGATCTATAATGGTTTTTCCCTTTTGTATTCCTACCATCAGTGTATGAGTTGAGGTTTTTCCATATCCTAACCAATAGTGGGTATTGTTAGTCTTCTAAAATTTTAACCCTTTTGAATAAATGTGTAGCAGTATCTCACTGTGATTTTAGTTGCATTTCTCTGATATTTCACCATGGTGAGCATTTTTTTTCCATTTATTTGCCATGTCTATGTCTTCTTTGGTAAAACATCTATTCATACCTTTTGCTTTTGTTTTGTTTTGCTGTTTTGTGTAATCTCTGCCCCCAACATGGGGCTTGAACTCACAACCCCAAGATCAAGAGTCACATGCTCCACCAACTGAGCCTGCCAGGCATCTCTTGTTTATGTTTTAAATGAATTTTGGCTGTTTCTCTTTCTGTTTAACAAATAACAGAGTGAAACAAAAAATTTATGTTAAAAATTTCATTCATTCTGGGGCGCCTGGGTGGCACAGCGGTTAAGCGTCTGCCTTCGGCTCAGGGCGTGATCCCGGCGTTATGGGATTGAGCCCCACGTCAGGCTCCTCCGCTATGAGCCTGCTTCTTCCTCTCCCACTCCCCCTGCTTGTGTTCCCTCTCTCACTGGCTGTCTCTATCTCTGTCAAATAAATAAATAAAATCTTTTTAAAAAAATTTCATTCATTCTTCAGTGATGTGACTTGTTTGCTGTCAGCCATTATCATTTTTGAATAGCAGGAGAATATTTCCAAAATGTTCTTTGTGCTGTACACAACATAGTGACCATATATAGCATGGACTTTTAAGTTTTATCTGCATTACTAATATGTTCTCCATCACTTTCTTAGGTATAGATATTCAATACAATATAGATATAGATATTCAATACAATAAATCAAACTGTGATTTGTAGTGTTTGTTTTTTCAGTTTTCCTGGTGTAAATACTACCAGCATGACCAATTTAAAACTGTCAGTGGAGGGGCGCCTGGGTGGCACAGGGGTTTATTATCTGCCTTCAGCTCAGGGCGTGATCCCGGCATTGTGGGATCGAGCCCCACATCAGGCTCCTCCGCTATGAGCCTGCTTCTTCCTCTCCCACTCCCCCTGCTTGTGTTCCCTCTCTC
>NC_048229.1:24364060-24386584 GCF_002007445.2 Ailuropoda melanoleuca
AAAAAAAAAAAAAAAAAAAAAAAAACCCTAAAAAAAAAAAAACTGTCAGTGGAAAGGGCAGTTGGGAAAATGGAATTGGGAAGAGATGCCAGTAGCACAGTTGTATTCTATGTCTACCATATGATAGAATAGCTGCAATTAACACAAGAACATATAAATAATAAAAAGTAGTATAATGATTAGGAAGTCAGAAGTTTTTATATTTGATTTTAAAACAGGGTAGGTATATTGACTTAAACTGCATGTAATTAAAATGTATATTTTGATCTTTGGATTCATGCTTACACCCTGAAACCAAAAGTTTCCTCCTGCCTTTTCAAATTCATCCTTCTCAACATAGAAAATTACTGATACAGTGACATAGTCTATCTTTTGTTATAGCTACTTTCAAATATATGCAAGGGCACCTGGCGGGCTCAGAGCATGCAATCTTGATCTCGGTCTGGCTTATGAGTTCAAGCCCCAAGTTGGGTGTAGTGTACATTAAAAAAAAAAATTACACACACACAAAAGGAAAAGACAAATGTTATGAAGCCAGATGAACCCTTCTCCGGTTTTCCACCATTATTTATCACTTCATGGCTGTTCTTGTTTTATCTATCCCTGTGTACACAAGTGGGTTAGTTTACATGTATTTCCAGACATTGTTATCATTTAATGCACAATCTCTTCAGAATGCATTTTAGAAATGTTAGGTCTCCTTTATAACCCAATAGTTACCAAAATATAAATATTTTGTCAATGTTCGGTTGCCTCAAAATGTGTTTGTTTTTTCTTTCTGTTTTTTAAAGATTTTATTCATTTGACAGAGAGACCACAAACAGGGGGAGCAGTAGAAGGAGAGGGAGAAGCAGGCTCCCCGCCGACCAGGGAGTCCAATGTGGGGCTCAATCCTAGGACCCTGGAATCATGACCTAGGCCGAAGGCAGACACTTAACCATCTGAGCCACCCAGGTGCTCCTAAAATGTGTTTAAGTCAGATTAATTGCAATCAGAATCTAAAATACATTCTTATGGCTTTCAGTAGCTGTGTCTCATAAGTCTCTTAGCATGCAAGTTCTGCTTACCTTTTTAAATTCTTATTTATCTGTTGATGTTGCTGGGTCATTTGTTCATTACAATTTGGTATGTTCTAGGTGTGGTTGATGGAGTGTGCTTATTATGGCTTATGGAGTCAGTTGGACACCATTCAACTGATCACCCTCGCCCATAATCTGCTCACTAGATAGTGACGAGGTGGGTGATGAGGTTTGTCACTGTACACATGTGTGATGGTGACTTTTGGGGATATAAAACAGAACCTTCTCCCACCCACAGATCCTCTCCACAGAAAGAGTAGAGACAGAAAACACTATTAGCGAATAAGCATATTAAACCAGATGAGACATGCATCACAGACCATTCACTATGAAACTCCAAAGACTAAAAAAATACCTCACTTCCCCGTATAGCCAAACAGACACAACCCATTACATACATGTTTTTATGGTAAACTATAACTAGTCCTCAAGAAAGACAACTTGACGGCAGTATTTGCTGTGCAGAGTTTGTTGTACCTTGACAATTGAGGTGACTTTCTGTGTTAGCTTATTGGGAAAGGAATTGAGGAAAACAAACCTCATCCTAATAACAGGAGGTGGTTTTGTAAGTTGGAGCAAGGTGTCCACTAAGAGGAGGCTCCCACTCTCCCAGAGTAGGGGACTATCGGGAACTAATAGTCCCTAAGGAGCTATCTCCCTTGATGTTTTCATTTTGAAGGTATGGCTTCTGGGTTCTTGAGAAAGACATTTCTGGGTCCTAAAGCTGGAGAAGAGTGGGTGGAAAGGACTATTTAGGGACGCCTGGGTGGCTCAGTTGGTTAAGCGTCTGCCTTCGGCTCGGGTCATGATCCCAGGGTCCTGGGATCAAGTCCCACATTGGGTTCCCTGCTCAGCGGGGAGGCTGCTGCATCTCCCTCTGCCTGAGCTCCCCCTGCTTGTGCTCTCTCTCTGATAAATAAAATAAAATAAAATAAAATAAAATAAAATAAAATAAAATAAAATAAAATAAAATAAAATAAAAACAATAATATAAAATAAAGACCTGTCTAGTCTTGAAAGGCATGCATTTTAAAGAGATTAGCATAATACCCTCTAGTTCCAGCCACGTCATTGTGAATGGCAAGATTTCTTTTTTTTGATGGCTGCGTAATATTCCACTGTATGTATGNCATTTTAAAGAGATTAGCATAATACCCTCTAGTTCCAGCCACGTCATTGTGAATGGCAAGATTTCTTTTTTTGATGGCTGCGTAATATTCCACTGTATGTATATACCACATCTTCTTTATCCATTCATCTGTTGATGGACATCTGGGCTTTTTCCATAGTTTGGCTATTGTGGACATTGCTGCTATAAACATTGGGGTGCAGGTGCCCCTTCAGATCACTGCATTTGTATCTTTGGGGTAAATACCCAGGAGTCAATTGGGTCATAGGGCAGCTCTATTTTGAACTTTGAAAAAACATTTAAACAATATTCTGGAATGACTCCTGAGCATTTTCAAAATCATCAAAGTGATTCACTCTTACATTCAGCCTTTCTAGAAGGTCTGGATTAAGAGCTGGCTTTACTAGTAGAGCAATATGACTTAGGATGGTCAACATTACTTACTAATGCCCTTGTTTCCCTCGTGGATCAACTTTCTAAGGCTTTGCGAAAGAAAGAAAAGGAAAAAGCAGCTAAAGTTATGAATTTACAATTAAAACAGCTGAATGGTCCCACAAAAATGCCTTTCCAAAAACTCACTCAAAAGCAAAATGACTGTCTATTACTGTAAAAAACCTGGACATTTCAAATTAGACTCTCACAAATTTAAGTGGGACATCAAACATTATAATAATAATAATAATAAATAAGGAATAATAATAATAATAATGAATAAGGATGCTCCAAGGGAAATGAGGACATTTCCTTCCTCCTCACTGATACTTTAGAAGTTGACATCACTGTTGGAGGGAAAACTTCAAAAGCCCTAATACATCTTGGGGCTATATTATCTGTTCCCAGCCTACCTTTTTCCATTGCCCTCTCCCTTGGAGTAAAAATTCATTTTTACAAAATTCATTTGGTAGGGGCTTCAGGGGCACCTGGCTGGCTTAGTTGGTATAGCTTATGACTCTTGACCTCCCGGTTGTGAGTTTAAGCCCTACTCTGGGTGTAGAGATTTAAAAAAAAATTGTGGTGGTTTCACATCTGCCAGTTTGAGTATTTAAATCAGAATCAATGATTTTACAGTTAGGAAATATTATAGGAAATTGTGTCTTTTTGCTGACCAGTTTTGCTCCAATTCATCTTAAAGGGTAAGATCTTTTAGAAACATATAATGCTCATATCACCTTTTCTCTAAAAAGGCAAAATGTTTTTGGGTTTAGAAGATATACATGAAGACCACAATTTGGTTTCTGAAAACTTAATGATTATAAAACAAGTAGTCCAAACAAACCAACAGGAAGATAACCATTTATTATTATAAATCCTGAAAGAATTATAGTCCTCTCCTTCTGATATTGAGAAAAGTAAATCAACTCGTTTTAAGGTCACTGTTGATAACATTAAATCATTACCTAATATTCAACAGTATCCACTGAAATCAGAAGCATTAAGTGGAATAGGACCAATTATCCAGTATACCTAGAAAAGGGGCTCATAATTCCTTGTACTAGCCCTTGTAACACACCTATTTTACCAGTAAAAAGGCCAGTTGGAATAGGTTGGAGAGTCATTCAAGACCTGACACCTATAAATAATATTGTGGTGCCTCAACATCCGGTGGTTCCAAATCCACATACTTTGCTCTCCTCAGTGTCAGCCAATATGCATTACTTTTCAGTGTGTAGCGCCTTCCACACTATTTCCTGTAGATGAAGGTAGTCAGTATCTTTTTTGCTTTTACATGGGAAGGCTGACCACATACATGGACAGTCATATCTCAAGGTTATGCTGGGAGTCCTACTTTTTTTTCTCATAGTCTCGGGGCTGATCTAGCTGATGTTGAATTCCCTAATGGTCCTACCTTAATTCAATGTGTAGATGACATGCTTCTGTGTTACAAAGCTAAATTAGACTCCCAAAAGGACACTATTAAAGCAATTGGCTGCTAAGGGACATAAAGTCCCTCCCCTCCCCCCTTCTTTTCCCTTTCTTTCCCTTCCTTTTAAAGGGCCTCTATTAGGGAAAACTTTTCAAAAGAATTCCTTTAATGGGGCACCTGGGTGGCGCAGTCAGTTGAGCGTCCGGCTCTGGTCATGATCTCAGGGTCGTGAATTTGCTTGCGTTTCTCTCTCTCTCTCCCTCTCCCCCTCCCACCTTTGTGCTCTCTCTCTCTCTAAAAAGAAATAAATCTTAAAAAAAAGAGAAGAATTTCCTAACTCATATTTAACCCATGTTATATATAACACTCAACAGATTGACTATTGTGTCTCTACAAACCTTGATGATAATGTATTAAGAAAGGTTTCCAGGTACAATGGAAGAATCTTAGCAGCTTGTCTAAGATGCCAAAATATACAGTATACTCACAAACCATATTTTTGTGGATGGAGTGGTCTAAGATAAGAAAAAACATGGAGTATCTATCAAAGGTGGTACATTAGGAGTAACATGATTGCATTCAGCCACCTCCTAAGTCTAACTTTGGCATACAACCCAGATGATTATGGGAAGCCTTATGGCATCCTCAGACTAATTTACACTAGTTCTTACTACTATTCACTCAACACTTATCTGGGGAAACCCACAGTTTTGGATTCAAAATATTTATCCTAATTATTACTTAGACTGTTAGTTTACAATGGAAACAACACATCTGGTGGATGAATCAACATAAGCCCCAAAGAAATAAGGGTATTGTATGATCCGGCCCGGGTATGCTCAGTCAGGCCAAGTTTGCCTTTAATGAAGAAAGACATGCCAAAGAGAAAAACACTTGTACAAAAAGGAAAATTAAGATTTTTTTTTTTCAGGAAGAAAGTAAAGGATGGAAATCTGCTTGGCCCAATAATCGAGCATTAATAAAATGGCTAAATCAAACTCCATATATTATGACCCAAAATGCTCATATCCAACAATGGGAAAGAGCATGTACTTTAACCCTACAAAAACTCCTGGACACCCTAATCCAGATGGAATCAGAGGTAGCCATGGGTTACTGGCCTTCTTTATTAACTGCAGAAACCCCAAATGTACACTTATTGAAATTATATAGCTCTCCTAATCTACAGAAAATCATTAAAGCCTCCTTTAACTTAGATAAATGTCTAATTACTGCCTTGGTACCCAAATTTATGGCCAGCCAGTCTTATGGCATTGTTCAATTAGTGGGAATGAGGCATGTAGAATAGGGAAATGTTGGTTAACTCTAAAAGGAAGAAGGATAAGAAAGAGTGTGACCACTCTCTAGCTAGCTCTGGTTTCTTATGCCCACAAGCATCCTGTCATTGCTCAAGCCCATGGCCTGCATATGCATATGGACCCACTTAGCTTGGAAATGACTGAGAATGAACCCTCCATTGCGGGCACTAGAGGACTCCTACCAGATCTTGATTATATATGGAGTATCCACAACAGAAAAAGCAGACTGCACCTGCAATTAATAACTAGCATAGAGCATGCACAATGATATGCGGAGTTCTCAGAAATCCCTGCTTAATCCCCAGAACCCCACATGAATATTCTCTGCCCAAATTATGCCTCTTCATAAAAAGCAGAACCCCACATCTATCCTGCACGACTCAGATCCTCTATCTGCCTGTGCCTGCACTCCCCCTTCCTTCAAGTGTGTTCTTTTGCTTTGCAATAGCTGCTTCTGCGATACTTTACTCTGGTTCTTGAATTCTTTCATGCAGGGAAGTCAAGAACCTGGCACCTGCTGGTGTTTGAAGTCTCAGGGCCAAGAACTCCCCCGGTATCCAGCATCAGGAAAAGGAACTATTATAAATACCACCAGGATTCTTCCAGATGGAGGAAGATAAGCCTTATTAGCCAGTGATTTTTTTAAAAAAAATATTTATTTGAGAGAGAACACAACCGGGGGGGCAGCAGGCAGAGAGAGAGAGGGAGAAGCAGGTTTCCCAGTGAGCAGGGAGCCTGATGTGGGGCTCAGTCTCAGTCCCCTGAGATCATGACCTGAGCCAAAGGCAGCCGCTTAACCAACTGAGCCACCCTGGTGCCCCTAGTGAGTGATTCTTATGGATTCCAGTATCTATTGACATCTGTGAATTCATGCAAAATATGTGGTTATGCCCTAAACAATAGTGGTATCTCCTGAATTTGGTCCATCTTGGCCTATGTAGCTACACCTATACAAACTAACATCTGGAAATGGGAAAAATGAGATTTTGTTGGGAAGGTTCACAAAACAACTTTCTAATGCTTGATTTATTTTGTAACCATAGAACTTGTCATCATAACTCTATTGGTATGTGGTGTAATACTAGCTTTGCAACTCAAATTAGAATTGCCTAATGTTAGCAAAAATTATGCTTATGTTGGTACAGATGACCAAATGTTTTGAGAGTCAGAGTAACAACCATCACAAGATGTAATATCTATGGAAGCTGATTGGCCAGAGAAATCATTACATATAATAACAAAACTTAATTACCATTTCCATTTTATTTTTATTTTCTTTAAAGATTTATGAGAGAGAGTGAGCATGCATGCCTGCGCAGAGGGTCGGGTTGGAAGAAGAGGGAGAGAGACACTCAAGCAGACTCCCTGCTGAGCACAGAGCCTCATGTGGGGCTTTATCTCACAACCCTGAGATCATGACCGGAGCTGAAATCCAGATTCGGATGCTTAGCCAACTGAGGCACCCAGGCACCCAAAACAATTCTTTTCTTATATTGCAGTTCTTTCTGATCAGTTTGTGTTAACACAGGCTAGACCAGATCTGGATCTAGCCTCTCCTAAAGCCTTCATCTGTCACACAGGGCGCTCCAGATACACTTGGATCTCCAGGCTGTGTTGCAGTATCATCACATACTGGTCACATTTGATACTCGGAAGGTTTGATTCCAGACTGTGGAGCTGTGTGCTAGGAAAACACACTGTATGTGTTTCCAGGAATGTCATGTAAAAAGACAAATATAAATGAAGAGTCTTAATTCTCTCTGTTGAAAATGAGGTGTTTCTACTTCCCTCCCTATTCTCATTGACCTTAGAAAATGTGTAATTCTCCTTCTCTTTTTTGACAGATAGGTCTCTCCTTTTTTTTCACCTTTATGAACAGGAATGTCTTTCTCAAATATCCGGGATCCACCTCTTAAAATAAAAACATATTGAGAGCTTTCTTTTTGAAAAGCATATATCAAAGGAGATGGCACAGGCCCTGTGGCAGGGTTAGGAGCCTCTTCTTGGTGGATACCTTGTTCCAGTTTACAAAACTATATCCCATCAAAAAGATATGAGATATCTGTTTTACCTCTTAGTAAATGCAGTTAGCTAAAACAGTCAACCCAATTTGGGAAGAACCATGGGTGATAAATGGTACCATCCAATTCTCTTTTTGACTAGCTGGTTTTTGGTTCTTTGTTTTTTTCAGGGCTAATTTCCTTACTTTTATTATTATTATTATTATTATTATTATTATTATTTTATTATTTTTTTTAGATTTTATTTATTTATTCAACAGAGATAGAGACAGCCAGCGAGAGAGGGAACACAAGCAGGAGGAGTGGGAGAGGAAGAAGCAGGCTCACAGCAGAGGAGCCTGATGTGGGGCTCGATCCCATAACGCCGGGATCACGCCCTGAGCCGAAGGCAGACGCTTAACCGCTGTGCCACCCAGGCGCCCCTCCTTACTTTTAGACTAGACCTACTTTTGATGCTTTTAAGAAATGAGATGAAAATTTCAGAAACTAAGAGATAAACCTGTCAGAGGGTTATTCTGCCTCTTTACTCTGTCCAAACCATATTTAAAATTATTCAAATAGAAACGATATAGTTTCAGTCTTGGGCAGCTATGGAAGTGTGATGCTGGACTCTCCCTTCATGCAGGATCCTGCTGTAAGGAGTGTAGCTGGCCAACAGCCTCCAGCTACCCTTCCCTGGGGATCCACTGTAGTATTCCAGAAACTACTGGGTGGGCTGCTCTCAGCCAGTGAATAAGCATGGTGTGAATATTAGAGATGAACGACTAGTTATTGTTTATCTTCAAAATGTGTATGTAATGGGATGTAATTGCTTAGCTAAATAAGGGGTTTGTTGGGGCGCCTGGGTGGCTCAGTCATTAAGTGTCTGCCTTCGGCTCAGGGCTTGATCCCGGGGTCCTGAGATCGAGCCCCGCATTGGTCTCCCTGCTCTGCTGCGAACCTACTTCTTCCTCTCCCACTCCCCCTGCTTGTGTTCCCTTTCTCGCTGGCTATCTCTCTCTCTGTCAAATAAATAAATAAAATCTTTAAAAAAAAATTAGGGGTTTTTCTGCCTTTGCAATTCTGTAAAACATTGCCCATGATGTGCATATGATTTTTATTTAATGCTTATTCAGCCTTGAAGTGTTTTCTGTCTCTCCTGTGTCTGGAGAATATCTGTAGGTGGGAGAAGATTCTGTTTTATGTCCCCAACAGTCACCATCACACATGTCTGCAGAGGCAAACCTCATGACCTGTCTCAATACTATCTAGTTGGACAGTGCCAGAGACTCAAGTCTTATCTAGAAAGTGGCAACTCTAATGAGCAAATGTCTCAGCAAATTCAACGAACAAATGAGTAAGGGTAAGTCAGACATAGATAGGGGCTAATAGACACAACTACAGAAAGTTGTCAAGATACATTTTGCTCCTGGTTGCAGTAAATCTGCCTTAAGCACATTTTGAGAATACTGATTGGTAATGCAATGCCATACTTTAAAGTGTTTTTATTTTGTGTGATAGTTATTTGGGTAATGAAGAAGCCCTCAAATTTAAAAATGCATTCTGAAGAGATTTTATATTAAAAGGTATGTCAGAGATTAAAAGTATAGAAGTACACCCATTAGGGGCACTTGGTTGGCTCAGTTGGTAAAGCATGTGACTCATAATCTTGGGGTCATGAGTTCAAGCCCCATGTTGGGCATAGAGGTTTCTTTAAAAAATTGATAAGTACACCCACTAGTGTCCATGGGGTAGATGAAACAAGAGTGGCCATGAAGTGATAAGTACTGGTGGAGGATTGGAGAAGGGTCCATCTGGCTTCACAATGTAGTCTTTTCCATTTTTGTAAAGACTGAAAAACAGCCATAACAAAAGATATGTTATTGTATCAGTAATTTTATATGTTGAGAAGTTAAAAAGAATAATGGGGGGAAATGGGGGTAATAGGAAACTTTTGGTATCAGGTATAAGCATGTAGCAAAATATTAAAATGTACATTTGAAATATGTGCAGCTTTTTTAATGCAGTTGTACTGAAATGAAAGTGCTTAAAAAGGTATAAAAACTTCCACCTTCCTAGTCACTCCGCTACATTTTTTTCTGTGTTCTTAAGGTTACTTGTGGCTACTGGATTGCTATGGTGGAAATAAAATATATTGGTGTACTACCAGCAACTCTAAACTCCATGTTCAGTGATATCACACTGGCAGTTTTAAGTCGGCTATGCTGGGAATATTTATATTGGGGAAATTGCAAACACTACAGATCATGGCTTGATTTATTTTATTGTTGGATATCTAGACTTAAGTGATGGAGAATATGTTAATGCAGATTAAACTACAAAGTATATGCTGTATGTGGCCACTGCATTGTGTGCAGCACAAGAAGATTTAGGAAATAGTCTTCTGGTATTTAAAAAGAATTACTTCTTACTGCAAAAAAGCCACATCACTAAAGAACAAATAAAGTTCTGAATAAGTCTTTGTTGTTTCATTATCTTATTTGTAAAGGCAAATGCATCTTAAAAACTTGGCAAAAGTATGAAAAGACATTTTTTACCAAAAGAGACATACAGCTGGCAAAGAAACAAATGAAAAAATGCTCAACATCAAAAAATATCTGAGAACTGCAATTTAAGGGGGGCCTGGGTGTCTCAGTTTAGCGTCTGCCTTCGGCCCAGGCCATGATCCCAGGGTCCTGGGATTGAGCCAGTCTTCTCCCTCTCCCCCCTGCTCGTGCTCTCTCCTGCTCTCCCCCAAATAAAATCTCAGGAAGGAAGGAAGGAAGGGAGGGGGAGGGAGGAAGGAAGGAGAAAGAAACGAAAAGCAAGTTAAAACCACAGTGAGATACTGCTATACAATTATTAGAAGAGTTAAAGGTTTAAAGATTAACCATACCCACTACTGCCAAGTATATGGCAGAATTGGCGGTCCCAAGCACTGCTGTCAGGAATACAAAAGGAAACAAACATTTTAGATCACAGTACGGAGTTCATTAAAAAGTTATATATCCATTAGCCGTGTAACTCAGACATTTCACTCCAAAGTATTGAGAAGAAAAATGAAACATATCCATATGATTTAAACTTCTGTAGCAGTTTTACTTGCAATATCAAAAACTGGAAACAATTCATACAGATAAATGAGTAAACAAATAGTAATATATCTACAGAACGTCAATACTCAGCAATATAAAAAGAATGAACTACTCATATAAGCATCATTGATGAATCTCAAAAAAAAAAAAATGTCACTGAAGGCACCCTAAGGGAAAAAATAAATACCTAATGACCTTAAGTATATGAAGTTCGAGACAATGCAAACTAATGTATTCCAATGAAACGTAAATCAGTATTTGGCTACAGGGCACAGTGACACCATTAAAGAATGTGAGGTAAACATGGGGGTGATGGATAACTTCATTATAAACATGATGATGGGGGCACCTGGGTGGCTCAGACAGTGAAGCGACTGGCTCTGGATTTTGCCTCAGGTCGTGATCTCAGAGTCCTAAGATTGAGCCCTGCATCGGGCTCCATGCTGAGTGTGAAGCCTGCTTAAGATATTCTCTCTCCCTCTTCCCCTCACCTGTTCGTGCTTTCTCTTTCTTAAAAAAACCCCAAAAAACCATGATGATGCTGTCAAGCCTTTATATAAATGTCAAAACTTATCAAATTGTATGTTAAATATATGTATACCTTATTAAATTTTTAAAAATATAATTCAAAGTAAAAAATTTGAATTTCCTGTTTTTAGGAAATCCCCTACATTGACTTTACCATATCTCCTTATGCTCTGGGAAGGGCTCCTTGCCTCAGTGGTCAAAAATTAAGTGCATAATGAAGACTTTCCACCAGATTCAATAGGAATACTGTCTGGGTCATAAGGTTCCCATAATTTGAAGAAGATATCCCTTCTCTGGGTCCTCATTTTTTTCTCTGCACAGAAATGGCCTTGAGGACAGTCAAGAGAGGCTACAAGAATCCACAAAACTTTGACTATTTTATCTCATGCCTAATGCTATATGATTCATAGTTCAGGTCTAGGAATTTTTGTATCTACTAATACTTGACAGCCACAGTGATTGGAACATTGTGGGTACTTGTTTAAAAGAGGCACATTCTGAGCAGTTTGTTAGTCTTCTCCTGCTGCTGTTAATCTCGTGGGTTTTTGTTGTTGTTTTGTTTTGTTTCTTTAGTAATCTCAACACCCAACGTGGGGCTCAAACTCAAGACCCTGAGATCCCGAGTCACATGCTTTTGTGACTGAGCCAGCTCGGTGCCCCTAATCTAGTGTTTCTGTGGCAATTATAATTTCCCCTACAGTCTTACAACCATCAGGGCCCATAGCCCCATTGCAGGACCTGGGAGGTTTTCCTCACCAGTGCTGACCACAAGGCAACATCCCCTGTGAATAAGAATTTCATGGTGCTCTCAGAAGCACCAAAATGTCATGAGAACTGCTCCCTTCTTAGATTGACCTTGGAACCCAGAAAATACTACAGCATTTAAACTACAAATTGGGACCCGACTGCCTGTAGTCTTTCATTGGAGGTCTTGGGCAGCAATGCAAACAAGGGCAAAACTGGAGAACTACTCTCTGCCATCACACTGTCCCCTCAGAGGCACACAAAGCTTGGTATCCTAACAAAAGGGCCATCCCCTTGTTTGTAAAACGCAACTGTTTTTCAAATCATCCCATAGAGTGAACAGAACACCTAGATTAAAGGTGGTGTAACCACTAAGGCCTCTATCATCAGTCATACAAACCAGAGCATAGGGAGGCAAGTTTCTCCTGGATTGGTGACTTGATGGCTGGGAAGTTCCATCACAGCAATCACTTCAAACCAACACCCCTGGAAAAAGACCATACTGTCAAATCAAGAGCGTAGCCCACTGTACCAAAAATGGGACAGGTACAAGGCATAGCACATCAAAGAGAAAAAAGAAAGGAGTACTCAGACTTCTTAGTAATCTCTGCTGTGAATGGAAAACACCAAGGTTCCCTTGCCTGAACTCACTGGATTGGATGAATGCTGAACTACAGGCGCCTGCCAGGTAGTAGAGGTAAAATGGCTTCTTCTGCAGAACTACCAGTGGCATAAATCTGGAAGGGCCATGGGCAGGTTAAAAAATGCAATGCAGCTTTAACATACTTGGAATTTTTTTATATGTTTGAATGAGGTTCAGTTTAGACAGCACCATCATTAGGGGTCTCCCCAAGTTTTGATATATGGAACAAGTAAATTGTACATCCCTGCAAATGAAAGATATTTTTACCTATGTTAAATTTGTGGTATCCAAAGAGTGAAGGCTTTGGGCTTCTGGCTTTCTCACATTCATTGTATTCGTAAGACCTTGATGCAGTGTGAACTCTCATGTTTCATGAGGCTGGAGTTTTTAGTGGGGGATTTCCCACATACAGTGCACTCTTTTCTTCAGAGTAAGCATTTTGGTATTTTAAGAGCCTGAGCTGTAGTTCTAGAATTGCATGCATTCCTCAACTTATACGGTCATTTTCCAGTGTGAATTTTCTGATGTGTGGTGAGGGTAGAGCTTTGGCTAAAGGATTTCCCACATTCCGCACACTCATAAGGCTTTTCTCCAGTGTGAACTCTCTGATGTGTAATGAAATTAGACATATATCTAAATGATTTCTCACATTCACTGCGCCGATAAGGCTTTTCCCTAGTGTGAATCCTCTGGTGTTGAAGGAGCACAAAATTTTGACGAAATGATTTCCCACATTCACTGCATTCATAAGGGCTTTCTCTGGTGTGAGCTTTCTGATGTGTAATGAGGTTGGATATATGTCTAAATGATTTCTCACATTCATTGCACTGATAAGGTTTTTCTCCAGTGTGAACCTTCTGATGTTGATGGAGCACCACATTTTGGCAAAATAATTTCCCACATTCACTGCATTCATAAGGCCTTTTCCCAGTGTGAACTCTGATGCTGAAGGAGTGCAGAGCTTTTCTTAAAGGATTTACCACACTGACTGCATTCATAAGGCCTTCCTCCGGTGTGAACTCTCTGATGTGTAATGAGGTTGAACATATATCTAAAGGATTTCCCACATTCACTACATTCATAAGGCCTTTCTGCAGTGTGAACTCTCCTGTGTTGAAGGAGTGCAGAGCTTTGGCGGAAAGATTTCCTACACTGACTGCACTCATAAGGCCTTACTTCAGTGTGAATTCTCTGATGTTGAATGAGATTAGAGTTTTGGCTAAAAGATTTCCCACATTCACTGCACATATAAAATCTTTCTCCAGTGTAGACTGTCTGATGCTGAACGAATGTGTATTTGCAGCTGAAGGTTTTAGTGCAGTCTCCCCTGTTGTAATGAGTATTTTTCCTTGGAAAGGCATCCCCACACTTGGTTCCACTATCTGACTTCTCCCTGGTGTGTGTGGCCTGTTGATGATGAAATTCTGAGTTGTCCAGGAAGTCTTTCCCAACCTCCCCAAGGGTAAAGGGCTTCCCTGGCACAGGATTTGCAGTTGTTCACAAATAAGGCTCTCCTTACATCTCTTCTCAATATTGTTTCTCTCCAGTGCCCTGCTTTTGGTGCTGATAAAGGTTTGCTCTGAAATAAAATGGTTTCTCACATGCCCCATACATGCATAATTTCTGCCTGGGATGTGTTCCCTGGTACACAGCCAAAAGAAAAATGTCACTCAAGCTCAAGTCACACATCTCGTAGGGGTTGGCCTTCAGGAAGAAAGACCTGCATTGACAGTCCTGATCTGTGATCCCCCTTGAACTGAAATATGCTGCTCAGAAAGTGCTTCCTCATCCTCTGCTCCATGGCAGCAACCTAAAAGCAGAGAAATGCTGGTGAAGTACATGTTGACTTTTTGTAGGGACACAGCACTATTACAAATGTATGTCTGACAAACCCAAGAATGCGTTCATGGGATTATCTGTAGGACGGAGGGGGGGTTCACATTGAGGATGGGGCTGCTTAGCAGTATGGGCCAACTGAAGATGACAGAATGGGGGAGGTCACAAGATGAAGGGCAAAATCATGGGATGTGACACAAAGAGAACAGGCAGGATCTACACCTCATTCCTCTGCAAACAACTTTCCGCAGCAATTGGTGACATGAGTGCTATGTTGAATGTTATGTCCAGGCCCTTGAAAATCCAACTGCAACAGAGTTGCTGTTGTTCAGAGATTGAGAATGTGCCTACCTCATGACACAAATGTATAGGCCAGTGTCTACAACACCGCAGAGGACCAGTGTGCAAAAGCACTGAGATGTGGCGTTCAGAGAGGTGAGGATTATCCCTGAGCTAAAAGTAAGAGCAGAAGTGACAAGTAGTAGGGGCACCTGGGTGGCACAGCAGTTAAGCGTCTGCCTTCGGCTCAGGGCGTGATCCCGGCGTTATGGGATCGAGCCCCACATCAGGCTCCTCCGCTATGAAGCCTGCTTCTTCCTCTCCCACTCCCCCTGCTTGTGTTCCCTCTCTCACTGGCTGTCTCTATATCTGTCAAATAAATAAATAAAATCTTAAAAAAAAAAGTGACAAGTAGTAGAATTGATAAAGTGTGTTAAGTGTGAAGAATGGTTAAAAACGGGCAAAAATGAGGTGTGGGTGCCACTGTGACTGGCACCAAAAGATAAGCAAATAGGTCTCTGGTATGATTTGTACACAGCCCTGGTTATCATGCCCTCCCCCAGGCGCTACTTCTTAGGACCAGGCTATGTTTGAGTTTGTCTTGCTTCAGTTGGATTCCTTTCCATCCTGTGAACCTCTCCACACTCCTTAATGATCAACTACACAGAGCTTGGATGATTCAAATACTAAGGTAAAGACAGGACAGATAAGCAGCTCTCACTGGCTAAAAATAACTCAGCACACGAAGGGAAACTAAATATTACAAAAAGAACCTGAAGAATAGCCCATGGTCCACATAAATAATGAACCAAGTCAACAATGGCAATTTCTGGCACAAGGAAAAATGAAGAAATGTTAGCTAGTGGAACGAAGTAGAACCAAAGTACCTTGGACCTGGAAAATTCACCCGGTGATGGAGAGGGCAAGCAAGATGGAATCCATGACTACAAGTCTTCTGATTCTGGATCCATCCCTTCCAGGCTAGGAGTAACAGGTGTTGGGCCTACTCAAGGAAGGAGAGGACAGTGTTCACCAACCACAGCACCTATTCAGAGAACTGGGGAAGGAAGCAGTGCCCAGGGTCCTGATGTGAAAAGGTCTGACATGCCAATGGATAAAGGGGAAGAGCAGAGACTAGCTCATGGCACAGGGGTACATTTGAGGGCCTTACCCAGTGAGACCACAAGTTCCAAGTTCTCCAGCATCACATCATGGTACAGGTGTCTCTGAGTCTCAGTAAGGAGACTCCATTCTTCCCAGAAATTACACAGCCACATCCTCAAAGGTCACACTGACCTGTCATGATTGGGAGAAATGAAACCACAAATAGCCACTTTCTCGAAGACCTATAGTCCACCCTTGCATATGGCTATACTCTGCCCATCCTCCCAATTCCTCAACTCAGAGTAGAAACTATGTGGTGCTAATGGTGCTGTTGTCTCCTTATGGGGACCATTAATTATTAGGCCCAGCCATCAGCAATAAGAAGCAGGTAGGCAAACAGATATCTAAACTGTGAACCTGGCACAGAGGCATTCAACACCCCTGCCAGGCAATTTCCCTGGTATGGCCAAGGTCATGTATGCCCCAATACCAGGACCCTGGGGCCCTCAGACATACCGTCTCTCCATGTCTACATCGCTCTAGACTGCATATGCCTCACATCTCCTGTACCGCCTCACCATCCTTCTACTTAACAATCTGCCTGGCCTCCACACATGTTCAAGTATTTTGATCACCTCCTTTTCACTTCACTGGTGAGGGTGGGATTCCTATTTACAGTTATGGGAATGGCCAGACACACAAGAATAATGAACAGAGGTGACTAGCAGCATATTATCCACCGTACATAGTCACAGCCTGGGATAGGAGGTCACCACACACTACATAGGGCGACATGGGGTTACACTCTGGAAAACACTGAGCGACCAGCAGCTGTTAGATTCAAGTTTTGTAGTATCAAGAGGGTAGGTGCCCCCTGGTTCTACAGGAGGATACAATTTTCTTTTCTGAATAACCAGAAGGAGCAGAGAAGGAAGTGAAACCCACTACAAGGAGATAAGCAGGAATTATTCCTGGTCCCTTTTATAAAGAGGGTTTGATTAGAAGACCTTATCTGCAGGGCACCCGGGTGATTCAGTTAAGCATCCAACTCTTGATCTCAGCTCATGTCTTGATATTAGGGTCATGAGTTGAAGCCCAGCATCGGGCACCATGCTGGGTGTGGAGCCTACTTTAAAAAACAAAACAAAACATAAAACAAAACAAAACAAAAAAACAACAACAAAAAATACAAAACCTTATCTGCAGGAGCATAGTGAATTGGGGAACTGGTGCTTAGGCCATTTGAGGTTGTCGTGGTTTCAACATATGTTAAGGTAGCAAATAACATTGGGACTTAATTTCAGGCCTTATATACCACATTTAGCAAACAGCATCCAGAGTGTGGTTGTCAAATTCATACAGGATCCAATAGTAACCTAGACTTCCCACGGCTCTTGTTAGTGATGCCAATGCCAAAGTCTTCATTGAAGGCCTCCCTGCTTGGCTCCATTCCTTGCCTCAGTGTTGGCAACAAGAATCATGTGTTGATTTCAGATAGCTACAACCCTCTTCCACTTCTATACTGCACTTGCTGTTCCCTTACCAGTCAACATTCCTCTTCCTCTGTCCAGTTGAACTTCGTTCAAGGTCAGGCCATTGGTGGCCCACCTGAGGCCTATTGCCTCTAACAGATGACATTTGCCCCTAATTTCATCGTCTAGATTGAATGAAACACGCCAGAGCACACCAAAGTCGCCAAAAAATCCTGGAGAGGCCACAGAGCAGCAAATGAGCACCAACTCCAACCTGACGGTCATCTTGCCTCAATTACTCCTAGGCCTTCCATGCCCATTTTTCCCTTGGGAGCCTTGGTCACCTGCCATACTATCCTGTCCCCAACACATCCTCCCTTCATGGCCAGAATTCAACAACTTTTCCTAAGCCACCACTCTGATACATTAACCATCCCTTGGACTATGGCAATAGGCTCTACTTTTCCCTTCCTCCTCCCATATCCCCAGTCTGTTCTATACTCAACAACCTGTTAAGACCTTGGTAAGATGGCCTCTCCCTCCTCTGACCCAAACCTTCCACCACCTCAAGGTAGACAAACATCTTTTCAGGCAATCATTCTTACCCTGACTATTGTCCTTTGCTTTTTTTTTTTTTTTTTAATCTCATCTAAAAGAAAGGAGACCTGTGGTTTCCTGACCACCACCAACTCACTTTTACCTGTAAGCCTTTGGAAATCTTGGAACCAGTTCCCAGAAGAACCCTCCACACCTGTTTATACTGGTTGCCAGTAATGGGAATACCTCTACATAAAGTGGACACGGACATACCCAGGGCTTGGGGTTTCAGCAAGGTACTGACTTAAGGACTGGATGAGGAATAGCAGCACTAAGTCCTCTGACACCACAATCCAGAGAAAATGGGGGTAGAGGCTGGGCCTTCCGATGATCTGTGTGGGTTCCATAAGAGCTGCAGTCATGGGAACATGTGCAAAGAGACAAGCTTTAGAGAAACAGGTTCATGTGGGGGGGTTCAGTGGGTTCATGCTTCCCTGTATTCTTCCCTAGCCCTAGAGCTGGGTGACCTAAGAGTAACTGTCGCACTCCTGGGCCTCAGTGTCACCTCTTAACAGCAGTGACCTCAATGAACTCATCACCCTCCTCCAATCTACTCTTTCTTTGAACTCCTTGGGGAGTTTTAATTTTTAAAAATTTATTTATTTGAGAGAGACAGAATGAGTGGGAGGGGAAGAGGGAGAAGAAGAAAGACTCTCAAGCTGACTCTGTGCTGAGCAGAGAGCCCCACTCAGGGCTCCATCTCATGACCCTGAGATCAGGGCCTGAGCCAAAACCAAGAATCGGAGTCTTAACTAACTGTGCCACCCAGGCACTCCTCCTTGGGGAAATTTTAAAACCCTAATGAAGAATGTGTCCCTCCTTTGGCCAAAACTTTCCTTGGCGTCTAGAGTCCTCACAAAAAGGAACACACCTCGGCCAGCAGTTCCAGGTGTGACTCTCCCTCACTCTCTCTGTTCCCTGAGGGCAGAATCCTCATGCCTCAAGCCCCCCTCTAGCCTCTGCACCAGCCAGCCCCTTAGCCTGGAGCCCACTCCTTCACACCAGCATGCCTAGCGCTCACACACGGGGGTGGGGGGTGCCCACTGGTGCCTACCTATGATGTGGGAAACAAAGGCAGAAGAAAAATTATTAATTTCCCTACTATCTACATACACCCCATTGACAAGTCCTTGAAATGGGCAGAATACAGTTCCTCTAGGAATTCAACTGCCTCAATGTTAATACCTTGCTAAGGGCAACAGGTAGCTTTAGCCCAACCCCAGGATCCTGTAAGTCTACCTTAACATAAAAATTCCTTTGTAAACTTCATCTCTACCCTCCCCCTGCCAAGATACACGTTGGCAATCATCCCCTAAGTATGTGACCCACCGATATACATCTGAAGGGTCTCATGACTCAAGTTTTATTAGACAGTAAAATGACCCTTTCCCAACAATAGCTAGTCCCTTTAAGGTCCTGGAAACCTTGCTTCCAAAATTCCTTAGAGACTTATACTACCTTGAACCCCCTCCCAACTGGAAAGTATGTAATAGGCCATTCCTCATGACACCAGTGCAGCTCTTTCTGCCCACGGGTCCTTTCCCTATGCTTTAATACAACCACCTTTTTGCACCAAAGACATCTCAAGAATTCATTTTTGGCCCCACGTTTAAATCCTAACGTCTTTCCTACATCGCCTGTTCCGGACACCGGTGCCTGGGAGGCAGGGACTCAAGCAGGTGCCCCCTGGTCGTTCCTTTAGGGTCTGTGTAGGCGGAGAACTTGGGGGTACGATGGTTTACCTGAGCCAGGTCCCTGTGTGCCCCGGCCCCCATCGGACTCTGTGGACTGAGGGGACACCCAGGCTGAGATCCCTGCCTGGTCCCGTCCCCCCCCTCGTGGGGGCAGCCTAGGCGGCGCGGCGGCAACATTGCCCAGCCATGGATCCACCTCTCTGCCTTACGGACTGTTCCCTCTCGTTCTCACCCCTCCGTCCCTCGCGTGTGTAGACTGCATTGAAACGGACCCATGAGCAACCAAAACTACCGTCATGCGGAGGACACTGGAAGTCACACCCTGACACTTTGTGCTCAAAAGGAAACGCCTATTATCAATGCCTTCATTGGCTCAGCCACGCTGTGTTCGTGGCATGACTTGCCGGGAAATGTAGTTTTCCCAGTGCACCACCGAAGTTGCGAATTCCGCACCTGACTCCGGGAGAAAAGACCGAGATCGTCGTAAGGGGCACTGGGAAATGGCGTGCCTCCGTCTAAAGGAAATTATGAAAATGGCTAGAGAAAGAAAAGCTATCCAACACTTACCTCCCTTTGGTGTATAGACTGCACTTCAGGGTAAAAAAGTAGGAAATTAGGAAAATTTCTTTAGATATGATTTCTAGGTAAGAAATGCATAAGTCCTGATAAAATTAGGTAGACTATGGACCTGTATCAAGAGCTTATGAAATAATGGATTTAACCAAAGATCAGGCAATTGCTTTAACCAAAAAACTTATAACAACACTTGACACAATAGATAATAGTCCAACTGGCAAACCTGATAGTAGATAAAGAAACCTATTAACAGTTGGACCCACTGTGAAAAGTTAACAGCAGGAGTCAAAGACACTCAGACTTCAGAACATTTGTTTGTGATACAATACGAAGTCTCAACCCTGCCTATGGAGCACTGTGGCCGGAGTTAATCTGAATTTGACTGATGCCTGTGGTTCTAATTATACATTAATTGGAAGCAATGTGATGATGAGATAGGGAAGCTGAAGGGACCTGATAAAGGACTGCTTTTTGCTCTTTTTCCTGCTTCTGTTGTTGCTAGGACTTGCATCCCACTCTACACATTCCTTCTGGTACCTATAATGTAGGTCCTCCTTGTAAAGGTCAAGGAGTTAATGATTCCTTTGAGTCTTCCAGCACAATAGATAACATCTAAGGAGTGACTGGTCAGGGTCATCATGTGTTTTCCAAAACCATTGACTCCACACGTTGACACCAAGACGCCTGGCTCCAGGGTACAACTGACTTAGGGAGGACACCTGAGCACTCATCCTTGTTTTGACCAGTTCCTGGACACCTAATACTACATGATAAATCATTATAGAGCATTCAGATATCTCCTTAACTGTGCATTTCATTTCAATTTTTATAATATTTTATAATGAACAGAAGCCCTTCAATTTAATGTAGTTGAATTTATTTTGATGTATCTTTATGATGATGTGTTTTATATCTGCTTTGACAAAATCTGCTCTGTATATTTAACAAAGGGAATTTCTTCCATAATCTTCGTTTTTCTTTTTCTTTTTTTTCTCTTAGGGAGAGAGAGAGAGAGAGAGAGAACGTGCAGGATGTGCAGGGGCAGAGGGACAGAGAGAGAATCTTAAGCAGGCGCCACGTCTAGAGCGGAGCCTGATGTGGAGCTGGATCTCAAGACCCTGAGATCATGACCTGAGCCAAAATCAAGAGTCAGATGCTTAGCTTCTGAGCCACCCAGGCATCCTACTTCCAAGACCTTTTAAGAGATGTAATTCTTGTTGTACCATAAAGCCTTATCCACCTGAAATTAATATTTGTGCGTGTGTTGAAGTGGAAGTCTAAATTAATATTTTACCAATTGGGTATCCCATTGGTAATATGGGATAATATATTTAACAGCTACTATTTATTTATATTTACAGACAATATATTTAACAGCTACTATTAGGACAACTATAGCCATA
Organism: Ailuropoda melanoleuca; assembly: GCF_002007445.2. Lineage (NCBI taxonomy): Eukaryota > Metazoa > Chordata > Mammalia > Carnivora > Ursidae > Ailuropoda > Ailuropoda melanoleuca. The sequence goes on from NC_048229.1 coordinate 24,385,423, forward strand.
AGCATAAACAGAAGTTGAACCTTTGAAAGTTTTACACAATTTCAACAAATAGTGAATTTAACTTGATATCTGTGGTAGGTTGAAAAAGGCTCCCTTGTATGGCAAAAGAAATTTTGCAGATGTGATTTTTTTTTCAGATGTGATTAAGATAAAAGTTTTTCAATGGGATGATAATTTGGGATGGATTAATCTGGGTGAGCTCTAAACATAATCACAAAGTTGGGGACAGAGGAACATTTGACTATGGAAGAGGAGAAGGCAATGTGATAAGGAAGGCAGGTTATTCTAATGCAAGGAATACGGACAGCCACCAGGAGCTGGAAAAGGCAAAAAAAAAAAAACCTCCCCTGGAACCACTCTGCCTACACTTGATTTTAGTCTCATAAGATTCATTTCAGACTCCTGGCTTCCAGAACTCTGAGAGAATAAATTTCTGTTGTTTTAAGCCAATAAATGTGTTACAGCAGCAATAGGAAATATCTAATGCAAAAAAAGGTAGACCTCTTATTTGCCTGCACCAGGAAGCCGTATTTATAAGACACGGTCTCCACGAACAAGGATGGAGCTAATCTTTTTTTTTTTTAAGATTTTATTTGTTTGAGAGAGACAGAGAATGCATAAGCCGGGGCGGGGGGGCTTGGCAGAGGGAGAGGGACAAGCCGACTTTGCACTGAGCCGGGAGCCTGACAGGGCTCAACCCCATGCCGCTGAGATCGTGACCTGAGCTGAAGTCAAAAGCTGAACTGACTGAGCCACCCAGGCGTCCCATGATGGAGCTACTCTTTTTTTTTTTTAAGATTTTATATATTTATTCAACAGAGATAGAGACAGCCAGCGAGAGAGGGACACAAGCAGGGGGAGTGGGAGAGGAAGAAGCAGGCTCACAGCAGAAGAGCCTGATGTGGGGCTGGATCCCACAACGCAGGGATCACGCCCTGAGCCGAAGGCAGACGCCCAACCGCGGTGCCACCCAGGCGCCCCGGAGCTACTCTTATATAGGATATTAGGAAGTTTGGTATTTAGTGAATGCTGGACTTTCAGAAATGGGAGTGTTTAGGGCTGGACAGATTTTTGGCTCTGTTATCACTGGAGTACCTTCACTGTTCAGAAGCTCACAGAAACTTGGCCTTTGGGGCGCCTGGGTGGCACCGCGGTTAAGCAT
>NC_048229.1:24386668-24480097 GCF_002007445.2 Ailuropoda melanoleuca
TTTTTTTTTTAAAGATTTTATTTATTTACTTGACAGAGACAGAGACAGCCAGAAAGAGAGGGAACACAAGCAAGGGGAGTGGGAGATGAAGAAGCAGGCTCATAGCGGAGGAGCCTGATGTGGGGCTCGATCCCACAACGCCGGGATCACGCCCTGAGCCGAAGGCAGACCCTTAACCGCGGTGCCACCCAGGCGCCCCCGAATAAATAAAATCTTAAAAAAAAAGAGAGAGAGAACATGTGTGAGAAAGTGCAGACGGTGGAAGGGGCAGCGGGAGTGGGAGAAACAGACACCCTGCTGAGCAGGGAGCCCAACACCAGGCTCAAGCCCAGGACCCATGAGATCATGACCTAAGCCAAAGGCAAATGCGTCACTGACTGAGGCACCCAGGTGCCCCACTTTTTTTTCTCTTGAATTTGAAAATAAGAATTTCAAATTCTATTTTTTTTTTTAAGATTTTATTTATTTATTTGACAGAGATAGAGACAGCCAGCGAGAGAGGGAACACAAGCAGGGGGAGTGGGAGAGGAAGAAGCAGGCTCGCAGCGGAGGAGCCTGGCGTGGGGCTTCGATCCCATAACACCGGGATCACGCCCTGAGCCGAAGGCAGACGCTTAACCGCTGTGCCACCCAGGCGCCCCAAGAATTTCAAATTCTAAATGCCATCTATTGATCTTCCCTTAGCCTATCTTGCAGGACAAATCGTAAGGAATTGTCTCTTCGTTTTTTGTTTTTTAAGTAAGCTCTGCACCCAATGTGGGCTTGAAATCATGATCCTGAGATCAAGAGTCACATGCTCTACAGACTGAGCCAGACAGTTGCTCCAGGAATTGTCTTGATCTTTATTTGTAGAGATAGGATTTTCAACTAGTGTTGTCATTTATTTTAAGATTTTATTTATTTATTTGTTTATTTATTTGACAGAGAGAGAGCACATGCAGGCAGAACAGAAGGCAGAGGGAGAGGGAGAAGGAGGCTTCCTGCTGAGCAGCTAGCCCAACGTGGGGCTTGATCCCAGGCCCCTGGGTTCATGACCTGAACCGAAGGCAGATGCTTAACTGACTGAGCCACAGCCACCCAGGTGCCTCAATAGTGTTGTCATTTAACTGTGTAGTGTCAATTACAGTGGTGGGAAAATAGATCTAACTGCTGAATTTTGGTAGTTTATTGAGAAAAGCTGAATATAAAACACTTCAGGCATCCTGACAGTGTCAATGAAGAATGCAGAACAAAAATCATTGAAGGTAGAACATGTCCTATATTATAGAGAACTCCTGGAAACCCCTCTCATGATGTGCCTCATGCAATTAAGACAGTGCCTAAAACCTAGTAGTTGCTCATTGAACATATATATGAGAGCAATGAATTACCCTGACAACAAGTTTTGCTATTGATTTTTACCATTCTGACCTTGTCTAAATACCCTCTTTATCTCTTCCTCCAATTGCTCCATGTTTCCAGGAATGGAAAAAGAGAAGCAGCAGCAGGAGCAGGGGGACAGGGAGGAGGAGCAGGAGGGAGGACCTGTAGACAAAGCTTTGACTGTGGTCAAGATTCCAATACAGCTAGGTGCTGAGCTTCATTCTTTCATTTCTCACACTTCAGGATTCAGAAATTTTTTCAATGATAATCTCAACTCCCTGCTGAAACCTACCTAAAATAACACGTGAGGGGCACCTGGGTGGCTCAGTCAGTTAAGCATCTGCCTTCAGCTCAAGTCATGATTTTTGGGTCCTGGGAGTGAGCCCTGCACTCAGCATGGAGTCGGCTTGTCCCTCTCCCTCCGTTCCTCCTCCTGCTCTCTCACTTTATCTCTCATAAGTAAATAAAATCCTTTTTTTTTTAAGTCAGGAACCCGCTTTGTGTTTGAGCAGCAATCTTTTTTTTTTTTAAAGATTTATTTATTTATTAGAGAAAGAGTGCTAGAGAGAAAGCACAATTGGGGGGCAGATGGAGAGGGAGAAGCAGACTCCTCGTTAAGCAGGGAGCCCGATGCAGGGCTGGATCCCAGGACCCAGGGATCACCACCTGAGCCCAAGGCAGACACCCAACCAACTGAGCCATCCTGGCACCACAAATAAAATCTTTAATAAAAAAATAAAATAACACGTGAAATGGTAATTCACAGGAGGACATGACCTCATGGTGTCTCAAACGTTTGACAGACGCTGTACAGAAGAAAATGGCATTCAAATGGTTGTGATCCTTTTCAGAGCGGCCTCAGATCTTAAAAGTAATTCTATCTTAGGATATGGAATAAGAAATATTATCTGGGGAAAAAAGTGCCCCTCGCTGGGTTGATACAGTTACTGATTATACAAGCAGGAGAAAAGTTTTCTGAGGAAATTTGTCCACTGATTTCATGGGTGCTCAACATCCTTTTTTTTTTTCCTTCCACTCCGTAGCCCTGTCTGGAGTCTTTTCTCTCTTGTCCCTAACCAGAACTGAAGTTTGCAAAACTGATCTTAAAACGCCATTCAATATGTTATTTAAAAACCAGCAAGGTAATTGTTACTGGCTCCCAGATACGAGTGGACGGAGAGACTTAATGGTGGCGTGTGTCCATTTGATTTTGTAGCTTTGGGGAACATATGAAATAGTATGTCTACAAACATCTGTGATTGGTCCACAGTACACTTCACGAAATCTGCATGCGGGTCTCTAAGGAGAAGTCCCACCCCATCCTCGAGGAGTAGGGCGTACCACTGACCACGCCCTTCGCCGTGGTCCCTTGCTTTTCCCAGGAACCTCCGCGCAGGGCCACTTACTGGTACCTGTAGCTCATGAAGAACTACATTACCCAGAAGCCTAAGCGCCGCAGTCCAATGAAGGCCCAGGAGGGGGGCGTCTCCATGAGTGCGAAAGGCGGCTGGGCGGGACTTCCGGCATCCTCCTTGCATTGGCCAGGATCTACGCAAGCCGGAGCTTTTGATTGCTTGTTTAGGCCGGAGGTTGGGGCGGGGGGGGTGGGGGAGTTGTCTCCGTTTCACGGAGGCTAGTCGGAGCCTCGGCGTCGGCGGCGCGCACCGTGGCCCCGCGGCGGGGGCGAGACTTGGGACGGCCGTGTTTGCCTTCCCGACCTAGACCTGGACCTCTCCGCGACCCCGCTCCGCCCACCGAGTCCGATGGCGGCGGCCGCGCCCACGGACCCGGCTCAGGTAAACGCTCGTCCCGCCGCCCTCCCCACGCCCAAACCCTATAAGCTTGAGCCAGCCCCGGGTGTTCCGGACACGAAGGCGCCGGCGGGCGGGGTCCCGGTGAGTGAGGGGCCGGCTGGTGCAAAGGCTGGAGGGGCGCCTGAGGCGGAGGATGCTGACCTCAGGGGACAGAGAGCGTGAGGCGGCGCCGCTCGCATTGCGAGGACTCTGGGAGCTATAGGGGTTTTGAATAGAAGAAGGATTTGATATGAGTGGGGACTAAAAAGATAGCCACATTTTCCCGCAGAGCAAAACAGATTAGTTTGGGGCGTGGTATATGAATGTGGATTCTTGGAGACCAGTAAAGTAGGCTAGTGCAACGGACTCCCAAAAATGTTCTGATGGTGGGTGAACCAGAGTAGTGCCAGAAGACAGGGAAGAAGTGGTCAGATTCTGGATAGATTTTAAAGATATAACCAGCCGTAGTTACTGCTGCATCACATGTGGGTGTGATTGAGAGTAAAGAGTGAAAAACCAAGTCTTTAATTTTTGATGTTCCGTTGATTTTCATGGACGTCTTGAAAATGGAAATCGGGAAGTCGATGTAGGGAGGTTTCAGAGGGATCGTAAGTTGAGTTTTGGACATGGTTGATTCTGAGATGTCTTGGGATAGAAGTGTCACATGGGGATCTGGGATGGAAGGTGGAGTGTTCTGGGAGAACCGGCTGTGTTGTGGGTGAGAATAGTGGTCTGGACTAGGTCAGGGCCTGGAGATCAGATTGGGGGTCGCAGTTACTTTATTTTATTTTATTTTATTTTAATTTTTAAAGATTTTTAATCTCTACACTCAACATAGGGCTGGAGCTTACAACCCCAAGATCAAGAGCCCTGTGCTCCACCGACTGAGCCAGCCAGGTGCCCCATAAGTACGTTATTTTAAATGGTCCCTGGTGTGAAAGGGGAGGACTGTTGCGGGGGGGAGGGCGGTAAGGGAGAAAGCGTGGGCATTCCTGGCACTTCCCACCAGAAAGATGGAGTCCTGGCATTTGAAAGGATTCTGCCCAGTGTCTGCATGAAGAGAAGGCTGTAGGGCATGAGGATCCTGGTATGGGATGGTGACCCACAAAGGTCGGGGTGCTGTAAAATCGCTACTGTCTGATGACCTCACCTTCAATTTTGAACACCCTGGCCTAAGGGAAACACACATTGAAAAGCTCCTCCAGTGCTAAGAGTGATTCCACCTCACTCAGTCTTAACAAGACAAAATACCTCAAATAGCATATGATAGATTGTCCCAGCCTCTTTATGTTTTTGACTAAAATTTTCCATGGACGAACTCTTTGGGGGCATCTTGCCTCACAGGAAGTTCCTACCAAAGCATTCCTCATATTATAAGTTGTTCCAGCATAAGAGGTGTTTCTGCTCACATGCCCTATATGTGATTTTTATGAGTGTGTAGTGGAGGCAAAACTCTAACCATCTTAGCTTGGATTCTTTTTCTTTTAATGGAAGTATAATTGACACACAAAGTTACATTAGTTTCAGCGTAAAAGACAGGTTTACATATTATTAGCTGGGACTCAAGAAACTAACAAGAGAAAGATAGTTTATTTATGTATGCAACACAGATGGGAGAAACCTAAATCAAAAGTAACTCAAAATGGTGGCTCAGAATTCCAGTTGATAGAGCATTTTCAACAAAGAACAATAAGTTTGTAGAGAAATGACAGGAAGAAAAGTTGTGTTAGATTTCCAAAAGCAGGAGACTGTGGGAAGGTAAACACATGGGAGGAAACTGATGTATGATTTGTTTGCAGATTCCTTTGGTGCCAGTCTTTGGTAAGGATCTATCTCCAGTAAATGGAGAATTTATATCCTGCTTTTGGGCAGAAAAGGGAGATTTTTTCTGTTTGCTATTTCGTGATTATCTTCAGTTCAAAATAATTTTTATGTCAGAGATTCATATTTTGAGGTATAGATTCTGGTTTCCTTCTTGAACTGCAAAATAGCCAGTGGAAAAAGTTCGGAATATCTAAATTCCTAGATTATTCTCACTTTGTATCCCCTATCAAATTGATTTCATAAGAGAATTAAGCATTTATGTCCTGAAGAATCCATTATAGTTAATGAGTTGATTTTTCTTCCATGCATTTAGACTGCTCCTAGGCATGTACCTTCCATGTTGTTGTTGTTTTTAAGGTTTATTTATTTATTTGTCAGAGAGAGCGCACAAGCATGGTGAGCAGCAGGCAGAGGGAGAAGCAGGCTCCCCACTGAGCAAGGAGCCCAGGTGTGACTCAATCCCAGGACCCTGGGATCATGACCTGAGCCCAAGGCAGATGCTTGACTGAGCCACTCAGGCCTCCCCTTCCATGCCCCCCCCATGGGGTTTTTAAGACAGTATTCACTGAAATTATTTTATGTAGGAACCAGTTCTCTTATGGAACCCTATTTGTGAAAGTCTGTGTAAGATTATGACCACACCAATTCCAGTGTGTAGGGGTGGGTTTACCCCACACCAAGTCGCAATTCTCTGACCCACCTGGGTATCCTACAGTTCAGTTCAAATCTGACACTATTTACCGGGAAATACCATCAGATCTCACAGGTTAAGTGTTTAGTCCTGTAAGACTGTCTGCCCTTCCCCCTTCAGACACCAGTCACACACCCATGTTATCACCTCTGTTTCTGACCAACTGGCTATAGATTGGAGGTTCCAATGACGCCCCTCCCTGGGTTTGATTAATTTACTAGAGTGGCTCACAGAACTCAGGGAAACATTTTACTTAATAGATTAATGATATATTATAAAAGGATATAATTCAGAAACAGCCATATGAAGAGATGCATAAGGCATGGTATGGGGAAAGAGCACAGAGCTTCCATGCCCTTTCCTAATGCACTACTCTCCCTGAATCTCCACTCCTTCACCAACCAGAAGCTCTTTGAACCCTTTGGGGGTGGTTTTGGGGCTTTATGGAAGCTTTATTATATGGGCACGATTGATTAAATCCTCAGCAGTTAGTGATTGATTGAACTCAGTCTCCAGCCATTCAGCTCTCTCCAGAGGTCAGGAGGTAGGACTAAAAGTTTCAGCCCTCCAATCACATGGTTGATTCTCCTGGCAACCAACCCTCATCCTTAAATGCCTTCCTAAGGTCACCTCATTAACAAAAGAAAAGACATCTTTTCCTCATCACTTAGGAAATACCGACAGTTTTGGGAGCTCTGTGCCAGAAACAGGGACGAAGATCAAATATGTATTTCTTTTTTTTTTAAGATTTTATTTATTTATTTGACAGAGATAGAGACAGCCAGCGAGAGAGGGAACACAAGCAGGGGGAGTGGGAGAGGAAGAAGCAGGCTCATAGCGGAGGAGCCTGATGTGGGGCTCGATCCCATAACGCCGGGATCACGCCCTGAGCCGAAGGCAGACGCTTAACCGCTGTGCCACCCAGGCGCCCCTCAAATATGTATTTCTTGTGAATCACACTATCACACTGACCTAGTAAATAAATATATACCTATGTCCATTGAGAATTCAGAAAACTTTTTTTTTTTAAAAGAGTTTACTTATTTATTTAACACAGATAGAGACAGCCAGCGAGAGAGGGAACACAAGCAGGGGGAGTGGGAGAGGAAGAAGCAGGCTCATAGCGGAGGAGCCTGATGTGGGGCTCGATCCCATAACGCCGGGATCACGCCCTGAGCCGAAGGCAGACGCTTAACGGCTGTGCCACCCAGGCGCCCCTCAGAAAACTTTTAATCTGTATTTAATCTGATTTATTTTTGCCTTAGTGAATGTAAGTGTTTAAATGTTCAGTGATGTAAAACCAAGATGAATGTCTTGTGAATGTTACATTCTTTTTTGAATATTGTATTCTTAATATCACCTGTATGCTTATTTTTTGTTTGATTTATCTCTTTCTGAGAGGATAGGCAAGAGCAAGTAATTTACACATTTGTACCCACAATTCTGTTCAGTTTTTTACTTTAAATGTTTTATATAGTGTAATTAAAAAGAGAGATTGTCAGACTGTATTAAATACATAGGCAAAGTCTGTACAGTCTGTAATAAATGAGCCTTCATTAGAAAAATAGACAAAAGCTAAAAGGAATGGAATGAAATAAGGCACAAATACTAATAAGAGGGTTGTACTGATTATATTGATCTAAGAAATTGTCAGCTTCAGAGAAAGTAGTATTACCAAAGATAACATAGGGACATTTAAAATATTAGATAGGGGCGCCTGGGTGGCACAGCGGTTAAGCGTCTGCCTTCGGCTCAGGGCGTGATCCCGGCGTTATGGGATCGAGCCCCACATCAGGCTCCTCCGCTATGAGCCTGCTTCTTCCTCTCCCACTCCGCCTGCTTGTGTTCCCTCTCTCACTGGCTGTCTCTATCTCTGTCGAATAAATAAAGAAAATCTTAAAAAAAAAATAAATAAAATATTAGATAAGTAATTTAATCAAGAAGATGCAAGAATGCTAAATGTATTCGTACATAAGAATAAGCCTTCAAAAATTCTTTAAAATTTTTATTTTTAATTTTCCTGAAGATTCATTTATTTATTTGAGAGAGAAGTGAAAGAGAAACCACATACAAGTGGGAGGGGCAGAGGGAAAGGGAGAGAGAATCTCAAGCAGACTCTGTGCTGAGTGCGGAGCCTGACGTGGAGCTCGATACCTTGACCTCAAGGTCACAACCTGAGTGACTATGGGAGGGAGGGACACTGCAGGCACAGAGAAGGAAGAGGAGCAGACCCCACACCAGGTACCCTGGACACCAGGAACCCACAGTAGGAAAACTAATACCCATAATATTTGGCTTTGAAAACCAGAAAGGCTTAACTTCTTGAATTCTTAAAATCAGGAATGCTTAACACCTAAAACTTTAAAACTCAGTGGCCTTGGAGGGAGATAGGAAATAGTCCCTGACCTTAAAGAGACAGCATAAAAACAGCCCCACTGAGATACAGCATAGAAGCAGCAGTTTGAAAAATGCCTGATGGAAACTGAAAGGAGATTTATTTGCTTGTTTCAGAACATGTGCTGGAGGGGCAGGGATTTTAAGGAGACTTCTCCAAGAATAAAGGAGTTGTCAGATGCCATTTCCTTACCCTGCACCCCTAGGCTAGATACATGGACACCTGCAGAAACTACCACAGAATGAACTCTCTTCATTTACTTGCCACTGGCACACCCCACCCTCTCTAATCCAGCCTTACTGGAGTCTGTCCAGAGTGGCTGTAGGTCCCCTGCCATAGCAGACCAGTGAAAACCTTGCTAGTACCATGGGTGTCATGCTCTCCTGTGGACCCCACTCTGCAGGAGTTCTCCAGTGTGACTTCAGGTCCTCTCTCAGAAGCAGAACATCACGTACCTTGCTAACATGCTCGTGTTCTCCAGCAGACCTACCCCTCCAACACCCCTTCTGCAGCACTCTGTCAAAAGAGGCGCTACAAGCATGGCAGTGTGCAAGGAGTCTGGACAAGGGCCAGCACTACTGCAAAGTGACTTCAGTCCTGGGGAGAAGGGAAGATAACCACACACAACAGTTTGACTGTGGCCCCAGCACCTGGTTGGGAGCAGACATTGGGCTAATTGCAGGCTATGCCCACCAGTGAAGTCCTCTCAGGACAACACAGAGTGCCCTGCTGTTCAGTGTGACTGCAGCTCTGTCAAATGCCTGGTCTGACTCAACTCAAGCCCAAGGGTGGCCCCAGACTGCCCCATTAACAATACAGGTACCAAACCCTGCCCACAACAGGCAGAGCGACATTGCAAATTACTGAACTGAAGGCAAAAGTGGCTCAGCCATAACAGTAGGGTGCACATAACACACATAGGGGACACCGCTGTAGCACCAGGTTCTGGTGAAAAGGCAACACTGCACTGCAGGACACTACAGAACCTTTTCTTCATAAGGAATACGACCACTGAACCAGCCCTACAAGAAATGTTAAAAGGGATTCTTTAAGTGGAAAGGAAAGACTAAGCAGGAGTAAGAAAAGTAGGAAGACCAAACACAGTAAAATTAAGTGTATCTATAAAAATTGTTAAAGGGACTCACAAAAGGTTGTAAAGTACAACACCATAGACTTAAAATGTGGGGTGGGGGAAGAGGATTAAAGAATGGTTCACACTTGTGACTGTCAGCTTAGTATAGACTGTTACATGCATAAGATATTATATACAAACCTAATGGAAACCACAAATCAAAAACCAGTAATAGATATGCAAAAAAAGGAAGGGGGGAGAAATCTGAGTATATCACTAAGGAAAGCCAGAAAACAATGAGAGCAGAAAGCAAGGGAAGAAAGGAACAGAGAAGAACTACAAAAATAATCACAAGACAAGTAACAAAATGGCAGTAAGTACATACCTATCAACAATTACTTTGAATGTAAATAGACCAAATGCTTCAGTCAAAAGACATAGGATGATGGAGTGGGTTAAAAAGCAAGACCCATCTATATACTGCCTACAAGAGACTTACTTATGACCCAAAAATACATGCAGATTGAAAGGGAAGGGATGGAAAAGCACTCATCATGTAAATGGAAATGAAAAGAAAGCCAGGATACCAGTACTTATGTCAGACAAAATAGGGTTTAAAACAAAGACTGTAACGAAACAAAGCAGGGCACTGTAGAATTATAAAGAGAACAATCCAACAAGATATAATAATTTTAATTATTTATGAACCCAACATGTTAACACCCAAATACATAAAGCAGCCAATAGCAAACATGAAGGGAGTAATTGATAGTAATACAATAATAGTAGGGGACTTTAACACCCTAATTACATTGATGGACAGATCATCCAAACAAAGTCAACAAGGAACCAGTGACTTTGAATGACACGTTGGACCAGATGTATCTAACATATATTCAGAACATCCCATCCTGAAACAACGGAATATACATTCTTCTCAAGTGCGTGTGGAACGCTATCCAGAATAGATCATGGTAGGCCACAAAGCAAGTCTCAACAAATTCAGAAAGGTTAAAGTCATACCATGCATCTTTTCTGACCACAATGCTATGAAACTAGAAATAAACCACAAGAAAATATCTGTAAAGAACACAAATATGAGAACACAAATACAAAAAAAGTCTGTAAAGCCACAAATGAGTGGCTCAGATGGTTGAGTGTCTGCCTTCAGCTCAGGTCATGATCTCCAGGTCCTGGGAATTAGTCCCATGTCGGGCTCCCAGCTCAGCGGGGAATCTGCTTCTCCCTCTCCCTCTGCCTCTCCCCCTGCTTGTGCTCTCTCTCTCAAATGAATAAATAAAATCTTTAAAAAAAAAAACAAAAAACCCACAAATACATGGAGGTTAAATAACATCCTACTAAGCAATGGATCAGTCAACCAAGAAGTCAAAGAAGAAATAACAAAATACATGGAGACAAATGAAATTGAAAATGCAATGGTCCAAAATCTTTGGGATGCAGCAAAAGCTGTCCTAATTGGGAATTGTATACCAATACAGGCCTACCTCAAGCAGCAAGAAAAATCTCGAACAACCTAACCTTACACCTAAAGGAGCTAGAAAAAGAAGAACAAACAGAACCCAAACCAGTATAAGGAAAGAAATGATAAAAATTAGAGCAGGAATACAATAGAAACTAAAAATAGAACAGGTCAGTGAAACCAGGAGCTGCTTTGAAAAGATGAACAGAACTGATAAACCTTTAGCCACACTCATCAAAAATAAAATTAAATTAAAAATTAAAAAGAGGGGCGCTTGGGTGGTTCAGTCAGTTGAGCATGTGCCTTCGGCTCAGGTCATGATCCCAGGGTCCTGGAATAGAGTTTCACGTCTGGCTCCCTGCTCACCAGGGAGTCTGCTTCTCTCGCTCCCTCTGGCCCTTCCCCCTGCTCGTGCTCTTTCTCTCTCTCAAATAAATAAAATCTTCAAAAAAAATTAAAAAGAGAGGACTCAAACAGAATCAAAAATGAAAGAGGAGAAATAACCAACGCCACAGAAATACAAAGGATTATAGGAATATTATGTAACATTATATGCCAACAAATTGGATAATCTAGAGGAAATGGATAAATTACTAGAATCATATAACCTCCCCAAACTGAATCAGGAAGAAATAGAAAATTTGAACTCACTGATTACCAGCAATGAAATTGAATCAGTAATAAAAAAAAATCTCCAAACAGGGGCGCCTGGGAGCCTCAGTCATTTAAACCTCTGACTTCAGCTCGGGTCATGATCCTGGAATCCCAGGATCGGGCCGCGTGTTGGGCTCCTTGCTCAGCAGGGAAGCCTGCCTCTCACTCTCACTCTACCTGCTGTTCCCCCTGCTTGTGCTCTTTCTCTCCCTCTGTCAAATAAATAAATAAACAAAAAAGTCTAGGGCCAGATGGCTTCACAGGTGAATTCTGCCCAACATTGAAAGAAGAGTTAATACTTACTCTTCTTAAACTATTCAAAAAAACAGAAGAGGAAGGAAAGCTTCCAAATTCATTTTATGAGGCTAGTATTATTCTGGTACCCAAACCAGATAAAGACACTACAAAGAAAGAGAACTTCAGGCCAATATCTCTGAACATAGGTGAAAAAATTCTCAAGAAAATACTAGTAAACTGTATCCAGCCAAACATTAAAAAAATTATTCACTACAATCAAGTGGGACTTATTCCTGGGATGCAAGGTGGTTCAATATTTGCAAATCAATCAGTGTGATACATCATAACAAGAGAAAGGATAAAAACCACATGATCCTTTGAATAGATATAGAAAAAGCATTTGACAAAATGCAACATCCACTTGATAAAAACCCTCAACAAAGTAGGTTTAGAGGAAATATACCTCAACATGATAAAGACCATATGAAAAACCCACAGCTAACATAGTTAGTGGTGAAAAACTGGCAGCTTTCCCCCTAAGATCAGGAGCAAGACAAGGATGTCTCCACTTTTATTCAACGTTATTACTGGAAGTCCTAACCAAAGCAATCAGACAACAAAAAGAAATGAAAGGCAGCCAAATTGGTAAGGAAGAAGTAAAACTTGCACTATTTGCAGAGGATATGATACTCTATAGAAAACCCAGAAGACTTGTCCAATAAACTACTAGAATTGACAAATGAATTCACTAAGGTCAGAGGATACAAATCTATTACATTCTTATACACTAATAATGAAGTGCCATAAAGAGAAATTAAGAAAACAATCCCATTTATAATTGCACCAAAAATAACAAAATGCCTAGGGATCTACTTAACCAAGAGGTGAAAGACCTGTACTATGAAAACTATAAAACACTGATGAAAGTGAAGATGACTGACACAAATAGGAAGGTGTTCCATGCTCATGGGTTGGGAGAGTAAATATTGTTATAATCTCCCTATTACCTAAAGCAATGTACACATTTAATGCAATCCCTGTTAAAATAACAACAGCATTTTTCACAGAACTAGAACAAACAAACCTAAAATTTGTACGATGTGGAACTACAAAAGACCACCTACTGAGTGGGACAAAATATTTAAAAATGGTATATCCAATAAAGGATTAGTATATATAGATAATAATATGTATATAAAGAACTAACACAACTCAACACCAGAAATCAATTAATTTAGTTAAAAAACGGGCAGAAGACATGAACAGACGTTGCTCCAAAAAAGACATCCAAATGGTCAACAGACCCATCAAAAGATGCTCAACATCACTCATCATCAGGGAAATGAAAACCAAACCACAATGAGGTGGGGGAGGAGTTAAGATGGCGGAGGAGTAGAGGACCTCTTTTTCAGCCGGTCCCCTGAGTCGAGTTGGATAGGTACCAGACCAGCCTGAACATCCACGGAATCAGCCTGAGACGCAGGAAGATACATCTGGATCTCTACAAATGAACATCTCCAGCGCTGAGTCTTGAGGTACAAAGCAGGGAGCCGTGAAACCGTGCACAGATATCGGAAGATAAACGGAAGGGTGAGGGAGCCGCCATGTCCGGGCCCCAGGAAGCGGTAGCCACCTGCATGGGGGAGCGGGCAGACCGCGGACCCACACCCTTGAGACAGCAGACTGAGACCGTGAGCCAGGGGCGCGTGCTACCAAGCATCTCACGGAACTCTGGTGTGCTCACTGGATCCAGACTGAGACTGGGAGCTCTGGGAGCGCGCGCGGGGCGGCTGGTGGGCCACCTGCACGGGGGAGCGGGCGGACTGCGGACAGCACCCGCAAGACATCAGACTGAGACCGGGAGCTCTGGGAGCGTGCGCGGGGTGGCTGGCGACTGGCAGCTGGCAGGCCACCTGCACAGGGGAGCGGGTGGACCGCGGATGGCACCCGCGAGACAGCAGACCGAGACCGGTAGCTCCGTGAGCGCGCGGGGCAGCTGGCGACTGGCAGGCCACCTGCACCAGGGAGCGGGCGGACCACAGACCCGCACCCTTGAGACAGCAGACTGAGACCGTGAGCTGGGAGCGCGCGCCACCAAGCATCTCACGGAACTCCGGTGTGCTCACTGGATCCAGACTAAGACCGGGAGCTCAGGGAGCGGGCGCGGGGCGGCAGGCTGCTGGCGGCTGGCAGGCTTAGAAACACAAAGAACAGAGACGCGCCAGCCCTGGAAGTGAGGGCTGGGATGCCGGGTGTGGGGCACACAGCCTGAGATGCTGCAGGGTTGAGCAGCACCAACCAAAACAGAGTTAAAGTGGCCAGAACATCAGTGGAGAACGGGCCGCAATCCCTCTGTTCTGTGACAGAGGCTGAATTTCAGCCGCTGCTGCTCTCTCAGAAGAGGCATAGCAAACCGCCAGGGAAAGCCGCCAGAGAACAAAAGCCCGGAAATACCGGCTCACAGGGTGCCCATCCCCATCCCCCCTCGCAAGGGACACAGAGACTCTACCCAAACAGGGTTTTCTGAGTACCGGCAGGCAGGCCCCTCCCCCAGAAGGCAGGCTGAAAAATCAAGAAGCCCACAACCCGGAGCGCCTGAGTGGCGCAGTCACCAAGCACCTGTCTTCGGATTAGGGTGTGATCACAACGCTCCGTAAGGAGTCCCTCATCGGGCTTCTCCACCGGGAACCTGCTTCTTCCTCTCCCACTCCTCTGCTTGGGTTCCCTTTCTTGCTGACTGTCTCTCTCTCTCTCAAATAAATAAATAAACTCTTTAAGGAAGAAGCCCACATCCCTAAGATCTCTATAAAACAAGGGCGCACGGCCTGGGTCCCAGTCAACACTTGGGCTCTGGACAACCCTGCAATCTCTCTTCATCAGAATGACGAGAAGGAGAAGTCCCCCCCAGCAAAGAAAAGATAATGAGTCTGTGGCCTCTGCCACAGAATTGGCCTCGGCCACAGAATTAATACATATGGATGTATCCCAATTATCAGAAATGGAATTCAGAGCAACAATGGTCAAGATGATGAGTAAACTTGAAAAAAGCATCAGAGAAAGCGTTGCTGAGAATATAGAATCCCTAAGGGCAGAAATGAGAGCGAATCTGACAGAAATTAAAAATTCTATGGGCCAAATACAGTCAAAACTAGAGGCTCTGACGGCCAGGGTCACCGAGGCAGAGGAACGCGTTAGCGAATTGGAGGATGGGTTAGTAGAAGAAAAAACGAAAATAGAAGCTGGTCTTAAAAAAATCCACGCCCACGAATGTAGATTACGGGAGATTACTGACTCTATGAAACGATCCAATGTCAGAATCATCGGCATCCCTGAAGGGGTGGAGAAAAACAGAGGTCTAGAAGAGATATTTGAACAAATTGTAGCTGAAAACTTCCCTAATCTAGCAAGGGAAACAAGCATTCGTGTCCAAGAGGCAGAGAGGACCCCATCCAAGCTCAACCAGGACAAACCTACGCCACGGCATGTCATAGTGCAATTCGCAAATATTAGATCCAAGGATACAGTATTGAAAGCGGCCAGGGCAAAGAAATTTCTCACGTACCAAGGCAAAGGTATCAGGATTACGTCAGACCTGTCTACAGAGACCTGGAATGAGAGAAAGGCTTGGGGGGGCATTTTTAAAGCTCTTTCAGAGAAAAACATGCAGCCAAGGATCCTTTATCCAGCAAAGCTGTCATTCAGAATTGATGGAGAAATAAAGACGTTCCAAAATCGCCAATCATTAACCAATTTCGTAACCACGAAACCAGCCCTACAGGAGATATTAAGGGGGGCTCTATAAAGGTAAAAAGGCCCCAAGAGTGATACAGAGCAGCAAGTCACAACCGATACAAAGACTTTAAAGAGAAATGGCATCATTAAAATCATATCTGTCAATAATCTCTATCAATCTAAATGGCTTAAACTCTCCCATAAAACGCCACAGGGTTGCAGATTGGATAAAAAGACATGACCCATCCATTTGCTGTCTACAAGAGACTCATTTTGAACCCAAAGATGCATTCAGACTTAGAGTAAGGGGATGGAGTACCATCTTCCACGCAAATGGACCTCAAAAGAAAGCTGGAGTAGCAATTCTCATATCAGATAGACTGGATTTTAAACTAGAGGCCATAGAGAGAGATACAGAAGGGCACTATATTATTCTTAAAGGAAGTATTCAACAAGTGGATATGACAATTATTAATATATATGCCCCCAACAGGGGAGCAGCAAGATACACAAGCCAACTCTTAACCAAAATAAAGAGACATATAGATAAGAACACAGTAATAGTAGGGGACCTCAACACCCCACTATCAGAAATAGACAGAACACCCTGGCAAAAACTAAGCAAAGAATCAAAGGCTTTGAATGCCATACTCGACGAGTTGGACCTCATAGATATATATAGAACACTACACCCCAGAACCAAAGAATACTCATTCTATTCAAATGCCCATGGAACATTCTCAAGAATAGATCATGCTCTGGGACACAAAACAGGTCTCAGCCAATACCAAAAGATTGAAATTATCCCCTGCATATTCTCAGACCACAACGCTCTGAAATTGGAACTCAACCACAAGGAAAAACCTGGAAGAAACTCAAACACTTGGAGGCTAAGAACCATCCTGCTCAAGAATGACTCGATAAACCAGGAAATCAAAAAACAAATTAAACAATTTATGGAGACCAACGAGAATGAATACACAACGGTCCAAAACCTATGGGATACTGCAAAGGCAGTCCTAAGGGGGAAATACATAGCCATCCAAGCCTCACTCAAAAGAATAGAAAAATCTAAAATGCAGTTTCTATATTCTCACCTCAAGAAACTGGAACAGCAACAGAGGGACAGGCCTAACCCACTGACAAGGAAGGAGTTGACCAAGATTAGAGCAGAAATCAATGAATTAGAGACCAGAACCACAGTAGAGCAGATCAACAGGACTAGAAGCTGGTTCTTTGAGAGAATCCATAAAATTGATAGACCACTGGCAAAACTTGTCCAAAAACAAAGAGAAAGGACTGAGATTATTAAAATTATGACTGAAAAGGGAGAGGTCACGACCAGCACCATTGAAATTGCAAGGATTATTAGAAACTTTTATCAACAGCTATATGCCAAAAAACTAAACAATCTGGAAGAGATGGAGGCCTTCCTGGAAACCTATAAACTACCAAGACTGAAACAGGAAGAAATAGATTTCTTAAATAGGCCAATTAACTATGAAGAAATTGAGTCAGTGATAAACAACCTTCCAAATAATAAAACTCCAGGCCCAGACGGTTTTCCTGGGGAATTCTACCAAACATTCAAAGAAGAAATAATACCTATTCTCCTAAAGCTATTTCAAAAAATAGAAACAGAAGGAAAGCTACCAAACTCATTCTATGAGGCTAATATTACCTTGATCCCCAAACCAGGCAAAGACCCCCTCAAAAAGGAGAATTACAGACCGATTTCTCTAATGAATATGGATGCCAAAATCCTCAACAAGATCCTTGCTAATAGAATCCAACAGTACATTAAAAGGATTATCCATCATGACCAAGTGGGATTCATACCTGGGATGCAAGCATGGTTCAACACTCGCAAATCAATCAATGTGATACATCATATCAACAAGAAAAGACTCAAGAACCATATGATCCTCTCAATTGATGCAGAAAAAGCATTTGACAAAATACAGCATCCTTTCCTGATTAAAACCCTTCAGAGTGTAGGAATAGAGGGTACATTTCTCAATCTCATAAAAGCCATCTATGAAAAGCCTACTGCAAGCATTATTCTCAATGGGGAAAAGCTGGAAGCCTTTCCCTTAAGATCAGGAACACGACAAGGATGCCCACTCTCGCCACTATTATTCAACATAGTACTAGAAGTCCTTGCAACAGCAATCAGAAGACAAAAAGGGATCAAAGGTATCCAAATCGGCAAAGAAGAAGTCAAACTGTCTCTCTTTGCAGATGACATGATACTCTATATGGAAAACCCAAAGGAATCCACTCCCAAACTATTAGAAGTTATAGAACAATTCAGTAAGGTGGCAGGATACAAAATCAATGCCCAGAAATCAGTTGCATTTCTATACACGAATAACGAGACTGAAGAAAGAGAAATTAGGGAATCCATCCCATTTACAATAACACCAAAAACCATGCGTTACCTTGGAATTAACTTAACCAGAGACGTAAAGGACCTATATGCTAGAAACTATAGATCACTTTTGAAAGATATTGAGGAAGACATAAAAAGATGGAAAAATATTCCATGCTCATGGATTGGAAGAATTAACATAGTTAAAATGTCCATACTACCCAGAGCAATCTACACTTTCAATGCTATCCCGATCAAAATACCGAGGACATTTTTCAAAGAACTGGAACAAATAGTCCTTAAATTTGTATGGAACCAGAAAAGGCCCCGAATCTCCAAGGAACTGTTGAAAAGGAAAAACAAAGCTGGGGGCATCACAATGCCGGATTTCGAGCTGTACTACAAAGCTGTGATCACAAAGACAGCATGGTACTGGCACAAAAACAGACACATCGACCAATGGAACAGAATAGAGAACCCAGAAATGGACCCTCGGCTCTTTGGGCAACTAATCTTTGATAAAGCAGGAAAAAACATCCGGTGGAAAAAAGACAGTCTCTTCAATAAATGGTGCTGGGAAAATTGGACAGCTACATGCAAAAGAATGAAACTTGACCACTCTCTCACACCATACACAAAAATAAACTCCAAATGGATGAAAGACCTCAATGTGAGACAGGAATCCATCAAAATTCTAGAGGAGAACATAGGCAACAACTTCTATGACATCGGCCAGAGCAACCTTTTTCACGACACATCTCCAAAGGCAAGAGAAATAAAAGATAAAATGAACTTATGGGACTTTATCAGGATAAAGAGCTTCTGCACAGCCAAGGAAACAGTCAAAAAAACTAAGAGACAGCCCACGGAATGGGAGAATATATTTGCAAAGGACACCACAGATAAAGGACTGGTATCCAAGATCTACAAAGAACTTCTCAAACTCAATACACGAGAAACAAATAAACAAATCATAAAATGGGCAGAAGATATGAACAGACACTTTTCCAATGAAGACATACAAATGGCTAACAGACACATGAAAAAATGTTCAAAATCATTAGCCATCAGGGAAATTCAAATCAAAACCACACTGAGATACCACCTTACGCCAGTTAGAATGGCAAAGATAGACAAGGCAAGAAACAACAATTGTTGGAGAGGATGTGGAGAAAGGGGATCCCTCCTACATTGTTGGTGGGAATGCAAGTTGGTACAGCCACTCTGGAAAACAGTGTGGAGGTCCCTTAAAAAGTTAAAAATTGAACTACCCTATGACCCAGCCATTGCACTACTGGGTGTTTACCCCAAAGATACAGACGTAGTAAAGAGAAGGGCCATATGCACCCCAATGTTCATAGCTGCATTGTCCACAATAGCCAAATCATGGAAGGAGCCGAGATGCCCTTCAACAGATGACTGGATTAAGAAGCTGTGGTCCATATATACAATGGAATATTACTCAGCTATCAGAAAGAACGAATTCTCAACATTTGCTGCAACATGGACGGCACTGGAGGAGATAATGCTAAGTGAAATAAGTCAAGCAGAGAAAGACAATTATCATATGATTTCTCTCATCTATGGAACATAAGAACTAGGATGATCGGTAGGGGAAGAAAGGGATAAAGAAAGGGGGGTAATCAGAAGGGGGAATGAAACATGAGAGACTATGGACTATGAGAAACAAACTGAGGGCCTCCGAGGGCAGGGGGGTGGGGGATTGGGATAGACAGGTGATGGGTAGTAAGGAGGGCACGTTTTGCATGGTGCACTGGGTGTTATACACAACTAATGAAGCATCGAACTTTACATCGGAATCTGGGGATGTACTGTATGGTGACTAACATAATATAATAAAAAAATCATTAAAAAAAAAACCACAATGAGCTTTCACATCTGTCAGAGTGGCTAAATTCAAAAACACACAAAACAACAAGTGTTGGTGAGGATGTGGAAGAAAAGGATCCCTTGTGCACTGTCGGTGGGAATGCAAGCTGGCAAAGTGATAAATATATATCTCCAAAGGAATATTATTCAGCCATAAAATAGACTGAAACTTTGCCACATGTGTTAATGTGTTTGGATCTTGAGGTATAATGCTAAATGGTATTGGTCAGAGAAACACAAATGCCATATGATTTCAATCATATGTGGAATTTAAGAAAGAAAACAGACAAATGCGAAAAAATGAAACAGGAAACAAGACTCTTAAATATAGAGAACAAATGTGGTTACCAGATGGGAGGTGGGTTGGGGATGGGTGGAAAAGCTGAAGGGAATTAGTACACTTATGATGGGCACTGAGTAATGTGTAGAATTGTTGAATCACTATATTGTCCACATGAAACTAATATAACACTTTGTTAATTGTACTGGAATTTAGGGGAAAAAAAGTTGAGAGAGGATATCTCCAATGTCTAAAATTGTGAAGGGATCAACAAGTAGTCCATACAAAGAAACAGTATTAATTGGAGCAAAGACTATAGGGGCGCCTGGGTGGCTCAGTCGTTAAGCGTCTGCCTTTGGTTCAGGGCGTGATCCCAGAGTCCTAGGATTGAGCCCTGCATCAGGCTCCTCTGCTGGGAGCCTTCTTCTTCCTCTCCCACTCCCCCTGCTTCTGTTCCCCCTCTCGCTGGCTGTCTCTGTCTCTGTGAAATAAATAAATAAAATCTTAAAAAAAAAAAGAAATAAGACTCTAGTCTAAATGGGCAAAACATGAGTGGTCAATGGAAGGGGGAACCCAGGAGGCTATGAGACCTATGAAAAGATACACAAACACATTTAAGTTTAGGAATTCATACCAGGTACAACTGTCTTTACTGGGCCTGTTTTGTTTGCTGAAGTGCATTGTGAGAGGGAAGGTGGGGAGGCAGAGATGACTCAAAGTTGTGAACGTGCTGCGGCCGTCAACTGAACCGGGGATGTCAGTTGTCAAGTGGATGTTCAGGGGATTAGGTGGAGATAAGAAGGACACAGCATGTGTATAACAGATAAACTAATCACCTCCCAAAGCCGTCCATGTTCTAACCCCTTGAACTTCTGGATATGGTACCTCACATGGCAAAAGGGACTTTATGTGTGTAATTAAATTGAGTATATGGACAACGTGGAGAACCGTGGTGGGTAGCTGAAGCTGTGAGGGAGGGGTGGCCTGAGAAGTGATATGCACGAGAGGCGTGAGTGGGAACTGATGGTCCTGCAGGCCCATCACTGGGGGCTTCCATGAGAACAGTGAGCCCACGCATGATTTAGGGTACCCCCAGGGGATTGGCTGGCAAGTGGGGAAGTGGGTGAGCATGACATTGTTGTGGGTAGAAAGAGTGGGGATACTCAGTTAAGAGACTTTCCTGGACCTTGATGGCCATGTCATTGCAGGTCTGTGTGATCTCTGAGGACGTGTTCGTGTGCTTCTCCCGGGAAGAATGGATGCTCCTTGATGATTCTCAGAGACTTTTATATCAGGATGTGATGCTGGAGAACTTTGCACTTTTAGCCTCACTGGGTAAGGTCTGCATGCCATTCCCATCTGCTTTCTCTTTTTCTCCAGGGGCTGCTCTGTCCTTCCCATGGTCAGATCCTAGGCACTGCCTCCCTGCCAGGTTTCCTGGAGTAGGTGCTGTGGGTGCCCAGTTTGTGCTGTATGGAGCGTTCGCATCTCTGAGTCAGCTAGTCCTCAAGCCATGCAGCGAAGGGTTTGGGAGTCACAAGGTGTGGTTTGCCCAATGGATCCCATGGTCTTGGTCATTTGTGGGGCTGGTGAACCTGTCCAGAATTATGGCACCTCTGTGCCCAAGGTTCTGCTTCCCTTCTCTAGCGGACATTTTCTGGGGCTTAATTGTACCAGGAATTACAGGCACTCACATAGTTACTACTTATGGGGACCTGTGTGCAGTTCCTTCAAAACCTTCCTTCAAGGTTTTTAAAAAAAAATTTTAAAGATTTTATTTATTCATTTTAGACAGAGAGAGAACATGAGCAGGGTGAGGGGCAGAAGGAGAGGGAGAGGGAGAGGATCCCAAGCAGAGTCCACGCTGAGTGCAGAGCCCAGCTTGGGGCTCGATCCCATGACCCTGAGATCGTTACCTGAGCTGAAACCAAGAGTCAGACACTCAACCAACTGAGCCACCCAGGCACTCTCCCCCTCCCCAAGGTTTTTGTTTTGTTTTGTTTTTAACCTAAAGAGTGTCATAGG
This sequence comes from Ailuropoda melanoleuca, assembly GCF_002007445.2. Lineage (NCBI taxonomy): Eukaryota > Metazoa > Chordata > Mammalia > Carnivora > Ursidae > Ailuropoda > Ailuropoda melanoleuca. The sequence continues at coordinate 24,408,475 of NC_048229.1, forward strand.
ATGCGTTGCTCTGGCCAGTAGTGGCTGTTCACCTGTCCTGTGTCTCTCTTAGGAATTGCATCCTCCAGATCACACTTAGTCACCCAACTGGAGCAAAGGGAAGATCCCCGGATGCCTGATCAGGTGGATATGACCCCAGCCACAGAAAGAGAGGCTCAGAAGGGACTTGGACCTGGTGAGTGGATTTGAGGGAAAGGCATGATATCAAGGTTGGGCTCAAAACTAGCAGTACTAACTTTTCACACCAGTGTTCAGCATCAAGCCTGGTAGGTCCACAGTATTTCTCCCCATCCTTCCCCATTCTTGACATTGCAGCTTATCTCCTGTCAGACTTCTAGCCCCTTGCCATCTTCTATCTGCCCTGATCCCAGGCTGCCCCCCTGCATTGTTCTGCAGAATTGGCCTACACTTAACGTGTCAGGAGATGCACACATACCCTTAAATAATCCTTGAGCACCAGCTGTACACTTGTAAGTGGATCTTCCTGGGCCTGCACGGGCCCTTCTGCACAGCATCCACCTCTCTGACAGCCAGATTTCTACTGGAAGCCATTTGGTGTACTCCATCCACATATCCTTGTCTTTAGGAGACTCCCTTCATTCAGTGACCTTCAGAGACCCAGTTCTGCATTGCAACCCCTTCCTCAACCTTTCCCTACCTCTCTTGTCCTGTGAACTGTCCCACTGAGGTACTCCCAGGTGTGTCGTACACACAATAACAGTAGGGTCGCCCCTCCCCGGAAGTCTAACATTCATGTCAACAGAACTTCTCTGCTTTCAGGTTGTTGGTGTGCAGTGGAGGATGAGGCTACGTTCTCTGAGCAGAGTGTTTCTTTAGAAGGAGTGTCACAGGTCAGGACTCCGGTGGCAGGTCTGAAGCCCCAGCCATGTGACATATCTGGCTCAATATTGAAAGAAATCTTACATCTCACTGAATACCAGGGGGGAGAAGCCAGGCTGGAACCACACACGGGTGGGGCCTGTTGGAAGCATTTCTGGCTCAGTGCAAATGTCCATCAGCACCACGCTGCAGAGAAATCCTTCAGAAGAGATGAGGGCAGGGACTCTGTGAAAAGCTGCAGATTCTATGTGCCAGAAAAGACGTATACATACAGTGAGCGTAGAATGGACTTTCCAGCCACCTCTGACCTTCTTCAGCACCAGGTCCCCCACATTAGAATGAAGCCCCACAAGAACCCCAGGCTTGGGGAAGCCCTTTGCCCTGGACAGCGGCATCACAAGTGCATTGAATGTGGGAAATTGTTTACCCGCAAAGACACACTTACACGGCACCAGAGAATCCATACTGGCGAAAGGCCTTATGAGTGCAACAAATGTGGGAAATTCTTTAGTCAAAGCTGTGACCTTTTTAAACATGAGACCATACACACTGGAGAAAGACCTTACGAGTGCAGCGAATGTGGGAAATTCTTTAGACAAATCTCTGGCCTGATTGAACACAGGCGAGTTCACACTGGTGAAAGACTCTATCAGTGCAGTAATTGTGGAAAATTCTTTAGTAGTAAGTCTAACCTCATTAGACACCAAGAAGTTCACACAGGAGCAAGGCCTTATGTATGTAGCACATGTGGGAAAGAGTTCAGCCGCAAACACACACTTGTTCTGCACCAGAGGACTCACACTGGAGAAAGGCCTTATGAGTGCAGTGAATGTGGGAAGGCCTTTAGCCAAAGTTCCCACCTTAATGTACACTGGAGAATTCATAGCAGTGATTACGAGTGCAGCAGGTGTGGGAAGGCGTTTAGCTGCATCTCTAAACTCATTCAGCACCAGAAAGTTCACTCTGGAGAAAATCCTTTTGAGTGCAGCAGATGTGGGAAAGCCTTTACCCAGAGGCCAAATCTTATTCGGCACTGGAAAGTTCATACTGGAGAACGGCCTTACGTGTGCAGCAAATGTGGGAAAGAGTTTAACCGCAAACACACACTTGTTCTCCATCAGAAGATTCATACTGGAGAAAAGCCTTAATACCGCAGCAGATGTGGGAAATCCTTTAGCCAAGGGCCCCAACTTATTGTCCATTTGAGAATTCCTAGCAGTGATTATGAGCACAGCAGACATCGGAAAGCCTTTACCCAAGGACCAAACTTTATTCAGCACTGGAAAATCCACACTGGACAGAGGCCTCAGCAGTACAGGGAATGTGCTCTCTCCTTGTTCAGCCTGACAGCTCTCCCCAGAGTGAAGCTCTGAGAGTAGGCTTTGTGACGGAGCCATCTTTCAGGTGTGGTACCTCACACATCTGAACATCTGTACTAGGGAGGTTCCTTGTGAGTGCCTGGTACGTCAGGTGCTGTCAGGAGCTGTGTTGCACATTGTAAATTGCCAAGTCCTTTTGTCAGTGGCAAAAGCTGTCCCACTATTACCATCTCTCAGAGTCCCACAGTGCGTGTTAGTCACTCCAGCATGCTTAGGCAGGCAGACCTGTGCTGTCTCCACAGTCCCTAGAAGGAGCCATGATTGGACTCCGTGGCCCATGGGGGGCCTTGTTTCCTCCCTTTTGTCTTGGTTAGGCATGGAAAAAATCAGCACACAAGATGGGTTTTCCAGGTAGCTTGCAAAGGTTTATCTTGATGGACTTTTTCGTCTCGTGTGATGCTCGTTGCGGATGTGTGCAGTCTCATAGCCTCCAGCCCTGGAATCACATGCCTCACATCACTCATGTTTATACAATCATAAAGGGCTTATTCTTTGAGCTACTTTTATTTTTTTTTAAAAAAGATTTTATTTATTTATTAGAGAGCCCGAGTGGGGTTGAGGGGGGTGGGCAGAGGGAGAGGGAGAAGCAGGCTCCCTGTTCACCTGATGCGGGGCTCGATCTCAGCGTCCCGGGATCATGACCTGAGCCAAAGGCAGATGCTTAACCGACTGAGCCACCCAGGTTCCCCTCTTTGAGCTACTTTTAATCTGGAGGGTTCTGCTCATTGTGTGGAGTGTGTTGAGGACACAGTTTTGTTCTACCAACATAAAAAGATAAAGTTTGTGGGAATCCCCTGTTTTCCATGTCTCAGAGGGGACATGGTGACGGCAGAGAAAAGCTCTCACTCCAGGTTTGGCCTAATTTGCATTGCTACCCAAGGTCCTCTAGGAAAGACTTAGGAGCTCTCTCAGACCTGTCATGGCAACTTGGGTGCTAGTTTAATTTGTGGGTCCATAAGTAACTCTGTGGAGAGCTGGTTGTGACAACCTCCAGTGCATCTGGAAGCAGAATGAGTTTGGTCCCTTGTCCCTGTGGAATGTTTCATACCCCAAGCACTATTAAGAGGAGACTGGCCTCTGGTACCTGGCAAGGAGCCTGAGTTCAGAATTCAGTAGTAGGTGTCACTGGCTGGAAGACCTACAGGAGCCAGGTGGGAACTATAAGGGACACAGAAACAACGTGTGATTAATACGGAGTTAGAGAGATTGCAGCGCACTAGAAGGATGCCCCATGAAAGGTACCTGCTCATAGTATTCCCATATTCTGGCGGAGCAGCATGAGAAGAGTACAGAAATTTTCAGGACTTCCAGAGCTGTCTCCTGTGGCCAAGATCACGTGCAGGACAAATAACTTAAATATTTGTGGATTCCCTTAGACTCTAGATGCCTCACGTTGGAACTGTTGCTGTGCCGGCAGGAAAATGGATTGAGAAGGGAGGTCTAGGATTCCAGGGATGTGGCTTTTGTGACTTATCCAATATTCTTTCTTTCTTTTTTTTTTTTATTTGTCAGAGAGAGAGAGCACAAGCAGGGGGAGTGGCAGGCAGAGGGAGAAGCAGGTTCCCTGCTGAGCAAGGAGCCTGATGAGGGACTTGATCCTAGGACCCTGGGATCACGACCTGAGCTGAAAGCAAGACGGTCAACTGACTGAGTCACCCAGGCATCCTGACTTAGTGTTCTTGGTGACTCATAGAAACAGCTTTCCTGAGTTGCCAGTTCATGCTGCCAGAGGCGGGACTACTCCCAAGGCACGAGAGAGAGATGATGGAGTAAATAGGGTTGCCCATAGGATTTAATTTGTCTTTTTCCTATTTTCTTAAGGTAGACTATGTTATTTATTTGAGAACTCCCTTTTAATATAGTCATTTTTTAAGTTTCCCTATAACTACTATGTTAGCAGAATTCCCCACATTTTGATATATTGTGCATTTGTTTCATCTAAGATAGAATTAGTTTAAAATTGGACTGAAAAAGTTCTAACTTTATTTCTAGGGACTTCTGAGTATCTATCTTTTGACAATCTGCTAAGATAAGGGCTGTGGGATTTATTATGTATTGTTTAATATCCAAAAATTTTCTGACCACACCTAGTCCCAGTTTGGTTGCTGATGGTTTCCAGTTGACATAATTGTTAGATAGTCTGGCTTGACTGTGTTACCAGAAAGGCATAAAAACTCCTACTGGAGTCTTCTGATTCTCTGGAAGCCAGGTTCTTCATTCACATATTTGTGGCTTAATCTGGGAGTGAATCACAAGAGTGTGTGAATAAGAATCTGGGAAACCGCGTGGATCTTTGACCCCCAGTATGGCCCTGCATTTCTTTCTCTTGCTATGTTATATCCTTTGCTTTTAAGAAAACCTCATGTGAGTATGTTCTGTGGAGTCTTGCAAATATTTTCACTTACAATACTTGTGAAGTGTTTGTAGTTGGTGATGAGAATGGGATATTTAACATGACCCCTGATCATAATTTAAATAATAATGACTAAGAGGGGAGCGCCTGGCTGGCTCAGTTGGTAGAGCATGTGATTCTTGATCTCAGGTTTATGAGTTCAAGCGCTGCACTGAGTGTGGAGCCTACTTTAAAAAAAAAAAAAAAAGACTGCACAGGAAGAAAGAGGCTGGTGAAGAAGGATTTTCATTCACAGGCTGGTTTCCAGGCCACCCCTGCGTTGCGTATGCACAAGTGCCACACTCAGAAACCAGAGGAAAAACATAAGTGAGCCCTGGAGTCTGTAGGTCCAGGCTGAATGGATCGCAAATCAAATACGAACTGAGGGGATGCCAGCCAAGAATGTGGTTCCTCGGCTGCCCCCCCCCCCCCGCCTTTTCTGCAAAAATAAAGGCATCCGAGAAGCAGCTAGAGGCTCTTAAAGCTGTAGATTACAGCCTGTGGTTCAGGCTGTATGATATGATACCATACCATACCTTCTATCGCCATCCCTCTGAGCCAGCTGATTGACATGATAAAAGGGGAGACGGTATGATGTGAGGCATGATGTTACGCATCTCTGTTCAGCTCTCTTGAGTGGGGTTTAATGCTGGGGGAAAGGTAAGGATGATTCAGAAGAAAGATAACTATAAATAAAAGAGAGGGGAGAAATCTCAGAATAAATCAAAGATGTTCAGGTGGTTGATTAAAAGTGATGTCTTTAAACTTTTAAGATTTTATTTATTTATTTGACAGGGAAAGAGAGCACACAAACAGGGGGAGTGGCAGAGGGAGAGGGAGAAGCAGGCTCCCTGCTGAGCAGAGAGCCCAATGTGGGTGTCCATCCCAGGACCCTGAGATCACGACCTGGGCCGAAGGCAGACGCTTAACTGACTGAGACACCAAGGCACCCCAAAAAGTGACATCTTTAAAAAGGAGAAGGTAGAATAGTTACTAAAATTTTGATGGATCACTAAGAAATTGGTAATCTGTTCAAAGAACTGGAACAAATTCAATTTATCTTAGTCACAATAAACTTCTAAATATTAAGATTATAAAGAAGAGGCATAATCTCAGAACCTGTTCTTATTATAACCAGGCAGGGAAATGCAGAGGACTATGACTGAACGATGGGCAGGCCAGGGTCTCATGACCTTCCAGCAGGGGCCCCAAGTCTACTTTCATTGGTATTGGTAACACGACCTGAGGGCAGTAAAAAAATACACAGTTGCTAGGCTTGATGATCTATGTATTGTTATAACTTCAAATGAAGAGTGAGAGGGAACTATTACAGGACTGTGATGCTATTATAGAAGGCTTACAGGTGAAAGCATCGCCCACAAAGGAATTTTGGACAGAAACCATGTGTGGTTGTTGCCTCCCCCTGACCATAGTGCGTTATTGGAATGGATGTGATGTTATATAAATCTACTTAGTCCTTTTTTTTTTTTTTTTAAGTAAGCTCTACGTCCAACGTGGGACTTGAATTCAGGACCCCAAAGATCAAGAGTCACATTCTCGACTGACTGAGACAGCCAGGTGCCCCTAGTTAAGGATCTTCGATTTTTTTTTTTATTTAAAATATATTTTAAAGCTTTTATTTATTTTATTTTTTTTAAGTAATCTCTACACCCAACATGAGGGCTCAAACTCAGTACCCTGTCATCAAGAGTTGCATGCTCTTCCAACTGAGCCATCCAGGCACCCCGGGATCTTTTAGATGCAGCTGTGTTAGTGTTTACAAAATCCCAGTTAATGGTCTCGTGGTATGCAAGAAAAGCTGATGGATCAGAGAGGTTAACTATAGATTTTGGAGGACTTGATAGTTTTAACCCCCACCCTGGACCCCAAATCATCAGCTGTATCTGATACGCTATCTGCAGTTGAAGTTGTGCTACACGCTCAGAGATACCAGTATTTTGTTCTGGATTTGGCTAATGCCTTCTTTTCCAGTGGGAAGCCAAAGCATTCATTAGAGATAGACCCAGTATGCACATACTGTGCCCTCACAAGAAGATTTCAGTAGTCTGGCTGACACTTAGCCCTTGATTTAAACTCCATTCCATGATGGTGTCTAGTGAATGGGCAAAGGCCCCTTTTGGAGGGGAAAGCCAAGAAAAGACTACTCTAAATCTGACTTATTTTGTAATGATCTTTGTCTAATTCATAATTTAATTGTTATTTGGTGTAATACTGGTATAACTGATAAGATTAATGGATTCTAACAAAACCTGTGGTAATACAGGTATAGATTATAAAGCATATTGGGAAACTGAATTAAAACCTCTACGGATGCTCTCTCAATGGAATATGTTTGGCCAGAAGGGGGACTAGAATTAGTTAAAAATAATATAATTTCAGGGGCGCCTGGGTGGCTCAGTCGTTAAGCGTCTGCCTTTGGCTCAGGGCGTGATCCCAGCGTTCTGGGATTGAGCCCCGCATCAGGCTCCTCCACTGGGAGCCTGCTTCTTCCTCTCCCCACTCCCCCTGCTTGTGTTCCCTCTCTCGCTGGCTGTCTCTGTCTCTGTCGAATAAATAAATAAAATCTTTAAAAATATATATATAATTTCAAATTTAATTAATCTACTGATACCTTTAATTAATTTATTACAATTTTTAAAAATTGAAATACAGTGTAATTAATGTACAGTGTTTTATTAGTGTTAGGTGTACAACATAGTGAACAATTCTATAGATTACTCAGTGTTCATCATGGTAAGTGTACTCTTAATCCCGTTCACCTTTTTCACCCATCCCCCCACCTCCCCTCTGGTAACCATCAGTGTGTTCACTATATTATTGTTTTGTTTCTTAAATTCCACATATGAGTGAAATCAGATGGTATTTGTCTTTCTCTGACTTATTTCACTTAGCTTAACACCCTCTAGGTCCATCTGTGTTGTTGAAAATGGCAAGATTTAATTCTTTTTATGGGTGAGTAATATTTCATTGTGTATATATACCACATCTTCTTTATCCATTCATCTATCAATGGACAGATGTTGCTTCCATAATTTGGCTATTGTAAATAATGCTGCAATAAACATAGGGTGCATATATCTTTCGAATTAGGGTTTTCCTATTCTCTCGGTGAATACCTGGTAGTGGAATTACTGGATCATATGGTAATTCTGTTTTTATACTGATACCTTTCTTAAAGTTCAAATTTTGGTGATGGAGAGGTAAAATAGTTACCGGTCTTGTACATGATTACAAATACCTTTGTTGCTGGGATATTTTGTTTTTGAAATTTTCTTTAAACCAATAGCCACACCTAGGGTGCCTGGTTGGCTCAGTTGGTTAAGCATCTGCCTTCAGCTCAGGTCACAATCCCAGGGTCCTGGGATCAAGCCCTGCATTGGGCTCCCTGCTCAGTGGGGAGTCTCTTTCTCCCTCTCCTCCCCCTCTTGCTATCTCTGTCACTATCTCTGTCTCTCGCAAGTAAATAAAATCTTAAAAAACCCAATAGCTACACCTCATATGATGCACACGTACTTAATATTTTGGCAGATGTCTTTTTACAGTGATGTAGGCAAAGGATTAAGAATGTGTGACTTATAATTAAAAGCACTTAACCAAGAGGGGATAACTATGGAGGATAGAGATCATTTTATACTTATCTCTGCAGACATCTGCATATCTAGTTTGACTCTTCACCAAGATAAAGGCAGTGGGAATATAACGTGCTCCTTAATGTCTTAAGTTCTCCCAAGGTTGATTTCTTTCCTGATGGCTTTCACCTGGCTCATGTCATGGAACCAGGGGCCTTAAAGTTCCTGCTGAGAACTTATGCTTCCGGCTCTCCTAAAGTCAAGCTGCATCATCACACAGATCTTAGTGGTTCAATCCATACACGAGGCATGTCTGGTTGTGAATAAGGATCCTGAGGCTCTTCTGCCCAGATATGTCTTTAAGCCTCAATGCTGGAATGCTCTTTATCCAACTGTATCCTATACTCTGCATTTAAATAAAAGCCCTAAGGAGAGTGCTCTCAGAGCCTCACAATTCCAAAGATAGGTGTGATATCTCTATAGGTATAATCATAGTTAAAGAAATGAAAGTATATAGAAATGTATATGTGTGTAGATCTCCTAGCCTCCCCCAACTCTGACAATCAATGACTTACCAGTAGAAGAGAGCACAACTGGTGCTCAATTGTTTATTTACAAATACCATTTTCTAATGAACCAGAATCCTTGGAGAAGCTGATTCCAAGCTGGGACAGAAAAGGTGCAACATGTGCCTGAAAATATTCTTGCATTTGGAAACAAGGACATTCTCAAAGAATTTTCACACACACACACACACACAGGCTGTAGCTCAGGTGTACCCATCACCCAAATCTGGGACAAATTTAGCATCAAATTAAATATTGGTAGTAATTATAAACCATTGACTCTATTAAGAATCAGAGTCCAATTTCTTTCTCAGGCAGTGATTAATAAAAGGTCCCGGTTTCCTTCCTGCACTCCAAAACTAGAAAATGAAGCAAAATATATGATTCAGTTTAAGATGTCTCCAAAACTCCCCTCAGGTTCAGTATTTCACTAGAAGAATGCACAGAACTCAGCAATGTTGTTATGTTCATGGTTACAGTGTATTACAGCAAAAGATTCAGATTAAAACCAGCAATAGAAGAAGGCGCATAGGGCAGGGTCTAGGAGAGACCAGCCACTGACCTTCTAGTTGTCCTGTCCAGTGGAGTCATGTGGACGGCACTGATTTCCCTCAGCAACTATGTATGACAATACACATGGAGTGTTGCCTACCAGGGAAGCTCACGCAAGCGTTGGTGTCCAGAATTTTCATCGAGGGTTGGTAATGCAGACAAGTCTGCCCTTGTTGCTGACCTTAGTCTCTAGCTCCTCTGGAGGTAGAGCTGATACCTGTGGGCCAAGTTACCACCCATGTGGTCATGTGATCATAGGATCCAGGAGCTCCACATGTGTTTCCAAAATTGGCCCTAGGGGAAAAGAGGCTACCTGCTTGTGAATACAAAGAGTACCTCCTTGGATTCCCCTGGTAGCATATTCCGGCAGAAATCATTTCCATGTTATTAGGGAACACTTGGCACTGCCTTCCTTATTAGAGTGTTTCTCTAACATCACCTGAATCATTATGGGTATTTCAGGTGTCAGAATTACTTTATGTTTTTCACTCATGAGCAGTTTCATATCCCAATAGCCAGCTAGTAATTGTATCTTAAATGGAAATTTTCTGGTCCAACATCTTAGCAATTCCCCCTGGGTAGCATTCAGAGGCTTTTGCCATAGGTAGGCCCCAGTCTGGATTCCACATAAGTCTATCATAGGAAGAATCATAGAGCTATTGTATGCTCTCAGCAGCGCTCCAGCTTCTTCCATGCCATTAAAGTGATAATCTCTTTGTCCACCAGCTATTTATCTTAACCTGTATGGGCTCAGGTAATCTTACTGGTACTCATTTGGCATGTGCTACCTATATTGTTTGAAGGGCAAATTTACATGCTTCCATTTTATAGTACCAAATAAGGGAAGGTAGGAGTCATTGTTCCCACATGGATATTTCATTGTCCCAGCACCAATTATTGAAAAAAAAAATTCTGTACCTACTGCACTTCAGTATAGTCTTTTTCACAAGCAAATGGCGGTATAGGGATATTATTTTATTCTATTTCTCTATTTGTCTATCTGTGCCACAAGCTGTCGCAATCTGCGTAGTCTTACAATGAAATGGTGCGATGTGGTTGGGTAAAGCCTACTAATTTTTTCTTCTTCCAAATTGTCTTGACAGTTTTTGGCCTTTTGATGTCCCTATAATTTGAGTCAGTTTGTCAATTTTCTTCTCTTTCTCACGCATGCACACAGACACACACACAGAGACACACAACTTGTTGGATTTTCCTTGGGATTGCGCTGAATTTATAAAGCAATTTGGAAAGTCCTTGAAACCACCATGAAACACAAGTATATTACATTTTGAAGTGTTTGTTCAGAGTGTATTCCTCCCACTCTATTGGGTTGTGTCTTATTAAGCTGTGTTCTAAAACTTGTAAATTTCCTTGTGAAATTTTTGAACAAATCTATAATGTACAAATTTTAGGTCCATATTCACTCTGACACACTTCTCACCTATTCACATCTACCTCCCCAACTGGAAAGAACGGAACAACACTGCTGCCAATTCCTGAAGGAAAAAAATCACTTTCCTGCAAGATGAGATCATTGGGTTCAGACAACCCTTTATTTCAGGGTTCAGATTCTCCCCTTGCATATTTGCTCCAGCTGAAAATGGCAATGTGTGTTTGGTACCAAAAATACCATCAGTTAAGTTGCACTATGTTTGGGATGATGTCAGACTCCTAAAAGGAATTAAGTACATCTGAGATATGGAGTAAGAAATATACGGATAAAAGTGTTCCTCGATAGATGCAACACAATCACTATACAGGCAAGAGAAGTTCAGTGTGGAACCAGAGGCTGACCGTGTCACAGAGCACTTCATTCGGGATGGCTTACCATCCCTTGTCCTTCTTCAATGTCATGGACCTGTATGGGGTGTGAAAGAGGAAACCACAGGCTCCAAATGGAGTAGCTTCTGCTCCATCATGTCACCACACCAGGGCATAATACCTAAGCCCAGTGCACTTTCAACCTCCCCCAGAAATGTAGTTTCCGAGCTCAGTCAGGGATTTTCTGGTCAGCACCAAAAAGGGAATTTGCCACAGCGATAGGCCCTCTCCATCCTCCAAAGAAAGAGATTAGGTATTTTCCTAATAAGACTCTTTTGTCCCCACCATAAGGTGACCTCATCTGACATAATCCTTTTTTCTGTTTATGATATTCTTGTCCTAACTATAAAAACCTTTCCTTTTCTGTAGCGCTTTGGAGCTGCCCTCGAATTGCTAGGTAGGATGCTGCCCAATTCACAAGTCGATGGATAAAGCTATCAGACCTTTACAATGTACCTTTACAATAATATACTGCTGCTTAACAGGGAGTTTTTTGTATTCTTCCTAACCAAGTCCAAAACACTCTAATGTTTCAGGGTGCAAATATTTGAGGAGCAACATCTTTCCACCTATGCACAGACCCATTTCTTTCTGAAGTGCTGTACGAAATGATATGTCATTGACCTTAGTAAAAGGATTTCAGAGCATCTAAAATAATGGATTTCTTTGGAAGCTAACTGACCCTCATGGAATCTAAAAGTATGGCTCTTCTCTGCCTTTAACAAGGAACTAAGCCGGTCCCTCTGGGTAGGAGCAGCATCTTTCAGCAGCCCTCAGGGTGCCACGTGACCAAAGGTCAGGCACTCGCGGGTGGAGGGGGTTGGAGGACCCCGTTTCTGAGACCAATAGAGCTCTGCGAGCCACACCCCCCGGAAGAGCCTCTGTACCAGGACGTAGCGCGGAGCCAATGAGGGAACAGGACACGGCCTTCCTAGGCGAGCGCATCCGCTGGGGGCGGGACTTCCGCCCTCATCCCCCGCTGGCGGTCTTTTAACCTCAGGTTAGGTCTGTTTATCCCTTAAGGTTCCGGACCGGAGTGACTGATGGTGAGGACGCGAGGGGAGGCGCTGTCCTCGCCGCACACCGTTGAGTCCCCGTGTCCGTTCCCCTCCGGCCCCGTTGCCGGCCCACAGAGTCCGATGGCGGCGGCCGCGCCCACGGACCCGGCTCAGGTAAACGCTCGTCTCCCCGCCCCCCAACGCCGTCCCCCCACGCAGACCCGCAAGGCCCGACGCGGGGCGTCTGCTCGCGTCCCTGCGGCCCAGGCCCCGGTGTCCGGGACAGGGAGGCGCCGGCGGGCGGGGGCCCGTGTGTGAGCGCCGGCGTGCTCTGCGGGAGCGGGCTCCGGGCTGAGGGGCCGGCTGGGGCAGAGGCTGGAGGGGGTCTGCGCCAGCAGCGGGGAACAGCACCTGTCCCTCCCTTCTGTCAGGAGCAAGGTGCGGCGCGGCCAGTGAGGCCTGTCCCCTCGCTGCCTGAGCAGTCCGTGTCTCATGGCGGTAACGAGGGGTGGTCTAAGCCAGGTGTCAGTAGGCAGAGACGAGAACCCGCGGCGGGGGTGAGCGAGGAGGCAGGGAGCGCAGGAGGAGGGAGTTACAGTGGTCGCTGGTATTGTCCACGGATAGCTGCCGTGTGCGCCTTGGAGAACTGGTTGACTATAGGTCTACTTTTTGAGAAGGTCTAAGGCAAATTGTAGGTGTTGCAGGTGGGAGGAAAATGGGGGGAGTGAGGGAAAAACCGCAGGGCTTTTTGTCCGTGAACCTTAAAAATTGTTCTTTTACCCTCACAAGTGGGTTTATATGGGAAGGAAAGTGAACTACAATTCGGAGCAAACAAGCTGAGCCAAAACAGTAGGCCAATGTGGAGAACAAAAGAAAGGTAGTCTTTTTAAAGGGGAAAGGGGCGAAGATGGGAAGGCTGTTGTTATAAACTACAAGTCCACTGCAGTTGGGAAGGCTGTTGTTATAAACTATAAGTCCACTGGGAGTTGTGGCTTCTCATTGGCTGAGCTGTTGTGTGGGGTGATAGGAAAGACTGGCTTTTTGGGTTTGGGATAGTGAAGTAGTATCCCATATAAGGTCAAGTCTGTCTCTCCTCTTTGGTCTGCAGTTAGTCACTGTGGTTGTGTTTCAGAGCTCCTCCCAAGTCTGCAACCTCCAGATACCATTTTAGTAAGATTTACCATTTTAGTGAGATTTACCGTTGTTAATTTCACAGGTCCTAGCAGCCAAAGAGATGGAAGCTCCCATCATCCGGATGGAAGTTACCAGTAGATTGGTTGTCCTTTGGGATACCTAAGTTGTTTTGACATTGCTTGCAATGTCTGATGTCTCAGAGAAGTGTGATTGACGGCATCAAGTGGGCAGATGGACAGGAAATGTTGGGAAACTGGGGGAAAGATTCATGATGGAGAATTTGAAAAGTGATGGCTATTGTGTGGACCAGGGTGGAGATTTGGATCACATTTAGGTAGGGAATGTAGTGTATCCTGGCAATGCTACCAGTAGGTCAGAGGCTCCTAGTAAAGTGTGCTGAAGAGTGATTTTCTTGCATAGCACATGGTTGGGGTTGTTGGACATTTCCAACACAGGTGAAATAGAATGATCTGGCAGATACATGGGCAAGCCTTCCATGGGATGGTGGGACAAGAGATAGCTAGGACACCTAGGAGTAATTTTGCCATGATAACAGTGAAGTTGGGGCTGCTCTTTATTCAGTGGTGTACAGCTTTACAGAATTTTGTGGTTTTTACAGTGCGTGGGGTGTTTCAAAGTCTTGTTGGTAATTAAGGTCTGGACAAATGCGGTCATTTGTGGTTCACTGTGCCTGGCAGGGAGACCTTTAGTGCTGAGGTTCTCACAAAGGTTCGGTGGAGAGTGGTGGGTTCTGATTGTTGAGGGACCGTATGGATGGCGCAGAAGTAGAAGAGGGTCTGTGAGTATCCTCAGTTGACATGTGGTTTGGAGTATCTGTTAACAAAGCAAGGATTAGAGGCAGGTGAGGAAGGCTTCTCAGCAGCATTTGAGGGTTTCCCTCAGTTGGGATTCGTGAGAGTACTGGGGTGGTACTGGAACCTGTTTGAGTTTGTCAAACATCCTTTGGATGTCATGTGACAAGTAAGAATGTGAGTCAAGGGAGAGTCCTTTGGTGTGGGGCAGGAAGGTGTAGAGTTCATCTGTGGGGTCTGAAGACGTGAGAGAGGTACATTCTACAGAATCCTGTACACATGGAGAGGAAGCGTGAGCTAAGGGCCGCAGGGCCCTGGTATTGAAGACTTCCTGGTAAAGCAGGGCCTACAGTTGTCTGTTTTGAGGGCACAATCTGGGAGACTCCCCGGGAATATCGTGTCAGAGGGATGGGACCTTGCAGCCCAAACCTGGAGCTTAGATTGCATCTGTGTGTCCCCCTGCTTGTTACTGCTGAGGACTGAACACGGATTGATGGGAAGGTGAGAGGAGCATGGTGTTAGTGGCACCAGGACCTGGTATTTATTCTGAGGTGGGGAGCTGGGGTGGCAGGGGGGACTGGGGTGGTTGTGTGGGGGTTGGATTGTGGGTTATCAGAGAATGTTCATGGTTCCAACTTTTCCTTTCATGGTAGTGTGGTGTGACCTTTGAGGACGTTGCCGTGTACTTCTCCTGGAAGGAATGGAGGCTTCTTGATGAGGCTCAGATACGGCTGTACCACCGTGTGATGCTGGAGAACTTTACACTTGTATCCTCACTGGGTAAGGGCCTCAGCCTCCCCTTGACCTGAAATAGACTCTGTATTCCATGTCCCCTTTTTATTTTCCATGGTACATTTGTCCTTCTGTCATGTGTTCTGTGGGCACTGATTGCTTCCCCAGCATTCTGGATAGTTGCTTATGTTGTCACCTCTGAGTTGTTGGCGTGTCATTTTCTCAGCCCTAGAGCCCCAGCACCCTCTGTGCGGAACCCTGACAGGTTAAGATGGGAGGTCAGTAGTCATGCGGTGAGGCTGATGGATTGCACCTTGCTTGCCCTCTACCTGAATTGGGTCTGTGTGTCCAGACCCATGCCTTTTCGATGGTCCAGGATGTGATCCCTTCCTTTAGCTGGCATTTCCTTGTGCCTGCCTGTGCCTCAATTTGCAGGCATTGGCATGGCCACTATGTAGATATATCATGGGCTACTTCTCAAGACCTTCATGTATGGTTCTTTTAGTAGTATTTTACGTCTCTTCTTCCACCTTGCCCCCTTTCTTCTGCTTTGTTGAGGTATGATTGACAAATGAAATTATATTATTGAAAGTATATTACATGATGACTTGATATACAGTATGAAATTATTATGTAAATGAAGGTAATCAACACACCTATCAGTTGATATAATTACCTTTTTCTTGGTGGTGAGAAACCTTAATATCTACTCTCTTACCAAATTTCAAGTATACAATACAGTGTTAACAACTACTCAACATGCTGTACATTAGATCCTCAGAATTTACTCATCTTGTAAGTCAAAGTGTGTATCCCTGACCATCTTTCCATTTCCCCCAGTCCTGAGCTTCTGATATTCTACTTTCTGTGTCTGGTGTTTTTGTTTGTTTGTTTGTTTTCAAGAATATCCATATATGTGATATCATACACTGTTTGTCTTTTCTGTGTGGTTTGACTTAGCATAGTATTTTCTAGATTCATCTATGTCGTTCGTGCAAGGGGCGGTTTTGCTTTCTTTTTTATGGCTGAATATTCCTGCATGTGTGTGTGTGCTAAATGTTCTTTGTCACTGGAAACACTCAGGCACACTTACTGATGTTTCCATATATTTGCTATTGTGAATAATACCTCAGTGGATATGTGTATGGAGATACTGATTTTGTGTCCTTGGGATACATACCGGGAAATGGCAATGGTGGGACCATGTGGTAGTTTTGTTTGTTTGTTTGTTTTTTTAATTTAAATTTTGTAGGTTAACATACAGTGCGGTAGTGGTTTCTGGAGTAGAATTCCATGATTCATCACTTACATACAACACCCAGTGCTCATCATAGCAAGTGCCCTCTTTAATACCCATCATCCATTTAGCCCATCGCCCACCTGTCTCCCTCCATCAACCCTCAGTTTGTTCTCTGTCGTTAAGAGGCACTTACGGTTTGTTTCCCTCTCTCCTTATTTCTGTTCCCCCCTCCCATATGTTCATCTCTTTTCTTTCCTAAATTCCACATATGAGTGCGTGGGATTATATGGTATTTGTCTTTCTTTGATTGACTTATTGCACTTAACGTAATATACTCTAGTTCCATCCACATAGTTGCAAATGGCAAGATTTCATTCTTTTTGAAGGCTGACTAATGTTCCTGTGTGTGTGTGTGTGCGTGTGTGTGTATACATGCGTATACGCATATACACACCACATCTTCTTTATTCATTCATTGGGCTTTCTTCTTATTTGGTTATTGTTGATGCTGCTATAAACATTGGGGTGCATATATCCCTTATTATCTATTTTTTTGTATCCTTCGGGTAAATACCTAGTAGTGCAATTGCCAGATTGTAGGGTAGCTCTGTTTTTAACCTTATGAGGAAACTTCATAGTGTTCTCAAGAATGGCTGCACTATTTTGCATTCCTGCCAACAGTCCAGGAGTGTTCCCCTTTTTCCACATCCTCGCCAACACTTGTTGTTTCCTGTATTGTTTTTTTTTTAAACATTTTTTTTTAAGATTTTATTTATTTATTTGAAGGAGAAACAGAGATAGCAAGAGAGCAGGAGCAGGGAGAGGGAGAAGCAGGCTACCCACTGAGCAGGGAGCTAGATCCCAGGACCCTGAGATCATGATCTGAGCTGAAGGCAGAGGCTGATCCAGGGCTAGATCCCAGGACCCTGAGATCATGATCTGAGCTGAAGGCAGAGGCTTAACCTACTGAGCCACCCAGGCGCCCCTCCTGTGTTGTTAATTTTAACCATTCTCTCAGGTGTGAGATCGTATCTCATTGTGGTTTTGATTTGTATTTCCCTGATGTTGAGTGATATTAAGCATATTTTCATACATCTCTTAGCCATCTGGATGTCTTCTTTGGAAATATGTGTATTCATGTGTTCTGCCCGATTCTTAATTAGATTATTTGTTTTGGTGTGTTGAGTTTGGTCAGAGTTCTTTGTAGGTTTTGGATACTAAGCCTTTATCAGATATGTTGTTTGCAAATATCTTTTTCCATTCTGTAGGCTGCCTTTTAGTTTTGTCGATTGTTTCCTTTGCTGCA
Source organism: Ailuropoda melanoleuca (assembly GCF_002007445.2). Taxonomy (NCBI): domain Eukaryota; kingdom Metazoa; phylum Chordata; class Mammalia; order Carnivora; family Ursidae; genus Ailuropoda; species Ailuropoda melanoleuca. The sequence goes on from NC_048229.1 coordinate 24,425,837, forward strand.
CAGTAGCTTTTTATCTTGGTGAAGTCCCAGTAGTTCTTTTTTGCTTTTGTTTGCCTTGGGTCCGGCAACGTGTTTAATAAGAAGTTGTTACAGCCAAGATCTAAGAGATTTCTGCCTGTGTTCTCCTCTAGGATTTTGATGGTTTCCTATCTCACATTTAGGTCTTCATCCATTTTTTAATGTATTTTTTGTGTATGGTGTAAGAAAATGGTCCACTTTCATTCTTTTGCATGTTGCTGTCCAGTTTTCCCAACACCATTTGTTGAAGAGATTGGGTTTTTTTTCCATTGGATATTCTTTCCTTCTTTTGGGAGATCAGTTGACCATAGAGTTGTGGGTCCATTTCTGGGTTCTCTGTTGATCTATGTGTCTGTTTTTGTGCCAGTACCGTGCTGTCTCAATGACTACAGCTTTGTAATATAGCTTGAGATCTGTAATTGTGATGCCTCCAGTTTTGTTTTTCTTTTCAGAATTGCTTTGGCTATTTAGGGAATTTTGTGGTTCCATTCAAATTTTAGGATTGTTTGTTCTAGTTTTGTGAAACGTGCTGGTGGTATTTTGATAGGTATTGCATTGAATTTGTAGATTGTTTTGAGTAGTAGAGACATTTTAGCCATGTTTGTTCTTCCAATCCATGAGCTTGGAATGTTTTACATTTCTTTGTGTCCTCTTCAGTTTCTTTTCTTTCTTTCTTTCTTTTTTTTTTTTTAGAGATTTTATTTATTTATTTAACAGAGAGAGAGACAGCCAGCTAGAGAGGGAACCCAAGCGGGGGAATGGGAGAGGAAGAAGCAGGCTCCCAGCGGAGGAGCCTGATGTGGGGCTCGATCCCAGAAAGCTGGGATCACGCCCTGGGCCGAAGGCAGAGACACTTAACGACTGAGCCACCCAGGCGCCCCTCCTCTTCAGTTTCTTTCATAAGTGTCCTGTAGTTGATAGTTTTCAGAATAAGATCTTTTACCTCTTTGGTTAGGTTTATTCCTGGGTATCTTATTGTTTTTGGTGCAATTGCAAATAGGGTCAATTCCTTGATTTCTTTTTCTGTTGCTTTGTTACTGGTGTATAGAAATGCAACAGATTTCTACACATTGCTTTTGTATCCTGCAACTTTGCTGAATTCATGTATTGGTTCTAGCAATTTTTTGGTGGAATCTTCCAGGTTTTCTACAGAATATCATGTCTGCAAATCGTGAGATTTTGACTTCTTCCTTGCCAGTTGGGATGCCTTTTATTTCTTTTTGTTTTCTGATTGCTAAGGCTAAGACTTCCAGTACTGTGTTTGATAGTAGTGAGAGTAGACATCCCTGTCTTGTTCCTGACTATAGAAGAAGAGCTCTCAGTTTTCCCCATTGAGGGTGATATTAGCTGTGGGTCTTTCATATATGGCCTTTTTGATGTTGATGTATGTTCCCTCCATCCCTACTTTGTTGAGGGTTTTTATCAAGAAAGGATGCTCTAGGGGCGCCTGGGTGGCACAGCGGTTGAGCGTCTGCCTTCGGCTCAGGGCGATTCCGGCGTTCTGGGATCGAGCCCCACATCGGGCTCCTCTGCTATGAGCCTGCTTCTCCCTCTCCCACTCCCCCTGCTTGTGTGCCCTCTCTCGCTGGCTNCCCCCCTCGCTGGGTGTCTCTATCTTCTGTCAAAAAAAAAAAAAAAAACTTTAAAAAAAAAAAAAAAAAAAAAAGAAAGGATGCTCTATTTTGTTAAATGCTTTTTCTGCACCTATGGAGAGGACCATATAGTTCTTATCCTTTCTTTTACTCATGTGCTCTATCACGTTGATTTGAAGTTGTTGAACCACTCATGCAACCCAGGAAGAAATCCCACTTGATTTTGGTGAATAATTCTTTTAATGTACTGTTGGATTTGACTTGCTAGTGTTTTATTTTATTTTTTATTTATTTTTTAGAAGATATTTATTTATTTGAGAGAGAGAGAGAGCACACGCGTGAGCAAGGGTAGGGGCAGAGGCAGAGGGAGAAGCAGACTCTCAGCCAAGCAGACAGCCTGGTGCAGGGCTCCATGTCAGGATCCCCAGGATCACGACCTGAGCTGCAGGCAGACGTTTAACTGATTGAGCCATGCAGGCGCCCCTGATTTGCTCGTATTTTATTGAGAATGTTTGCATTCCTGTTCATCATGATACTGGCATGTAATTCTCCTTTTTAGTGGGGTCTTTGACTCATGTTGGTATGAAGGTAATGCTGGCTTTGTAGCTTGAGTTTGGAAATTTTCCTTCCATTTCTATTTCTTGGAAAAGTTTGAGAAGAATAGGTATTAACTTTTCTTAAAATGTCCAGTAGAATTCCCATGGGTATCCATCCAGCCCTGACTTCTGTTTGCTGGGAGATTTTTGATTACTGAGTCAGTTTCTTTGTTGGTTATGGGTCTGTTCATATTTGCCATTTATTCCTGTTTTAGTTTGGATAGTTTGTAGGATTACAGGTATTTGTCCATTTCTTCCAGGTTTCCCAGTTTGTTGACATATAATTTTCATAGCATTCTCTTATAATTGTTGTATTTCTTCGGTGTTGGTTGTGATCTCTCCTCTCTCATTCATGATTTTATCTGTTTGGGTCCTTTCTGTTTTCTTTTTGATAAGTCTGGCTAGGGGTTTTATCAATTTTATTAATTCTTTCAAAGACCCAGTTTTTAGTTTCATTAATCCATTCTTTTAGGGAGTTTTTGTTTCTATATCGTTAATTTCTGCTCCAGTCTTTATTATTTCCCTTCTTCTGCTGGCTTTAGGCTTTGTTTGCTGTTCTTTGCTAGCACCTTTAGGTGAAAGGTTACTTTGTGTATTTGAGACTTTTCTTGCTTCTTGAGGAGGACCTGTATTTGCAATATACTTCCCTCTTAATGACTGCCTTTGCTGCATGTTTTCATTTTCACATGCTTCCATGTATTTTTTCAAAATTTCTTCTTTAATATCCTGGTTGTTCCATTCATTCTTTAGTAGGATGTTCTTTGACCTCTGTGTATTTTTGGTCTTTCCAAATTTTTTTTTTTAAAAGATTTTATTTATTTCTTTGACAGAGATAGAGACAGCCAGCGAGAGAGGGAACACAAGCAGGGGGAGTGGGAGAGGAAGAAGCAGGCTCATAGGGGAGGAGCCTGATGTGGGGCTCGATCCCACAATGCCGGGATCACGCCCTGAGCCGAAGCCAGACGCTTAACCGCTGTGCCACCCAGGCGCCCCTTTCCAAATTTTTTCTTGTCGTTGACTTCAAGTTTCATAACATTGTGGTTTGAATATATGCATGGTATGATACCAGTTTTTCGTAGCGGTTGAGGCCTGATTCGTGACCCAGTATATGATCTGTTCTGGAGAATGTTCCATGTACACTCGAAAAGAATGTGTATTCTGCTGCTTTAGGATGAAATGTTGTGAATATATCTGTTAAGTCCATCTGGTCCAGTGTGTCATTAAAAGCCATTGTTTCCTTTTTTATTATCTTAGATGATCTGCCCATTGCTGTAAGTGGGGTGTTAAAGTCCCCTACCATTATTGTGTTATTATGAATGAGTTTCTTTATTATTAATTGATTTATGTATTTGGGTGCTCCTAAGCTGGGGACATAAGTATTTTCAGTTGTTAGATCTTGATGGATAGACCCCTTAATTGGGATGTAATGCCTTTCTTCATCTTTTGTTACCGCCTTTGGTATAAAATCTACTTTTTCCAAGTGTGAGTCTGAGTATAAGTATGGGTACTCCGGCTTGCTTGCTTGCTTGCTTGCTTGCTTGCTTTCTTTCTTTCTTACTTTTTTTGTTTGTTTGTTTTTAAGATTTTATTTATTCATTTGACAGAGAGAGAGAGAACATGAGCAGGGGGAGCAGCAGAGGGAGAGGGAGAAGCAGGCTCTCCACTGAGCAGGCGGCCTGATGTGGGGCTCAATTCTAGGACCCTGGCATCATGACCTGAGCCAAAGGCAGACAATCAACTGAGCCACCCAGGTGCCCTCCTCTGGCTTTGTTTTGACTGCTATTAGCATGATAGATGGTTCTGTATGCCTTTACTTTCAATCTGCAGGTGTCTTGGGTCTAAAATGAGTCTCTTATAGGCAGGATATAGAAGGATCTTGTTTTTTAATCCATACTGATACCTTACGTCTTTTCATTGGAGAACTTAGTCCTTTTAAATTTGGAGTGATTATTGAATGATATGAATTTAATGCCATGGTGTGATCTGTAGAGTTGGTCTTTCTGGTGATGTTCTCTGGTCCTTTCTAGTCTTTGTTGCTTTTGGTCTTTTTTTTTTCTTTTTTCCTCCACTCAAAGAATCCCCCTTAAAATTTCTTGTAGGGCTGTTTTAGTGGTTATGAACTCCTATAGTTTTTGTTTGTCTGGGAAACTGTCTCTCCTTCTCTTCTGAATGAAAGCCTTGCTGGATAAAGAATTCTTGGCTGCATATTTTTCTCATTCAGCACATTGAATATTTCCTTCCACGTCTTTCTGGCCTGCCAAATTTCAGTGGACAGATCTGCTGCAAACCTGATCTGTCTTCCCTTGTAGATTAAGGGCTTTTTTTTCCCCTTGCTGCGTTCAGGATTCTTTCCTTGCCTGTGTATTTTGTGGACTTGACATATGATATGACTTGACGATAGTAGGTTTTTATTGAATTTATTTATTTTTTTGTTTTATTTTTTATACAGATAGGTGGGGGGAGGGCAGAGGGAGAGAGAGAGAATCTTAAGCAGTCTCCATGCCCAACACAGAGCTCAGTGCAGGTCTAGATCTCACAACCCTGAGAGCATGACCTGAGCCTAAATCAAGAGTTGGATGCTTAGTCACCAAGGTGCCCTGGCTTTTAATTTAATGGGAGTTCTCTGTGCTTGTTGGATTTTGATGTCTGTGTCCTTCCCCAGATTAGGGAAGTTTCCCGCTATAATTTGTTTGAATAACTTTTTCTTCAACTTCCGGGACTCCTATGATACAAGTGTAGTTGCTGATGAGTTCCCCAAGTCTAAGTCTGTGGTCCATTACCTTTCTTTCCCTCTTCTTTGCAGCCTCATTCTTTTCCATAATTTTATCTTCTGTATCACTGATTCACTCCTCTGATGTGTCCATCCTCATTTTAAGGCCTCCACTTGGGATTGCATCTCGGTTATAGCATTTTTCATTTTGGGCTGACTAGATTTTAGTTTTTTTATCTGTGCAGTAAGAATTTTCTAATGTCTTCTATGCTTTTTTCTAGCCCAGCTGGTATCCTTATAATTGTTTTACGTTCTAGTTCAGACATCTTAGTTACATCTGTATTGATTAAATCACTGTCCATGAGTATACCTCCATCTCTTGTTCTTTATTTTGGAGTGAATTTCTCCATCTTGTCATTTTGTCCAGAAAAGAAGAAAGAAAAAGGAAAAACAAAACAATAACAACAAAAAACTAGATTCTGGGTGTGTTTTGATCTGCTTGTTAAAAGAATATAGATTCCAAAATAAGAAAGAAAAAAGACTACAATGAGAGTAAAAAAAAAATAAAATAAAAAATGTATAAAGTAAATGTATAAAAATAGAAACACAAAAAAATTAATAAAAAGCATTGAAAAACACGAAAGTAAAGGAAAAAATAATAAAAAAAATAAAGAATAAAAGTACAAAGGAGGCTAGATGCTCTTTTCCCCTAGAGCTAAAGTTTTGCAGCCCCCTATGATCTTAGCCATCTGCTACAATCAGCCTTAAATTGTTCTTTTGTCTTGTTCTTTGAGATGTAAATTTGCTTATCTGAGACATTTTTCTTAATGTAGGCCTTTATTGCTCTAAATTTCCCTATTAGAACTGTTTTTGCTATATTCTATAAGCTTTGGTATTTTGTATTTGTTTTCTTTGTTTCAAGATAATATTTTTTTAATTGGGCCTGTTGGTTTTTCATGATTGTGTGTGGTTTTTTTTTAAAGATTTTATTTATTTATTCGAAAGAGACAGAGACAGCCATCAAGAGAGAGAGGGAGCACAAGCAGGGGGAGTGGGAGAGGAAGAAGCAGGCCCACAGCGGAGGAGCCTGATGTGGGGCTCCATCCCAGATCGCCGGGATCACGCCCTGAGCCGAAGGCAGACGCCCAACCGCTGTGCCACCCAGGCGCCCCTCATGATTGTGTTGTTTAATATCCACATATTTTTGAATTTTTGAGCTTTCCTCCTATTATTATTACTATTATTTAAAGATTTTATTTATTTATTTGACAGAGAGGCAGCAAGAGAGGGAACACAAGCAGTGGGAGTGGGAGAGGGAGAAGCAGGCTCCCACAGAGGAGCCTGATGCAGGCTCGATCCCAGGACCCTGGGATCATGCCCTGAACCAAAGGCTGACACCTAAAGGCTGAGCCACCAAGGCACCCCTCCTCCCATTATTTATTCCTGGTTTTATACTACTGTGGTCAGTAAACATAACTGATATTATTCCTCTTAAATTTGTTATGACTGGTTTTATGATTTACAAAATACAAATTTTCCTAAGGAATGTTCTGTATTCCCTTGAGCAGAATGTGTATTCTACTGCAGTTGAATTGAGTATTCTCTGTATATCTACTAGTCCATTTGATCTAAAGTACAGTTGAAATGCAAAGTTTTCTTTTCTGTCTGGATCATCTACCCATTGTTGATAGGAGAATATTAAAGTCCCCTGTTTTTTTTGTGTGTGTTTTTTTTTTTTAAAGATTTTATTATTCATTCGACAGAGATAGAGACAGCCAGTGAGAGAGGGAACACAGCAGGGGAGTGGGAGAGGAAGAAGCAGGCTCATAGCAGAAGAGCCTGACGTGGGGCTCGATCCCATAACGCCGGGATCACGCCCTGAGCCGAAGGCAGACGCTTAACCGCTATGCCACCCAGGCGCCCCTAAAATCCCCTGTTATTACAGTGTTGCTGTCTATCTGCCTTCGGATTGAATATCATAATATTTGCTTCCTGTATTTGGGTGCTCCGAAGTTTGGTGTTTGGTGCATATACAGTTGCAATTGTTACATCCTCTCAATAAGTTAGGTCCTTTATTGTTATGTTATGATTTTGTCTCTATTTTATCTGATAAAAGTATTGCTGCTTCTGCTTGCTTTTTTTTTTTTTTTTAAGATTTTATTTATTTATGTGACAGAGAGACAGCCAGCGAGAGGGAACACAACAGGGGAGTGGGAGAGGAAGAAGCAGGCTCCCAGCGGAGGAGCCCGATGTGGGACTCGATCCCGGAACGCTGGGATCACGCCCTGAGCCGAAGGCAGACACTTAACGACCGCACTACCCAGGCGCCCGTCTGCTTGCTTTTTGTTTTGTTTTTGTTTTTGTTTATTTTTTTTTTAAGATTTTATTTTATTTGACAGAGAGAGAAGGGAGAGCCTAAGCAGGGGAAGCACCAGTGGAAGAGGGAGAAGCAGGCTCCCCACCAAGCAGGGAGCCTGACATGGGGCTGGCTGTATTCCAGGACCCTGGGATCATAACCTGAGCCGAAGGCATTCACTTAACTGACTGACCCAGGCACCCCTCTGCTTGCTTTTTGTATTCCATTTGCAAGAAGTATCTTTTTTTGCTCCCTTCACTTTCAGCCTATGTGTGTCCTTAATGCTGAAGTGAGTCTAATATCCACAGCATATAGTTGGGTCTTGTTTTTAGTTGTTGTCATTGTTTTGTTTTGTTTTTAAATCCTTTCTGCCACTCTGTCTCTGAATTGGAGACTTTTATAAGGACTTACTCTTGCTATCTTGTTAATTGTTTTTGGGATTTTTTTGTAGTTCCTTCGTTCTTTCCTTTCTTGCTGTCTTCCTTTGTGATTTGATAATTATCTATAGTTGGTATACTCTGGTTCTTTGCTCTTCTGTTCACATTAGGTTTTTGCTTTGTGGTTACCTTGAGGCTTACAGGAAACATCTTACATTTATTTATACCATTCTGTCTTAAGCTGATATCTTCATTTCAGCAGTATACAAAATTCTACCCCAACCCCCATTTTATGTTTTTGATATCCCTATTTACATCTTTTTTTTATTGTGTAATCATTAATAAATTATTGCAGCTAATTATTTTTATTGCTTCTGGTTTTTAACCTTTATACTAGAGTTAAGTGATTTAAATACCATCATATTACAGTATTAGCATCCTCTGGATTTTACTATGTACTTATTTTAGCAGTATGCTTTGTATTTTGATATGTTTTCATGTTACTACTTAGGTTCTTTGATTTCAGCTTGAAGAACTGTCTTTAGTCTTTCTTGTAAATAAGGTCTGAAGGTGCTGAACTACCTAATTATTTGTCTTTATCTCTTTTTTGTTTCTGAAGGACAGCTTTGTTAAGTACAATATGTTTCCTTGGCTTCCCTCTCTGCCCCCACCCCAGTTTTTTTAATCTAACTTTCCACTCTTTTCTGGCTCATAATGTTTCTTCTGAGAAATTTGCATATATCCTTGTGGGTGTTCCATTTTATAACATGAATTTCTTTTTCCCAGCTGCTTTTGAATTTTTCTCTTCATAATTGTTCCTTAACAGTTTTATTATGTGTTTCAGTGACATCATATTTGTGTAGCTTGTATGGGGACAGTGAACATCATGTACCTGGATGTCTTTGCTTCTCTCCCTAGATTTGGGAAGTTTTCAGCCATGATTTCCTTAGTTTTTGCTCTTGTCTTTCTCTGTCTTATTCTTCATGGACTTATTCCATGAATGTTGCTTCAAGTTCCATAATCCATGTAGGCTTTCTTTATTTTTTCTTTTTTACTCCTCTGACTAGATAATGTAAAGACCTACCTTCAAATTCACAGATTCTCTTTCGCTTGACAAAGTTGGCTGTTGATGCTCTCTGTTGCATTTTTTATTTCACTGATTTTATTCAGCATTAGAGCTCCTGTTAGGTTCTCCCTGCCACCTTTTTTCATTTACTTATTTTTTAAATTTAAATTCAATTAATTAACATATAGTGTATTATTAGTTTCAGAGGTAGAGTTCAGTGATTCACCAGTTCTACATGATACCTAGTGCTCATTACATCATGTGCCCTTCTTAAAGTCCATCACCCAATTACCCCATCCCCCCACCCCTCTCCCCTCCAGCAACCCTCAGTTTGTTCCTGTGATTAAGAGTCTCAAATGGTTTGTCTCCCTCTCTGATTTCATCTTGTTTTATTGTTTCTTCCCTCCTCTATGATCCTGTTTTGTTTCTTAAATTACACACATCAGTGAGATCATATAATTGTCATTCTCTGATTTACTTATTTTGCTTATCGTAATACCCTCTAGTTCCATCCACGTCATTGCAAATGGCAAGATTTCTTTTTCTTTTTTTTTGATGGCTGAGTAGTATTTGATTTTGTGTATGTATGTGTGTATATATATATATCACATCTTCTGTATCCATTCGTCTGTCGATGGTCACCTGGCATCTTTCCATAGTGTGGCTATTGTGGACATTGCCACTGTAAACATTGGGGTGCAGGTGCCCCTTCAGTTCACTACATTTGTATCTTTAGACTAAATGCCTAGTAGTGCAATTGCTGGGTCATAGGGTAGCCCTATTTTCAACTTTTGAGGAACCTCCATACTGTTTCCCAGAGTGGCTGCACCAGCTTGCATTCCCACCAGCAGTGTAAGAGGGTTTCCCTTTCTCGGCATCCTCGCCAACATCTGTTGTTTCCTTACTTGTTAATTTGAGCCATTCTGACTGTTGTGAGGTGGTATCTCACTGTGGTTTTGATTTGTATTTCACTGATGCTGAGTAAGGTTGAGTATTTTTTCATGTGCCTGTTGGCCATTTCAGTGTCTTCTTTGGAGAAATGTCTGTTCACGTCTTCTGCCCATTTCTTGATTGGATTTTTTTTTTTAAAGATTTTATTTATTTATTTGACAGAGATAGAGACAGCCAGCGAGAGAGGGAACACAAGCAGGGGGAGTGGGAGAGGAAGAAGCAGGCCCATAGCGGAGGAGCCTGACGTGGGGCTCGATCCCATAACACCGGGATCACGCCCTGAGCCGAAGGCAGAAGGCAGAGGCTTAACCGCTGTGCCACCCAGGCGCCCCTTGATTGGATTATTTATTCCTTGGGTGTTGAGTTTGATAAATTCTTTATAGATCTTGGATACCAGCCCTTTATCTGATATGTCATTTGCAAATATCTTCTCCCATTCTGTCAGGTGTCTTTTGGTTTTGTCAACTGTTTCCTTTACTGTGCAAAAGCTTTTTATCTTGATGAAGTTCCGGTAGTTCATTTTTGCCTGTTTCCCTTGCCTTTGGAGATGTGTCTAGCAGGAAGTTGCTGCAGCTGAGGTCACAGAGGTTGCTGTCTGTGTTCTCTTCTAGGATTTTGATGGATTCCTGTCTCACATTGAGGTCTTTCATCATTTTGAGTCTGTTGTATATGGTGTAAGGAAATGGTCCGGTTTCATTCTTCTGCATGTGGCTGTCCAATTTTCCAACACGATTTGTTGGAGAGAGTGTCTTTGTTCCATCGGATATTCTTTCCTGCTTTGTCAAAGATTAGTTGACCATATAGTTGAGGTCCATTTCTGGGTTCTCTGTTCTGTTCACTGATCTATGTGTCTGTTTTTGTGCCAGTATCATACTGTCTTGATGATGACAGCTTTGTAGTAGAGCTTGAAGTCAGGCATTGTGATGCCCCAGGTTTGGTTTTCTTTTTCAACATTCCCTTGGCTATTCGGGGTCTCTGCTGGTTTCATACAAATTCTAGGATTATTTGCTCTAGCTCTGTGAAAAAAGTTGACGATATTTTGATAGGGATCGCACTGAATATATAGATTGCTCTAGGTAGCATAGACATTTTAACAATATTTGTTCTTCCAATCCATGAGCACGGAATGTTTTCCCATCGCTTTGTTTCTTCCTCAGTTTCTTTCATGAGTATTCTATAGTTTTCTGAGTACAGATCCTTTGCCTCTTTGGTTAGGTTTATTCCTAGGTATCCCCTTATGGTTTTGGGTGCAATTGTAAATGGGATCAACTCTCTTTCTCTTTCTTCTGACTCACTGTGATTTCTGTCCATTGATTTTATATCCTGCCACTTTACTGAATTCCTGTATGAGTTCTAGCAATTTTGGGGTGGAGTCTTTTGGGTTTTCCACATAGAGTATCATGTCATCTGCAAAGAGTGAGAGTTTGACTTTTTCTTTGCTGATTCGGATGCCTTTTATTTCTTTCTGTTGTCTGATTGCTGAGGCTAGGACTTCTAGTACTATGTTGAACAGCAGTGGTGAGTGGGGACATCCCTGCCGTGTTCCTGACCTTAGGGGAAAAGCTCTCAGTTTTTCCCCATTAAGAATGATATTTGCTGTGGGGCACCTGGGTGGCACAGCGGTTAAGCGTCTGCCTTCGGCTCAGGGCGTGATCCCGGTGTTACGGGATTGAGCCCCACATCAGGCTCCTCCGCTATGAGCCTGCTTCTTCCTCTCCCACTCCCCCTGCTTGTGTTCCCTCTCTCGCTTGCTGTCTCTTTGTCTGTCTGTCAAATAAATAAATAAAATCTTTAAAAAAAAATATTTGCTGAGGTCTTTTCATATATAGGTTTTATGATATTTAGGTGTGTTCCCTCTATCCCTACACTGTGAAAAGTTGTAATCAAGAAAGGATGCTTGCTGTACTTTGTCAAATGCTTTTTCTGCGTCTGTTGAGAGGATCATATGGTTTCCGTCCTTTCTTTTATCAGTGTAGTGTATCACATTGATTGATTTGCGGATGTTGAACCACCTTTGCAGCCCAGAATGAATCTCACTTGGTCATGATGAATAATCCTTTTAACGTACTCTTGGATCCTGTGGGCTAGTATCTTGGTGAGAATTTTTGCATCCATGTTCATCAGGGATATTGGTCTGTAATTCTCCTTTTTGGTGGTGTGTTTATCTGGTTTGCGGATCAAGGTAATGCTGGCCTCATGGAAAGAGTCTGGAAGTTTTCCTTCCATTTCTGTTTTTTGAAACAGCTTCAGAAGAATAAGTATGTTAAATCTTCTTGAAATGTTTTGGTAGAATTCCCCTGGGAAGTCATCCAGCCCTGGACTTTTGTTTGTTGGGAGATTTTTGATTCCTGCTTCAATTTCCTTGCTGGTTATGGGTCTGTTCAAGTTTTCTATTTCTTCCCATTTCAGTTTTGGTAGTTTATACATCTCTAGGAACGCATCCATTTCTTTGAGATTGCCTAATATCTTGGCATATAGTTGCTCATAGTATGTTTTTATAATTATTTATATTTTGTCAGTATTGGTTGTGATCTCTCCACTTTCATTCAAGATTTTATTTATTTGGGTCGTTTCTCTTTTCTTTTTGATAAGTCTGGCCAGGGTTTATCAATCTTACTAATTTGTTTAAGGAACCGTCTCCTAGTTTTGTGGATTTGTTCTATTCTTTCCATTTCTATTTCATTGATTTCAGCTCTGACCTTTATTAATTCTCTTCTCTTGCTGGGTTTAGGCTTTATTTGCTGTTCTTTCTCCAGGTCCTTTAGATGTAAGGTTAGGTTGTGTATTTGAGACCTTTCTTATTTCTCAAGAAACGCTTGTATTGCTATATACGTCCCTCTTACGACTGCCTTTGCTACATTCCAAAGGTTTTGAACAGTTGTGTTTTCATTTAAATTTATTTCCATGAATTTTTTAAATTATTTTTTAATTTCCTGGTTGACTCATTCATTCTTTAGTAGGATGCTCTTTAGCCTCCATATGTTTGAGTTCTTTCCAACTTTTCTCTTGTGACTGAGTTCAAATTTCAAAGCATTGTAGTCTGAAAATATGCAGGGAATGATTCCAATCTTTTGGTACCAGTTGAGACATGATTTGTGACCCAATATGTGATCGGTTCTAGAGAATGTTCCATGTGCACTTGAGAAGAATGTGTATTCTGTTGCTTTAGGGTGGAATGCTGAATATGTCTTTGAAGCCCATCTGGTCCAGCGTGTCATTCAAAGTCATTGTTTCCTTTTTGATCTTCTGCTTAGATAATCTGTCCATTGCAGTGAGTGGGGTGTTAAAGTCCCCTACTATTATCGTATTATTATTAATGTGTTTCTTTAAATTTGTTATTAATTGGTTTGTATAATTGTCTGCTCCTATCTTGGGGGCATAAAATTTACAATTGTTAGATCTTCTTGTTGGATAGACCTCTTAATTATGATATAGTGTCCTTCCTCATCTCTTATTACAGTCTTTGGTTTAAAATCTTATTTGTCTGATATAAGGATTGCTACTCCACCTTTCTTTTGATGTCCATTAGCATAATAAATGGTTTTCCACCCCCTCACTTTCAATCTAGAGGTGTCTTTGGGTCTAGAATGAGTCTTTCGCAGACAGCATTTCGATGGGTCTTGCTTTTTTTTTTTTTTAAGATTTTATTTATTTATTTGACAGAGATAGAGACAGCCAGCGAGAGAGGGAACACAAGCAGAGGGAGTGGGAGAGGATGAAGCAGGCTCATAGCAGAGGAGCCTGATGTGGGGCTCGATCCCAGGACTCTGGGATCACGCCCTGAGCCGAAGGCAGACGCTTAACCGCTGTGCCACCCAGGCACCCCTTGCTTTTTTTAAAAAAGATTTTATTTATTTATTTGGCAGAGAGACAGTGAGAGAGAGAACACAAGCAGGGGAGTGAGAGGAAGAAGCAGGCTTCCCGCTGAGCAGGGAGCCCAATGTGGGGCTTGATTCCAGGACCCTGGGATCATGACCTGAGCCGAGGGCAGATGCTTAACAACTGAGCCACTCAGGCACCCCTGGGTCTTGCTTTTTTATCCAATCTGATACCCTGTGTCTTTTGATTGGGTCATTTAGACCATTTACATTCAGAGTAACTCTTGAAAGATAAGAGGTTAGTGCCATTTTATTACCTGAATAGTCACAGTTTCTATATATTTTCTCTGTTCCTTTTTGGTCTCTGTTCCTTTTGGGCTCTCTCTTCACTTAAGGGATCCCTTTTGATATTTCTTGCAGGGCTGGTTTAGTGACCACAAATTCTTTTAGTTTCTCTTTGTCCTGGAAGCTCTTTATCTCTCCTTTTATTCTGAATGACAGCCTTGCTGGATAAAGTATTCCTGGCTGCCTATTTTTCTCATTTAGCACCCTGAGTATATCATGCCCATCCTTTCTGGCCTGCCAGGTTTCTGTGGATAGGTCTGCTGCCCTTCTAATGTTTTTATCCTTGTATGTTATGGACCTCTTGTCCCAAGATGCTTGCAGGATTTTCTCTTTGTCTCTGAGGTTTCCAAGCTTCACTATTTATATGTCGAAGTATTGACCTATTTTTAATGATTTTGAGGGGTATTCTCTCTGTTTCCTGGACTTTGATGCCTGTTTCTTCTCCAGATTAGAGAAGTTTTCTGTTATAATTTGCTTCAATATACCTTCTGCTCCTCCCCTCTCTCTTTCCTCTTCTTCTGGGATTCCAATTATTCTAATATTAGAATAAGTGTATTACTTATCTCTCGAATTCTCCCCTCATAATCTAATAGTTGTTTATGTCTCTTTTTCTCAGCTTCTTTATTCTCCATCATTTTGTCTTCTATACATTAATTCTCTCTTCTCCCTCATTTATCCTAGAAGTTAAAGCCTCCGTTTGTTTTTTTTTTTTATTGTATTTATTTGACACAGAGAGAGCAAGCACAAGCAGAAGGAGCGGCAGGCAGAGGGAGAGGGGGAAGCAGGCTCCCCCTGAGCAAGGAACCCAATGTGGGGCTCGATCCCAGGACCCTGGGATCATGACCTGAGCCAGAGTCAGACGCTTAACCAACTGAGCTACCTACACACCCCTAGAGCCTCCATTTCTTATTGCATCTCATTTATAGCCTTTTTGATTTCCACTTGACTAGATTTTAGTTCTTTTATTTCTCCAGAATGAGATTCTCTAGTGTCTTCTATGCTTTTTTTCCAGCCCTGCTAGTATCTCTATAATCGTTATTCTGAACTCTAGTTCCACATCTTACTTATATCCATACTGAATAGGTCCCTGGCAGTCAATACTGCCTCTCGTTCTCTTTTTTGAGGTGAGTTTTTCCATCTTGTCATTCTGTCCAGAGATGAATAGATGAGTGAGAGAACAAAACACTAAAATGGCAACAACAATCCCTTAGAAATATACAGTAAACAAATCAGAAGAGACCTGAGGGGCGCCTGAGTGGCACAGCGGTTGGGCGTCTGCCTTCGGCTCAGGGCGTGATCCCGGAGTTATGGGATCGAGCCCCACATCGGGCTCCTCCGCTATGAGCCTGCTTCTTCCTCTCCCGCTCCCCCTGCTTGTGTTCCCTCTCTCGCTGGCTGTCTCTATCTCTGTCGAATAAATAAAATCTTNAAAAAAAAAAAAAAAAAAAAAAAGAGACCTGAAACCCAAAAAAAAAAAAATTTTTTTTTTAAGTGAGAGAGAATATAATCAGAGAGGTGAATGGAACAGAGCAGTACACTGGATCCTGTGTGTATTTTGATCTGTTTGTTAGAAAAGTAGATACCAAAAGTGTAAGGAATGAAAAACATGTATGTACAAAAATAAAATTAAATACAGTGAAAGGACAGAATGTAACTTCAAAAATGAAAGTTAAAAGACAAAAAAAAAAGGAAAGAGTATAAGCAGACAGGTGAACATCTACTATATCCTGGGTTTATTTTGATCTGTTAGAAGAAACTACATCCCAAAATCGTGAGGAAAGAAAAAATTACATATACAAAAATAATATTAAATACATTGAAGGAATAGAATGTAACTGTAAAAATGAAAATTTAAAAAGACTTAAAAAAAGAAAGAATATAATCAGGTGAAGAGAACAGAGCAATACATTAGATTCTGTGTGTATTTTGGTGTGTTTGTTAGAAGAAACTGCATCCCAAAATTGTAAAGGAAGAAAAAAAAATATATATATATATACGAAAATAAATACAGTGAAAGAATAGAATGTAACTCTAAAAATGAAAATTAGGGGTGCCTGGGTGGCACAGCGATTAAGCTTCTGCCTTCGGCTCGGGGCGTGATCCTGGCATTGCGGGATCGAGCCCCACATCAGGCTCCTCTGCTGTGAGCCTGCTTCTTCCTCTCCCACTCCCCCTGCTTGTGTTCCCTCTCTCTCTGGCTGTCTCTATCTCTGTCAAATAAATAAATTAAAAAAAAATAAATGAAAATAAATAAATAAATAAATAAAAATGAAAATTAAAAAAGGCTTTAAAAAAAGAGTTGATAGGGGCGCCTGGGTGGCATAGCGGTTGGGCGTCTGCCTTCGGCTCAGGGCGTGATCCCGGCATTATGGGATCGAGCCCCACATCGGGCTCTTCTGCTATGAGCCTGCTTCTTCCTCTCCCACTCCCCCTGCTTGTGTTCCCTCTCTCGCTGGCTATCTCTATCTCTGTTGAATAAATAAATAAAATCTTTAAAAAAAAAAAAAGTTGATAAAATAGGAAATTGGTTTAAAAGGAAAAAGAAAAAAAATTAAAATTGACAGGCTAAGGAATCGTGAGGAAAAAAGCATGAATTCTATGTACTGTTTTCCCCTAGCCCTGGAGTTTTGCATTTCTGTGTGATTGGTAAACTTGGTCTTAGCGGGAGGTTCTTGCTGAACTTCTGCGGGAGGGGCCTGTTGCGCTGATTCTCAGGTGTCTTTGCCCTGGGAGGAATTGCACCCCTCTTGTCAGGAGGCCCGGCTAAGTAAGAGGCTCTGGATTGCTCTATGTGGCTTTTGTTCCCTGAAGGCTTTCCCTGCAGCTTTAGAGGATGACAGTGAAAATGGCGGCCTCCCAATCTCCAGGCCAGAGCCAAAACCTTGTGCCCCCCACTCCTCAGTGAACCGTTAGGGAAAAGCAGGCAATCACTCCTGGCTCCCTGGTCTGTGGCCGCACTCTGCTCACCCAGCCTGTGTTGTGACAAAGCATTTGCGGCCCTGCTTCAAGTCTCCAAACCCTGTAGACTCCTGCGGGGCACATGCGTGCCACTCCTCCCCAAGAGAGGAAGAGGGATCTTGCGGGGCTCTGCTGCTTTCTGGAGAGTGGTTGCTCCAAGCAGGAGAGTGGTTGCCCTACCGTGTCATCGTTCATGGTTTATGGCAACACCGAGCTGAGACCCCACTTTCAGGCTTCCTGATTGTAGCCGGATTCCCCGCTCCAATGCCTGGGAACTCTTCTGCAGTCAGGCACCCCCATTCTTTCTGTGACCCTGGGTATCCTGAGACCACACTGTCCCACCTAGGACTCTACTGTGCTCGGCACCTGAGCTCCTTTCAGGCAGGGATGTCCCTCACTGGAACAGCCTTCTAAAAAGTTCTGATTTTGCACTCTGTGGCTATATCACTTTCCGGTGGCTGGCTTCCAGAGGCTCCCTACCCCCGTGGATTATCTTCTGATATATCCCCTTGGATTCACTTCTCCACACCTCCTACCTTGCAGAAAGTGGTCATTTTTCTATTCGTAGACATGCAGCAATTTTTCTTAGATCTCCGGTTGAGTTCACAGGTATTCAGAATAATTGATAGCTATCTAGCTGAATTCTTGGGACCAGACAAAACTAAGGTCTCCTACTCCTCCACCATCTTGGACTTCCACTTTTCCCCCCATTTTTTTTTAAAGATTTTATTTATTTATTCGACAGAGATAGAGACAGCCAGCGAGAGAGGGAACAGAAGGAGGGGGAGTGGGAGAGGAAGAAGCAGGCTCATAGCGGAAGAGCCTGATGTGGGGCTCGATCCCATAAGGCCGGGATCACGCCCTGAGCCGAAGGCAGACGCTTAACCGCTGTGCCACCCAGGCGCCCCCCCCAGTTTTTTTAATGGGACAGTGTCACCATCTTATTTTAATGTAAACATTTAATACCAGAGATTAATTTTTACCAACTCAGAATTTTTGCAAATATATGAACTTTCCATTTTATCGTATAGTTTATATCACACTACTTCAAAAGCATTTCTCTACATGTATTCTCTCTCCTTTTTTAATATTTTATTTATTTGAGAGAAAGCACATGCAAGCACAAGCAGAGGGAGAGGGAGAAGCATACTCTCTGCTGAGCGCAGAGTCCGATGCGGGGCTTGATCCCAGGACCCTAGTATCAATGATCTGAGCCGAAATCAGACACTTAACCCACTGAGCCACCCACGTGCCCCTGCATGTATTCTAAAATAGCTCCTCTGGAATGATTTCCATCACCAGTAACATAAATATACAAAGGACCTTGATTCTAAACAAACAACATCTCAAATATGGATGGATAAATTAAGGATAAGTCATCAGATAATTGCAGTTGTTAATATCCAAAGGATACTTTGTTGAAATGTTTCTTCTGATCCAACAGTTATAAATTTGAATCTTCAGAAAACAAGGGTGGTACAAGAGTAAAATAAACTAAACTTCTGCAATTTAAGCCTCCCATAGCCCTAATCCTTTGACAGAAGCAAAGCAAAGCATCTTTGCTAAAAATTAAATGGGTCTCCAGTATTTCCATCTAGTTGATCTTTCAGAGCTAGACACCTATGACATAAAACAAATACCTATACCATCTTGGTTCTGGTTGGTTTAATTATGCCTGAAGAGTTTAATACCCACTCATCCAGGTCCAACAGTGGACGGTCATATAAGTCGCTCTGGTAATTGGTGAGAAGAGACTGTAAAAGCACAGGTTGATTGTGCTGGTGCAGCCCTGGCAGAAATTTTCTAACATAAAGAATGAGTAGAACAGTTCTGCTCTGAAGACCAGTTCATTAAGGATAGTTTATATAGAAGGACAGAAACTTTCTTCTCTCCCGCACGTTATCTGCCATTCTACTTCTTAAAAGGTAGGTGGTACTAAGAGGATTTAGTGTTGTACAAGTATATATTATGATCTCGTACTGCTCCATTTCCTCATAGTTTGATGTCTTCCCAGCTGCCTGTGGTCTCATTAGGAGACCCGTCAGTGATTGGGTGGACTGTTACCAACTATTAATTGATTCAGTTGTCATTGCTTATATCTGACCCTCCTTTTGGAGAGTGGGCACACCATGAACTCTCCTGTATTGCTAGCATGAAGTGTGGCGTGATTCTCCACCCTGTTGTTCCTGTCTGCCAATCTCTGTGAGCTCCGTGGAGGCCGGCACCTGTGGGCATCTAGATGAAGGTGTGCCTGGAACATACAACTGTCAGATGAGTCAGCTGTTCACTCCACTCAGACTTATCTGGCCAGCAGTGACTACACCTCACTGCGTCCTTGGCCAGCCCATTTTGTTCCTTTTTATGATTTCTCTGTCTTTGTTGAACAGCTCCTTTGTTTACTGTGTATCTTCTTTTGTTGAATCGTCTACCTGTGTTTTCTTGTAGCTCACTAAGCTTTGTTAAAACAATTATTTTGAATTTTGTCTGATAGATCACCTATCTCATTTCCATGGGTATGTTTTCTGATGAATTACTATACTCCTTTGATGGTGTTATGTTTCCTTGATTTTTTGTTCCTTACATCCTTACATTGATGTTTGCATATTTGATGGTGTGGTCACTTCTTCCAGACTTTGTGGTACTTTTGGTTGAGAGAGTCCTTCACCTACAGGTACGTGCAAAGGTGTCAGCTTCATGGGGTGTGGCCGTTCAGGATCTGGGGAACGCCCAATGATAAACTCTCTGTGCAGCTCTGTCACCTGTCAGCACCAGCAAAGGCATCAGGAAGAGATGGCAGGATGGGCAAGGCTGCGGTATCCAAAGCAGTGGAGAAAACTGCTGAGGAACGCTTGATGGCTTTTTTCCATGGAGAGTATTGTGGCAGAGTTGAGGTCGGTGCTGAGTCCAACTCCTGGGCACCCTGTGGGTGGTGGCAGCGGCACTGGGGTCTGGTGTGCGGGCACTTTCAGAGTGATAGCAGTTTTGGGCCCTGGGATACTGATTACACCTCAGTGGTGTTAGTTTGCTTTGTGAGTTGCAGCCACACCCTGAGCAGCAGTCTGCGTGTGCATGGAGACACAGTGACTCTGAGGTCCTGGCATCTGGCTAGCCTATCTGGAGGGTATTTCCATTCCCTTGAGGCATAGGTGGACTTCCTGTAGCTGGGGGTCAGGGTCTGGAATGGAGGCACACATAGGCATGGATCTGGGGCCCAGGACATGCACAGGGCTGAGGGGCAGTTGCAGTCCTAGTCCTGGAGCTGCACAACAGCAGCTCCTGGGAGGGGGTTTGCAGGACACATTAGCTTTATATTCACTGGGTCCATGATAGTGATGCGTGTTGGTTAACTCGGTGGCAAAAGCTGCCAGTGTCCCCTGTGGAGCAGGCAGCTGGAATGTGCTGAGCAGGGACTGCAATAGTGACTAATGAGATAGGTCCAGTCCTTACTTCTGACCCATCCCCACGTCTCTGCTAGTAGTCTCCAGCTGTCCTTTCTGCATGCTTGTGCTCTCCTTTATGCTCCACTGTGTAGTAATTGGTCTTAATTGGATTTTTGAGCCCTCTGAAGCTAATGTCATTCATGGACAGCTTTTGAAGTCATTTTTGTTGGGGTGAAGGATGGTATCCCCTGATCTACCATTCTGCTGACATCAGCCACATAGGATGTTTGTCTGGGTCCTTTGTACCCTGAGTAACTCTGGGACAGTGCTGGCCATCCATTTGACCGGTTTTCCTCCAGTATTTCTTTCCTTTCTTTTCCTCACTTTCCTTTTCCTTTCCCTTTCCCTTTCCTTGCCCTTTCCTTTCCTTTTCAAGGAGCCCAACACAGGGCTTGAACTCACAACCCTGAGATCAAGACCTGAGCTGTGATAAAGGGTCGGATGCCCAACTGATGGAGCCACTAGGGTGCCCTTTCCTGCAGTGTTTCTATCCTCCTGGTACTCTGTAGTTGCTCAGGAGGGCTTACAGGGAAGAGTCCTTTGTGTATCATAGCACGGACATGCTCCAGGCATGACCAGGTGGGCTTACAGGGGCCCTGTTTCCTGTGCATGGCAGCTGGAAAGGTGTGATTGTCAAGACTGTGTTCAGATCATACTGGGCACCGCTGTTCAACCAGTTTGATGTGATTGCTGATGGCCACAATCCGTTTCTGTCTTTCCTCCTTCACTGTTGACAATTTGTGGACTTCTGGGTTCTACTCCTTTGTTAATTACGTGACTTACAGTGTAGGGGTAATCGGTGCTTCTCAGGCCTCTACATCTCACCCATTTCTCTCACCGCTCTATGTACTCTAGCATTCACACTTGCCCAGTTTGCCAGGAGATGTTGACATATACTTAAACTGACCTTGAACAGCAGCAAATTTCTTGTGATTGGATTTTCCCACAGCCTTCTACTCAGCCAAGAAACAGGCCAACACAAAGTTGTGGGCAGAGAACAAGTTGTAGACCCTGGCTCTCTTTCTTGTGTCCTACTGTAGTGTTTTGTCCTTCTAGAGTGCTCTCCATAATACTTTGACCAATTCGGCCCAGTAATGCACAGCAACCACTCCTTCAGTTGAATTCCATCTCCTTTGTGTGGAAAAGCATGCTGTACACTCCTGCCTAGACGAATCGGGTGCATGCACGTGATGGGCTCAGCCCCTCGCGATAGTGAACGCAAATTTCACCAGCGTTTCTTTGCCTTCAGGTTGCTGCTGTGGAGCAGAGGATGAGGAGGCACCCTTTGCACAGAGCGCTTCTGTAGGCGCGTCACAGGCCGGGACGCCCACGGCAGCTGTGTCTTCCCGGAAGACCCACCCCTGTGAGATGTGTGGTCCAGTCTTAAGAGACATTTTCCACTTGGCTGAGCACCAGGGAAAAGGAAGCAGCCAGAAACTGTTGAGGTGTGGGGCATGTGGGAAACGATTTTATTTCAGTGCGAAGTCTCAGCAGCAGCAGGAGGAGCACACAGAAGAGAAACCATTTAGAAGCAGTGTCAATAGGGCCTCTTTTGTGAAGAGCTGGGGATTCCATGATTCAGGAAAGCTCTTTACCCGTGGAGAGGTTCAGAAGGACCTCCAGCCTGGCTTGGGACATCTAGAGCAAGAGGCCACACATACTGGGGAGAAGCTAAAGGAAATCACCCAGTTAGGGACAACTTTACAAAGCAGAAAAAGTCATGGTACTTGGGGAGAATGCAAGAACACCTTTGGTCCCAAACACACACCTATTCAGGACCAGGGTGTCCACCTTGGAAGACAGTCCTTTGTGTGCAGTGAATGTGGGAAATCTTTTAGCACTCTTACTGCTCTCCATTATCACCACAGAGTTCACACGGGAGAAAGGCTTTATGAGTGCAGTGAGTGTGGCAAATCCTTTACCCGAAGACATAGACTCAATATGCACCTAAAGGTACACTCAGGTGAAAGGCCTTATGAGTGTAATGAATGTGGGAAGTCCTTTATTTGTAGGTATGAACTCCATTATCATCAGAGAAGTCACTCTGGAGAAAAACCTTTTGAGTGCAGTGAATGTGGGAAATCTTTTACCTATCGCTCTGCCCTCAGTTATCACCAGAGATCCCACAGAGGAGAAAGGCCTTATGAATGCAGTGAATGTGGGAAATCTTTTACTTCTAGCTCTGCACTCAGGTATCATCACAGAGGTCACACAGGAGAAAGGCCTTATGAGTGCAGTGAATGTGGGAAATCCTTTAGACAAAAACATTCCCTCTCAATACACCAGAAAATTCATAGTAGAGGAAACCCTTACAAATGCAACAAATGTGGGAAATCTTTTTCTTGTAGTTCCAGCTTCCGTTATCATGAGAGAGTTCACACAGGAGAAAGGCCTTATGAATGCAGTGAGTGTGGAAAGTCTTTTATAAGTAGTACTGCCCTCCATTATCATCACAGAGTTCACACTGGAGAAAGGCCTCATGAGTGCAGTGATTGTGGGAAATCTTTTAGCACTCATAGTGCTCTTCAATATCACCACAGAGTTCACACGGGAGAAAGGCCTCATGAGTGCAGTGAGTGTGGCAAATCCTTTACCCGAAGAAATAGCCTCAGTATGCACCTAAAGGTTCATTCAAGTGAAAGGTTTTATGAGTGTAATGAATGTGGAAAGTCCTTTATTTGTAGGTATGAACTCCATTATCATCAGAGAAGTCACTCTGGAGAAGAACCTTTTGAGTGCAGTGAATGTGGGAAATCCTTTAGACAAAAACATTCCCTCTCAATACACCAGAGAATTCATAATGGAGGAAGCCCTTACAAATGCAACAAATGTGGGAAATCTTTTACTTTTAGTTCCAGCTTCCATTATCATCAGAGAATTCACACAGGAGAAAGGCCTTATGAATGCAGCGAGTGTGGAAAGTCTTTTGTAAGTAGTACTGCCCTCCATTATCATCACAGAGTTCACACTGGAGAAAGGCCTCATGAGTGCAGTGAATGTGGGAAATCTTTTATCACTCGTACTGCTCTCTCTTATCATCACAGGGTTCACACTGGAGAACGACCTTATGAGTGCAGTAAATGTGGGAAGTCTTTTAGGGGAAAATCTAACCTCTCTCAACATTGGAGAGTTCACACTAGAGAAAGGCATGGTTGTATAATGAATATGCAATTTCCTTATTCAGTGTAATGCCACTGGTGGAAACTCTTTGAGGAGCCATTTGCCTGATTTGAATCTTTTATAGTGGGGAGATTCCTTATAATTTATGTTGAAGTATGTGTGGCTATGTTGCATTTTCTAAATTGTCCAAAGATCTCTCTAGATTTATGTAACTGACAGTTTTGTGACCCTTTCACCTCTGCTGACTGGTAGGTCCACACAGTGCGCATCAGTCTTCACCCCGGTGCACTCAGAGAAGCTGACCTCTGTTCTCTTGAATTGGAGCAGATTAGCAGTAGCCTGTGGTCTTAGGAGTCAGCTTCCCCTTCTCCTTGAATACCTTCAGGACATGGACCTAAATCGGTGATGACCCAGAGAACATCATGAATTTGGCTGGCAGCTTACAGAAAATGACTACCTTTTTCAGGAACATGTTGGTCTCGTGTGATACTTGTGCTGAGTTTTTCCAGCTTCCAAGTGACAAACTGGAGAACCATCTGTTCCACATTGATTTGGCTAACATGATATTCAAGGCCTTACTGTTTAAGTCCTCTTTAATCTTGAATGTTCTACTTACTGTGTGGGGTAGTTTATAAAAAGATTTGGGCTCACCAAGCATCAAAGGGTGAACTTTTTTTAAGAGTCTCAAATTATCTGTGCCTGAAGAGGGAGAGGATGATGGCAGGAAATAGCTTGCCAGTTTTATCTTGTTTTGTTTTTTAAGTAAACTCGATGTCCAACTTGGGGCTCAAAGGCAAAACCCCACCATCAAGAATCACAAGCTCTACTGACTGAGCCAGCCAGGCGTCCCAGTAGCCTCCCAGTTTGGACTAAATTTGCACTGCTGCCTCACAGCCTCCTAGGAAAAACTGTGGGGCTTTCTGGTTTTCACTTGAGGCCTGGATGACATGTGTTTTAGGGGCCTCAGTGATGACCCCCAGGAGGGGGCAGGTGTGGGACTCTTAGTGCTTCTGAAAGCAACATGAGTTTTTTCCCTTACTCAAAGGAGGTATCACAGGGGACGTCAGCACTGTTGAGGGGATATTTTCTCATGTATACTAATAGCCATGAGCTTTGATGTCCACAATTTACTGGGTGAGGATCACTGGTTGTAATACCGTAGGGGTTAAGGGAAAGCATAATTGGTACAGAAACACTGGCTTAATAGGAAAGGGAGGAGACTGCAGCCAACTGGATGGAATGTGCCTCTTCTACAGATGCATCTGGACAAGTTTCTGTGACAGTGACTCTGCAGGACCAGTGTGTACACAAATCTCAGGAGGTCTGTAGCTGAAGTCATTGTCAAATAAAATAATTGAAAGATATTGGTGATTCCTTTAGCCCCTCAGTGTTTTCTACCTCAAGGCCATTACTGCACAGAGAGGAAAACAAAATGTTGAAAGGGGTAGGGGGAATCTATAGTTTGTTGATATGGCACTTAAGACCCAGGCGGTGTTCCAGTTAACTCCAGTGGAGATGTCCTTCATTGCTCCCTATATTTGCAGATGGAGGTAAGACTAACGCCCAGAGGACATGGGAACAGGTGGTACTGTCAGTTTAGAGTTGCCAAACCTATTTTTATTTTGAGCCAATTTTTAAAATTGTAGAAAGGTTTAATTTACAGATGCTAATAAGCTGCATATAATTAAGAGTGTACAATTTGTAAGTTTTGATAAGGATATGAATCTCTGACCCCATCATAATCCTGATAATGACCAGATATGTCATGGCATATATACCTCCTGCCCTTTTATAACCTCTCCTTACCCTACCCACCTCTCCAGGTAACTATCGCACTTTGTTTTACAATGGAAACCATCATTTTTATTTACATGTTTGGAATCAAACTGTTTACTCTTTTTTTTCCCCCGATTTCCTTTGTGTTTCATAATTACTTTGACTTTCATCAGTGACATTATACAAGTAGCTTACTTTTCTGTCTAGATAACACCCTTATGTTTGCATATACCGCTTTTACTTTATTCATCTTTTTTTGGGCTTTTAGGTTATTTCTAGATTTTTGCCTGTTGAAAATAAAGCGGGGGCGCCTGGGTGGCACAGTCGTTAAGCATCTGCCTTCGGCTCAGGGTGTGATCCCAGCGTTCTGGGATCGAGCCCCACATCAGGCTCCTCCGCTATGAACCTGCTTCTTCCTCTCCCACTCCCCCTGCTTGTGTTCCCTCTCTCGCTGGCTGTCTCTGTCAAATAAATAAAATCTTTAAAAAAAGAAAAGAAAGTCACAAACATTTGTGTCAGTACTTTTATATAGATGTATGCTGTTTTTATTTTTGTCAGAAACTTAATGTTCAATACCTGAGTCACAAGGCAGATGAATATTAACTTTTGAAAAAACTGCTGTGTTGCGATCAAAATGATCGTTCGCGTTTGCATTGGCATCAGCAATGGATGAAAGTCCACTTCTCCCACATCCCTGCCAGTACTTGATGTGGCCATTCTTTAATTTCAGCCCAGGTAGTAAGTGTGTAGGACAACCTCATGGTACTTTTAATTGCATTTCCTGAAGGATTCATGATTTTGAGTATTTTTTATGTCTTATTTGCCAATTGCAAATCTTCTTTTGTATTTCTTTTCCATTAACATCATTTGTCTATTTTCTTGTGAGTTACAGTGATTTTCCTTTTCATTTACAAATAAGACACTAAAACAACAAAGACATGTCTAAAAGAAAACCACAGGCCCCAAATAGAGTCACTTTGCTACCACTACATCACCAAACCGGGGTTTATTAGCTAACCTGATTGTAGTTTCACTTTTCCTCAGTCAGCCTAAAGTTTCCTGGTTATGCTCGTGATGTCATCCACCTAATAAGTCCCCATTGTCCCCCAAAAGGAGGTGGCTTTGACCAAATAATCTTTTTTCTTTTTTTGTTTTCATGTCGTCCTTGTCCTGCCTTTAAAACCCTTCTGCCCCTTTGAGCCCCTTTCTATTTGTTAGATGGGGTGCTGTCCAATTCATAAATTGTTCAATAGAGATAATTTGGTCTTTGAATTTACTCAGTTGAGTATTTTTTATTTTATTAATTTAAATTCAATTAGACAACATATAGTGCATCATTAGTTTTAGTTGTAGTTGTTAAAGAGTATTGTTTTTCAGTAGACATATTGGAGTTGTCCTGGATTTTACATAGGTTGATCGTTTTTCTATATGGAGTACTTGTTTCTAAATACTAGAAGGCTATTCATTATTTTTCCACAGATTTTGCACGTCATGACCAAAAACACCATACATGCTTAAGTTTAGCGTGCAAATCCAGCCCCACTTTAGTATTTGCCTATTTACAAACGGTAAATTCTCCCATTATGAGAGCGGGACATGCTCAGAGAAGGCGCTGAACAACTATTTGGATGTTTGGTGGAAAACAACTTTGGCGTGTGCAGGAGATTTCACAAGGCCAGGCAGACAGCAGCGGTCGGGCCTGTGAGCTGTCTTGAGGTCTGCAGGAGCCTCCCAGGCAGGAGACCTTAATCCTGACAGGCCAGAGGGGAGGGACGTCCCTGAACACACTGACTGGTGACTGAAAATCTGGTTGGTCTCACGTCAGAAGTGACAAGGTTGTCAGGTACACCCACTCAGTTCGGAGTCACTTCCTCCTATCCCACCCAGAACATTGGAAGAAATTCTCACCGTGGAACGCCAGCCTGCAAGTGATTTAATTTCTTCTCTTTCTGTAATAGTTGACTGCTGGTCCCCAAAGTGTCGACATTCCATGCATCTCACCAGGGCTGTGGGATGTTTCCCGACAGCTGTCTCAGGAGAAGCCAGCTGGGCGGGGGAGGGGGGCGGGGGCGCGGCCTCTCCCCTGGTCAGGAAGGACGGACGGGGAGCGGGGTGGGGCGGGGACTCTCCCGGGACAGACAGGGATTTCCGCCCCCTGGGCGGGGCCTCACCCAGAACGTCCGGGTCAGTGCTGGCCTCCCTCTCCACCCGAAGAGTGGGAGTGGAGGCCCTGTAGGACCTCTGCGAGAAGGAAGAGGTTCCCTAGGTCAGGCGTGAGGGAACCTGCGGAGGCCTTTCCCATCCCGGGGACACACACGGGATCATGGTCTCATCTCGGAGGATATGCTAGGAAGGCGTCTGCGAGGGGGCCTGGTGCCAGGTGGGAGGGCAGGGGTCGTGCAGAGACAGAGGAAACACCTGGAAGTTGTTGAGGACCCGTACTTCGCTGGAGAGGAAGTTCCCACCATCAGTCCTTAAGCCAGTGCCCTGTCCAGAGCTCTGGCCATCCTTGCCCCTCAGAGACACAGCACAGTCCTCAGGTGAGTCCTCCATTCCTCCCGCATGCACCACTGTGACTGCTCCGGCACCTCCTGGCGGTGACGGGGTGTAGAAGTCTGGAATAAACCGCAGATTATGTTACGGGAGAAACCTCAGGCCTAAATTGGTCAACAAATTATGACTTTGTTGTACTGTGCGGGCACAGGGGTGCGAGAGCACCTACCCTGAGTGTCCCAAACGTACTAGGGAAGGTCCCTCCCCAGTGACAAAATCCAAAGGCAGAAAAACAAGCGGGACAAAGAAAGGAATCTTAGCGAGGACAACGGAGGGAAGACAGTGGACTGACCTCTCAAAAACTGACTCCAAAGCGCTCAAACCCTTCAGGGTTTATAGAAGGAAAACGGGGGAGCAAAGGTGGGGGGATACATGCAGGTGGGCAGTGAAAGCCAAAATAGATCATTGTGCACAGGAAGCCACCTAGCCACCTGATTCGTTTGCTCAGAACTGCAAATCAGGGGCGCCTGGGTGGCTTAGTTGTTTAAGCGCCTGCCTTTGACTCGGGTCATGATCCCAGGATCCTGGGATGGAGCCCCTCAAATGAATAAATAAAATCTTAAAAAAAAAAAAAAAACACTGCAAATCAACAAAGAGGCCCCTAGATGCAGGTGGCTCCAATGTCCTACCACCGACGTAAGCAAACCGAAACCTAACCCGGAGCAAAATCTAAATGCCCCAATGGTGAAAACTAAAAAAACCCAATCACACAAAGCCATCTACGTTGGTCTCCGTGCCCTACTTAAAACACACATATGCAAACACACACACAAAACAGTCAACTAGTTTTCCAAATAAGACAATTCCTTAACCAATAGCCAATCACATAACTTATTGCTTTGCTTCCCCTTTCGGTCTACAAAAGCCTTTACCTAATTTGGTTTGGTGGTATCTGAATGGATTTGGTGTTTGTTCAAATAAGCTCTTGGAAATTTACATGTAGTTCCACTTCATCTTTTAAGAGAGCTAATGAAAATAAAAACCCGAAGGACTCTTCCTTGCTCAGTAGTGCTCTTGCTAACGAGGGCTTCCTTTCTGTCCAGTGGATTATTACACCTGGACCCCTCTTCTCACAAAATCATCTTTCCTTGTTTCCATTGTACCTACCTCATTCTAGCATAGAATATAATTTAGTAATTCTGTTTTCCTGTGTTTTCCTTGAACATAATACAAAGCAATTGAAGGCAGGACTGTTTGTCTTGTGCCTGAATTTCTCCCATGCATCTACCAAAGTTCCTGAGAAACCAGTATGTACTCAATGCACATTTGTTAGAACACTGAATAAACATGATATTTTTTTAAAAAGGTTTTATTTATTTCTTTGAGCAGCGGGGAGAGGGAGAAGCAGACTCCCCACTGAGCAGGGAACCTGACACAGGGCTTGGTCCCGGACCCCAGGATAATGACCCGAGCCAAGCGCAGACACTTAACCGACTGAGCCACCCAGGCACCCCTAAACACGACATTTAAATTTCCCTATCACGGGGCGCCTGGGTGGCACAGTGGTTAAGCGTGTGCCTTCTGCTCAGGGCGTGATCCTGGCGTTATGAGATGGAGCCCCACATCAGGCTCTTCCGCTATGAGCCTGCTTCTTCCTCTCCCACTCCCCCTGCTTGTGTTCCCTCTCTCGCTGGCTGTCTCTATCTCTGTCGAATAAATAAATAAAATCTTTAAAAAAATAAATAAATTTCCCTATCACTTCAACCATTCTAGGTATTGTAAATTTCCTCAAGTCTCTCCAATGTGGTGTGAAAAGTAGTAAAGGAAACCACATTAAAATGGAGCTCTAATGGTGTGCCTGGGTGGGTCATTCCTTTAAGCATTTGACTCTTGATTTTGGCTCAGGTCATGAACTCAGGGTCATGAGATCTAGCCCCACATTGGGCTCCATCCTCAGCAGGGAGTCCGCTTGAGAGTCTATCCCTTTGCCCCTCCTCCACTCCTCCTCTCTCTCATGCGCAAATAAATAAAATCTAAAAAAATAAAATGGGGCATTCACACAGGGAGGAATGGATAATCAGCAAGAAAAAAGAATATTTTTATTATTTTTTTAAAGATTTTTATTTATTTATTTGACGGAGAGAGACAGCCAGCGAGAGAGGGAACACAAGCAGGGGGAGTGGGAGAGGAAGAAGCAGGCTCCTAGCGGAGGAGCCTGATGTGGGGCTTGATCCCAGAGCACCGGGATCACGCCCTGAGCCGAAGGCAGACGCTTAACGACTGCGCCACCCAGTGGCCCCAAAAGAATATTATTTTTATCTTGACAAGGGAGGACTCTTTCTCAGTAGGAATTTAATCTCCTGCTTTGAACAAAAAGGATGATCTTTCCTTGCCCCAGCAACCACACACTAACCAGGGCCATGCAGCCAATGAAACACTGTCCCAACTAGGAGCTCTTTTTCTTCAATAAACTTAATATTGAGAGCAAACCTCCCACTCTCCTCTTAAACCCTAATAAAAGCTGACTTTCCTTCTATCTCTTCAGACGTGCTTGTGCTTTGCCATGGTGTGATTATCCCCAGTTGAAATTCCTGTTATTCCTGAATAAACTCAGTTTACTAGTAAAATAACTGGCTATTTACTTTTAAGGATGACAGTAGCATTCCTCAGTGTTTTCAAGTATGAAAAAGTCACATATTGGAGATAAAAGCCTCACAATGACCAACCATGTTGTTCTAGCACAGTCACAGGCTCTGTTTGATTCTATACTTTCTGACTTAAGGCTTCTTCTAAAGTACTCTGAGATCATAATTCTTAGCTTTTACCAATGTGTAGGGAGATGGAATGTGGCTTTCCCGATAGCTTTTTCTGCCAGTCTTTAAATAGCTCAAAAAACGTTATGAACTGCTTTCTGAAATGTGCCTTTCATGACTATTTTTCTGAGCTAACTTCAATTCCTAAAGCAATACTACTGCCACTGCCTGAAGAAAGAAGAATGACTTCCCAGCAAGAACATGAGATCACTGGGTTCAGAAAACCCTTTATTTCAGGGTTCAGATTCTCCCGTTGCACACTTGTTCCAAATGAAAATGGCAACTTGTTCGGTACCAAAAACAGAATCTGTTAAGTTGCACTATGTTTGGGATGATATCAGACTCCTAAAAGGAATTGAGTACGTAGAAATACATGGATAGAAGTGTTCCTCGCTCAGTCTGTTAAGCGTCTGCCTTCAGCTCAGATCATGATCCCAGGATGGATGGTGATCCCACATCAGGCTCCTTGCTTAGCAGGGGCCTACTTCTCCCTCTGCCTGCCCCTCCTCCTACTTGTGCGCACTCTGACAAATAAATAGAATCTTTAAAAAAAAAAAAAAGTGTTCCTCGATAGATGGGACACAATCATTATACAGGCAAGAGAGGTTTAGTGTGGAACCAGAGGCTGACCATATCACTGACCACATCATTCAGGATGGCCTCCCATCCCTGTCCTTCAATGTCACAGACCTGTAAGGGGTGTGAAGGAGGAAAACACAAGCCCCAAATGGAGTCACTTCTGGGAGGCCATGTCACCAAACCAGGGCATAATAACTAAGATCAATGCACTTTCAACCTCCCCCAGAAATTTAGTTTCCAAGCTCAGGGATTTCTGATCAGTACCAAAAAGGTAATTTGCCACATCAATGGGCCCTCTTCATCCCCCAAAGAAAAGATGAGGGATTCTCCTAATAATGACTCTTTTGTCCCCACAATAAAGTGACTTCATCTGACATAATCCCTTTATCTGTTTATGACGTTCTTATCTTTAAAAACTTTCTCTCTAGCACTTTGGAGCTGCCCTGTCCTTGCTATATGGGGTGCTGCCCAATCCAAAATCAATGAACAAAGCCTTTACAATGGACTGGGCTAAATTTTTGTTGTTTAACAGGGACTTTCTTGTATTCTTCCTAACCAACTCCAAAACTGACTCTAATGTTTCAGGGTGCAAGCATTTCATGAGCAACAACATCTTTCTAGCTATGCACAGGCCCATTCCTTTCTGAAGTGCTGTATAAAATATGTTATTTAACTCAGTAAAGGATCTGGGAGCATTTAAAATAATACTTTTCTAGTTTGGAAACCAACCGTCACAGTCTGAAACTGCGGCTCTTCTCCGCCTTTAACAAGGAGCTAAGCCGGTCTCTCTGGGTAGGAGCAGCACCTTCCAGCAGCCCTCAGCATGCCAGGTACCAAAGCTCAGGCGTTCCAGGGTGGAGGGGGTTGGAGGACCCCGTTTCTGAGACCAATAGAGCTCTGGGCGCCACACCCCCCGGAAGAGCCTCGGTACCAGGACGCAGCACGGAGCCAATGAGGGAAACAGGACACGGCATTGCTAAGCGAGAGCATCCCCTGGGGGCGGGACTTCCGGCTTGATTTCCCCCCTCCACACACCCCCAGATATATTTGCTTTTTCGGAGGGTCTGTTTACCTCCTAAGGTTCCGGACCGCGGTGACTGATGGTGAGAACGCGAGGGGAGGCGCTGTCTTCGCTACACACCGTTGAGTCCAGGTGTCCGTTCCCCTCCGGCCCCGCTGCCGGCCCACCGAGTCCGATGGCGGCGGCCGCGCCCACGGACCCGGCTCAGGTAAACGCTCGTCTCCCCCACTCCCCGTCGTCCCCCCACGCAGACCCGCAAGTCCCGAGGCGGGGCGTCTGCTCGCGTCCCTGCGGCCCAGGCCCCGGTGTCCGGGACAGGGAGGCGCCGGCGGGCGGGGGCCCGTGTGTGAGCGCCGGCGTGCTCTGCGGGAGCGGGCTCCGGGCTGAGGGGCCGGCTGGGGCAGAGGCTGGAGGGGGTCTGCGCCAGCAGCGGGGAACAGCACGTCTCCCTCCCTTCTGTCAGGAGCAAGGTGCGGCGCGGCCAGTGAGGCCTGTCCCCTCGCTGCCTGAGCAGTCCGTGTCTCATGGCCGGTAACGAGGGGTGGTCTAAGCCAGGTGTCAGTAGGCAGAGACGAGAACCCGCGGCGGGGGTGAGCGAGGAGGCAGGGAGCGCAGGAGGAGGGAGTTGCAGTGGTCGCTGGTATTGTCCGCGGATAGCTGCCATGTGCACCTCGGATGCTGGAGAACTGGTTGACTATAGGTCTACTTTTTGAGAAGGTCTAAGGCAAATTGTAGGTGTTGCAGGTGGGAGGAAAATGGGGGGAGTGAGGGAAAACCGCAGGGCTTTTGGTCCGTGAACCTTAAAAATAAAATAAAATCTGGCAGTAATTTTACGCGCGCAAATGGATTTATATGGGAACGGAAGAGAAGTGCAATTTGGAATAAAGAAGCTGAGTCAAAGTAGTAGGCCAGTGTGGAGAACAAAAGAAAGGTAGTTTTTTTAAGGGAAAAGGGAAGAAGTTGGGAAGGCTTTTATAAACTCCAAGTGCACTGGAATAAGCTGGAAGTTCGAAGTATAGTGGCTTCTCATTGGCTGAGCTGTTGTGTGGGGTGATAGGAAAGACTGGCTTTTTGGGTTTGGGGTAGTGAAGTAGTATCCCATATAAGGTCAAGTCCGTTTTTCTGTTGGGTCTGCATTTGATCGCTGTGGTAATGTCTGAGAGTTCCCCCCAGTGCAACCTCCAACTCCAATTTAGTGAGGCTTCCCATCATAAATTTTCACAAGTTCTAGCAGCTGGAGAGTTGGAAACTCCCGTCAGCTTGGTGGAAGTTATCAGTAAGTCGCATATCCTTGGTGTCCTAACTTGTTTTGACACTGTTACGCGATTTAAGATGTTTCAGAGAAGTGTAAGTGATGGCATCAAGTGGGCAGCTGGACAGGACATTTTGGGAAACCGGGGGAAAGATTCATGATGGAGAGTTTGAAAAGTGATGGCTATTGTGTGGGCCAGGGTGGACATTTGGATCACATTTATGAAGGGAATGCAGAGTTCAGTGGCAATGCTACTAATAGGTCAGAGGATCCTAGAAAAACGTGCTGAAGAGTGGTTCTCTTCCGTAGCACATGATTGAGGCTGCTGGGCATTGTGAACACAGGTGAAGGAGAAAGAATGATCTGGCAGATACATGTTCAGGGCTTCCATGGGTTGATGGAACAAGAGATAGTTGAGGACAACTAGGAGTTTTGTGGGGGTTTGTTTGTTTGTTTGTTTAAGTAGGCTCCATTCCCACTGTGGAGCCCAACACCAGTCTTGAACTCATGACTCTGAGATCAAGACCTGTGCTGAGATCAAGAATCAGATGCTGAACCCAGTGAGCCACCCAGGCAGCCTCTCCTATGAGTATTTGAGAGTTTGGGGCTGCTCTCTATGCAGTGTTACAGGGCTTCACCAGAATTTTGTGGTCAGCTTTTATGGTGTCTGGAGTGTTTCACAGGTTTGCTGCTGGAAAGGTCTGGGGAAATACAGCCATTTCTGCTTACTGTGCCTGGCAGGGAGACCTTTAGGGTTGGGGTTTTCACAAAGGTTCAGTGGAGAGTGGTGGGTTCTGATTATTGAGGGACAGTATGGGTGGCACAGAAGTAGAAGAGGGTCCATGAGTATCCTCAGTTGACATGTGGTTGGGAGTGTCTGTTATTGAAGGGAGGATTAGAGGCAGGTCAGGAGGACTGCTTAGAAGCATTTGAGGCTTTCCCTCAGTTGGAATCCATGAGAGTACTGGGGTGGTACTGGAACCTGTTTGAATTTTCAAACATCCTTTAGGTGTCATGTGACAAGTACAAGTGTGAGTCAAGGGAGAATCCTGTGGGACAGGAAAGTGTGGGAGTTCATCTCTGGGGTCTGAACACATGAGAGAGGTACAGTCTACAGAATCCTGTACACATGGAGAGGAAGTGTGAGCTAAGGGGCTCAGGGCCCTGGTATTGAAGGCTTTCTGGCAGGGGCGCCTGGGTGGCGCAGTCGTTAAGCGTCTGCCTTAGGCTCAGGGCATGATCCCAGCGTTCTGGAATCAATCCCCACATAAGGCTTCTCTGCTAGGAGCCTGCTTCTTCCTTTCCCACTCCCCCTGCTTGTGTTCCTTCTCTCGCTGGCTGTCTCTCTCTGTCAAATAAACAAACAAAATCTTTTAAAAAATAAATAAATAAAAATCAAGGCTTTCTGGCAGAGCAGGGCCTATAATTGGCTGTCTTGAGGGCACAGTCTGAGAGACTCCATGGGAATATTGTGGCAGAGGAATGGGACCTCGCAGGCCAAACTGAGAGCTTAGATTGCATCTGTGTGTCCCCCTGCCTGTTACTGCTGTGGACTGAACACAGTGGTTGATGGGAAGGTGAGAGGAGAGCAGCATTAGAGACACGGGGACCTGGTATTTATTCTGAGGTGGGGAGTCTCCTGGAAGGAATGGAGGCTTCTTGATGAGACTCAGAGACGGCTGTACCACCGTGTGATGCTGGAGAACTTTAAACTTTTCCTTTCATGGTAGTGTGGTGTGACCTTTGAGGACGTTGCCGTGTACTTCTCCTGGAAGGAATGGAGGCTTCTTGATGAGACTCAGAGACGGCTGTACCACCGTGTGATGCTGGAGAACTTTACACTTATATCCTCACTGGGTAAGTCCCTCACTGTTCCCATTGACCTGGACTAGACTCTGTATTCCACGTCCCCCTTTCATTTTCCAGGGGATGGTTTATCCTTCTCTCGTATGGACTGTGGGCACTGCTCGCTTCCCCAGCTTTCTGAGTAGTTGCTTTTGTCGCTAGCCCTGAGTTGTTGGTGTGTCCTTTTCTCAGGCCTGCAGCCCCAGCACCCTCCATGCGGAACCCTGATAGGGTAAGATTGGAGGTCAGTAGTCATGGAGTGAGGCTGATGGAGTGCACCTTGCTTGCCCTCTTCCTGGCTTGGTCCATGTGTTCAGATCCTTGCCATTTCTGTGGCCCGGGTTTTGAACCCTTTGTGTAGGTGACATTTCCTTGTGCCTTGCTGTGCCTGAAATTGCAGGCAGTGGCATGTTTACTACTTAAGTGGACCGTGGGTTACTTCTCAAGACTGTCCTGTATGGTTCTTTTTGTAGTGTTTACATCTTTTCTACTTGCCCCCACCATGAGCTTTGTTGAGGTATGATTGACACATAAAATTATATTATTGAAATTATATTACATGATAATTTGATATACATTATGAGATTAGTATAATTTCTTCTTAGATATATTTATTTATTTGGGAGAGAGTTAGAGCAAGAGAGTTTGCACATGCACACGAGCGGAGAAGAGGGGAAAGCAAGAGAGAAACCCAAGCTGACTCTGTGCTGAGAGTGGAGCCTGAGGCGGGGCCTCAGTATCACAGCCTGAGCCGAAACCAAGAGTTGGATGCTGAAACCACTATGCCACCCAGGCACCCCTACTTTATCAAATTATTAACAAAATGAAATTACAACACATCATCACTTGACATATTTACCTATTTTGTTGGTGGTGGTTCAAAAACATAATATCTACCCCGTTAGCAAATTTCAAGTGTAGAATACAGTATTAACAACTGTGACCAACCTGTGTACGTTAGATTGTCAAAACTCACTCATCTTGTAAACGTTAGCCTGTACCCCTACCGACATCTCCCCATTTCCTTCAGTTCTTAGCTTCTGGCTTTCTACTTTCTGTATCTGTGACTTTGATTTATTTCTTTTTTAAGGAATACTCATGTAAGTGATGCCATACAAGGTTTGTATTGTGCTGTGTGGCTGATTTGACTCTGCATAATGTTTTCCAGGTTCATCTGTGGGAAGTGGCAGTGTTGCCTTCTTTTTTATGGCTGAATATTCCTGCACGTGTACATGTGTGTACTAATTGTTCTTTGTCTCTTTATTTATTCATTTAAATACAATTTATTTTTTTATTTTGTTTTTTTACATAGACTCCATAGCCAGTGTGAGGCTTGAACTCACCACCCTGAGATCAGGAGTTGGCTGCTCTACCAACTTAGCCAGTCAGGCGTCCCTGCTTTGTCACTTGAAACGCTCATACACACTAGTGATGTTTCTATATATTTGCTGTGTGAATAATACTGCACTGGATATTCATGTTTAGATACTTTGTGGAGATACTGATTTTGTTTCCTTGGGATGCATCCCTAGAAATGGCAGTGGTGGACTATATGGTAGTTGTATTTTCAATTTTTGGTAGGTTTCATTAATATTTTCCATAATGAATCCCCTACTTATATTCCCAGCAGCAGTATTCAAATATTATTTTTTTAAAGATTTTATTTTATTTATTTATTTGACAGAGATAGAGACAGCCAGCGAGAGAGGGAACACAAGCAGGGGGAGTGGGAGAGGAAGAAGCAGGCTGATAGCGGAGGAACCTGATGTGGGGCTCGATCCCATAACTCCGGGATCACGCCCTGAGCCGAAGGCAGATGCTTAACCGCTGTGCCACCCAGGCGCCCCAAATATTATTTTTTTTCTGCACATCCTGACCAACGTGTTACCTCTTGTCTTTTTGGTAAGAACCATTTTAATAGGTACAAGGTGATATCTTGTGGTTTTGAATTTTTTGTTTTGTTTTATTTTTTTAAGATTTTTTAAAATTTATTTGAGAAAGAGAAACCATGAAGGGGGAGGAGGGGCAGAGGGAGAGGGAGAAGCAGAGTCCCAGCTGAGCAGGGAGCCTGACATGGGACTCGATCCCAAGACCCTGAGATCATGACCTGAGCCGAACACAGATGCTTAACCGACTGAGCCATCCCTGTGGTTTTGGTTTTCATTTCCCTGATGATTCATGATTGTGAGCATGTGTTAGTCGCTTGTACAACCTTTTCAATGTCTTGAGTGTTTCATTGGCTCTTGCTACTTTTCAATTTCGTATGGTGTTACTTGTTAGTTTTTGCTTTTGTTGTATATGCTTTAGATGTCCTATTCAAAAAGCTCATTGGCAGGAATAAGACTAAGGAGTCTTTTCCCTGTGTTTTTTTTAGGAGTTTTAGGGTTAAAGGTCATATGTTTAAGTATTTACTCAATTTCAACTTCATTTCCATGTGTACTATAGGATGGAGATCAAGTTTCATTGTTTTTTCATTTGGATATTTAGATTTCACAGCAGTATTTTATTATTAATTATTTTTTAAAGATTTATTTATTTATTTTAGAGAGAGAGCAAGCCGGGCGGGGCTGAGGGGGAGGGAGAATGAATCCAAAGCAGATGCCATGCTGAGCGTGGAGTCCAGTGCCAGATCCATCTCAAAACTGTTAGTTCATGGCCTGAGCTGAAACCAAGAGTCAGGCGCTCAACAGTCTGAGCCACCCTGGTGCCCTTCACAACAGTATTTAAACATTTATTTATATATTTTAGGAGAGACAGAGACAGGGGCAGAGAGGGGCAAAGGGGGAGGGAGATAGACAGTCCCAAGCAGGCTCTAAGCTGAAAGATGTGGGGATTTCTCTCATGACCCTGAGATCATGACCTTAGCTGAAACCAGGAGTTGAAGCTTAACCAAATATGACCCTTGGACTCCCCTAGATTTCACAACATTATTAAAGAGATTATTCTTCCCAGGTGTAGATTTTTGGCATAATTGTCAAAGATAGTTGACTATATATATGTACGTTTACTTCTGCAATTTTTATTCTGTTCCCTTGGACTGTTTTTAAGCCAGTACCCTTTTATTTTGAATACTATAGCTTTGTAACCTAGTTTGAAACCAGAAATATGCTGCCTTCAGCTTTGACCTTCTTTCTGAAGATTGCTTACGCTCTACGCTTTGGTTGACTTGGTGGCAGTGGTGCCAGTGTCCCCTGTGAAGCGAGCAGCTGGAGACCCTGCTGAGCAAGGACTGCAGTAGCACATGCCCTGTGGCTGATATATTCTCAGCCGTTACTTCTGACCCGCCCCACATGTCTCTGCTAACAGTCTGTAGCCGTCTTTTCTCTGTGCTTGTGCCCAATTTAGGCTCCACTGTGTCCTACTCAGTCTTAATGGCACTGTTGAGCTCTCTGAGGTAATGCTCTTCATAGACAGCAGTTAAATTGAGTTTTTTGGGGGGAAGGATGGTATCTCCTATTTTACCATCCTGCTGACAGCAGTCACATACCTTGTTTTTCTGTGTCTCAAGTGTCCTGATAGCTCTGGGACAGTTTGGTTTTCCTTCCGTATTTCTGTCCTCCTGGTATCTTGTAGTTGCTCAGGAAGGCTTACAAGGAGGAGTCCTTTGTGTATCCTGGCATGGACATACTCCAGGTGGGCTCACAGGGGCCCTGTTTCTGGCGAATAAAAGCTGGGGAAGGTGTGATATCAGACCTATGTTGAGGTCATACCAGGTACCTTTGTTTGTTCAGCTGGAGCTTGGTGTGATTGCTGATGGCCACACCCCATCTCTGTCTTTCCTTCTTCACTGTTGACAATTTGTGGATTCTGGTTTCTACGCCATTGGTAATTCCATGACCTTGAATATAGACATAATCACTGCTTCTCGGGCCTCCATATCTCACCTCTTACTCTCACTGCTCTTTCTGTGTACTCCAGCATTCACCCCCAAACGTTTTACCATGAGATATTCACATGTCCGTCCGTCCGTCCTTCCTTCCTTCCTTCCTTCCTTCCTCCCTCCCTCCTTCCTTCTCTTTTTCTTTCTTTTTTTCTTTCTTTTCTTTTCTTTCTCTAAAAGATTTTTATGTATTTATTTAAGGAGAGGGAACAAGCAAGGGAATTGGCAGGGAGAGATTAGGAGAACCAGACTCCCCTCTGAACAGGGACCCTGATGGGAGGCATGATACCAGGACCTCAGGATCATACCTGAGCTGAAGGTAGATGCTTAAACGACTGACCCACCCATGCGTGCCATTCACATGTCCTAAAACTTGACATTGAACAGCAACAAATTTATTGTGATTGCATTTTCCTGCAGCCTTTTACTTAGACAAATATCACCAGCAAAACTGGTCCTGCACTAACTTGTGGGAAGAGAAGTAAGATTTAGACCCTGGCTCTCTTCCTTGTGTCATACCCTAGGTTTTTGTCCTTGTAGTGTGCTCACTACCATACCTTGACTTTCGGGGCCCAGTAATGCACAGCAACCACTCCTTCAGTTGAATTCCATCTCCTTTGTGTGGAAAAGCATGCTGTACACTCCTGCCTAGATGAATCGGGTGCATGCGTGTGATGGGCTCAGCCCCTCGCGATAGTGAACACGAATTTCACCAGCGTTTCTTTGCCTTCAGGTTGCTGCTGTGGAGCAGAGGGTGAGGAGGCACCCTTTGCACAGGGCACTTCTGTAGGCGCGTCACAGGCCGGGATGCCCACGGCAGCTGTGTCTTCCCGGAAGACCCACCCCTGTGAGATGTGTGGTCCAGTCTTAAGAGACATTTTCCACTTGGCTGAGCACCAGGGAAAAGGAAACAGCCAGAAACTGTTGAGGTGTGGGGCATGTGGGAAACGATTTTATTGCAGTGTAAAGTCTCAGCAGCAGCAGGAACAGCACCTGGGAGCAAAACCCTACAGAAGCCGTGTAGACGGGGCCTCTGTTGTGAAGAGCTGGGGATTCCATGGTTCAGAAAAGCCCTTTACCTGTGGAGAAGTTCAGAAGGACTTCCTCTCTGGCTCGAGGCATCTGCAGCAAGAGGCCACTCACACTACAGAGAAGACAGACATGATCACCCAGTGCAGGACAACTTTACAAAACAGGAAAAGTCATCGTCCTTGGGGAGAATGTAAGAACACCTTTGGTCCCAAACACACAGGTTCTCAGGACCAGGGTGTCCACTTTGGAAGACAGTCCTTTGTGTGCAGTGAATGTGGGAAAACATTCGTACAAATCCTTATTTGCTATACACCAGAGATACCATACTGGAGAAAGACATTATGAGTTTGGCAAATACGGAAAAGCACTTTGGCAAAGGTCAGCCCGCAGTCAACATGCAAAGGCTCAGAGTGGATCCAGGCAGTACAAGTGCAGCAAATGTGGGAAATCCCTAGGCCACAAATCTGTCCTCATTCATCCCCAGAGATGGCACAGGGAACTTAAGAGTTATGTTTGCAGTGGATGTGCAAAATCTGTTAGCTGTAGCTCAGTGTTGATTACCCATAGGGTTCAACCTGGGGAAAGGTTTCATAAGTGTCATGGCTGTGCAAAATCTTTTCCCTCTATGTCTGCCCTCTGTTATCATCAGAGATCTCACACATTCTTAAGACCATATGAGTGCAGTGATTGCGGGAAATCTTTTACCACTAGTTCTGTCCTCCATGCTCACCAGAGAGTACACACTGCAGAAAGGCCTTATGAGTGCAGTGAATGTGGCAAGTCCTTTGTCCGAAGGTATAGCCTCAAAGTACACATAAAGGTTCACTCAGGTGAAAGGCCTTATAAGTGTAATGAATGTGAGAAATCTTTTAAGTGGAAGTCAACATTGATTAAACACCAGAAAATTCATACAGGAGAAAGGCCTTATGAGTGCAGTGAATGTGGGAAAACTTTTATCTATAGGACTCACCTCCGTTATCATCACAGAATTCACAGTGGAGAAAGGCCTTACGAATGCAGTGAGTGTGGCAAGTCCTTTGTCCGAAGAAACATCCTCAAAGTACACATAAAGGTTCACTCAGGTGAAAAGCCTTATAAGTGTAATGTATGTGGGAAATCTTTGAAGTGTAAGTCAACATTGATTAAACACCAGAGAATTCACACAGGAGAAAGGCCTTATGAGTGCAGTGAATGTGGGAAAACATTTGCCACTAGTTCTGTCCTTCATTCTCACCAGAGAGTTCACACAGGAGAAAGGCCTTATGAGTGCAGTGCATGTGGGAAATCTTTTACCACTAGGTCTGTCCTCCGTGATCATCAGAGAGTTCACACCGGAGAAAGGCCTTATGAGTGCACTGAATGTGGGAAGTCTTTTACCGCTAATTCGGCCCTCCATTATCACCAGAGAGTTCACACTGGAGAGAGACCTTATGAATGCAGTGAATGTGGTAAGTCCTTTGTCCGAAGAAATAGCCTGAGTGTGCACCTGAAGGTTCACTCAGGTGAAAAGCCTTATAAGTGTAATGAATGTGGGAAATCTTTGAAGTGTAAGTCAACATTCATTGAACACCAGAGAATTCACACAGGAGACCGGCCTCATGAGTGCCGTGATTGTGGGAAATCTTTTACTTCTAGATCTGCCCTCCGTTCTCACCAGAGAGTTCACACTGGAGAACGGCCTTATGAATGCAGTGACTGTGGGAAGTCTTTTACCACTACTTCTCACCTTCGTTCTCACAAAAGGGTTCACAATACTGAAAGGCCTTATGAATGCAGTGAATGTGGCAAGTCCTTTTCCCGAAGAAATAGTCTCAATGTACACATCAAGGTTCAC
This sequence comes from Ailuropoda melanoleuca, assembly GCF_002007445.2. NCBI lineage: Eukaryota > Metazoa > Chordata > Mammalia > Carnivora > Ursidae > Ailuropoda > Ailuropoda melanoleuca. The sequence goes on from NC_048229.1 coordinate 24,467,709, forward strand.
TCAGGTGAAAGGCCTTACAAATGTAATGTATGTGGGAAATCTTTGAACTATAAGTCAACGTTCATTCAACATCAGAGAATTCACACAGGAGAAAAGCCTTATCTGTGTAGTGAATGTGGGAAATCTTTTAGTTACAGCCGCGCCCTCCGGTATCATCGTCAAAGTCACCTTCCAGTAAGTCCTTATGACTGTAGTGATTGTGGGAAATCTTTTACTTGTAGTTCTTATCTCCGTGATCACCAGAGAGTTCACACTGGAGAAAGGCCTTATAAGTGCAGTGAATGTGGGAAGTCTTTCACTTCTCGTTCCCTCCTCCGTTCTCATCGGAGACTTCACACTGGAAAAAGGCCTTATGCGTGCAGTGAATGTGGCAAGTCCTTCTTCCAAAGAAATACCCTGAACGTACACATAAAGGTTCACTCAGGTGAAAAGCCTTATAAATGTAATGAATGTGGGAAATTGTTGAAGTACAAATCGACATTCGTTCAACACCAGAGAATTCACACAGGAGAAAGGCCTTATGCTTGCAGTGAATGTGGGAAGTCTTTTTTCAGTTACGGTGCTCTCAGTTATCATCACAGAGTTCACATTGGGGAAAAACCTTAGGAGTACTGGAGATGTCGAAAATCTTTCGGCTAAATTTCTAATCTCATTCAGCGTTAGAAAGTACACAGTATATAAAGTCTTCATGGGTGATAACATGAACTAAATGGTTCTGTTCACTAATGTTGATATGTTGACTCCCTGTCCTCTAACGCAATAGTAGTAGGTGTCTCTGGGAGGTAACTGATGTTAGAATGGGTTGTGTGTGTGGATTCCTAATGACTGGTTTCAAAGTCTTAGAAGTATTCTGAGACAGCTTGCTTCCCCTATCAATCATGTGAGGACCCTTTGAGAAAACATATAAATCAGGAAGCTGGTCATCACCAGACACGAAACCAGACCATATGGGGAATCTTGAGGGAGATATCCTGCCTCCAGAAGTGAGAAATTTCTGTTGCTTACAAGCCACCCAGTTTATTATATTTTGTTAGAGCAGCCTGAGCTAAGACGCATGTGAAGAATGTGGGTAATGTTTTGGGCAAAGATACCGTTTCATAAAAATCAGAATTCACCTTGGACCATGACCACATTGAGGGAGGTGAGGGACACAAGTGCTTTAGCCAGACATCTGTCTTCATTCCCCGCTTAAGAATTCACACTGCAGGGGCGCCTGGGTGGCTCAGTCGTTAAGCGTCTGCCTTTGGCTCAGGGCGTGATCCCAGCGTGCTGGGATCGAGCCCCATCCACATCAGGCTTCTCCACTAGGAGTCTTCTTCCTTTCCCACTCCTGCTGTGTTCCCTCTCTCGCTGGCTGTCTCTCTCTGTCAAATAAATAAAATCTTTAAAAAAAAAAAAAAGTTTACACTGCAGAACGACTTTAGATGGCAGAGAAGGTGATCCATCGTTCCTTAGTGTAATTATGCCGAGGAGAACCTTATGAGGCAGCCACCTTCCTGAATTGAGCTTTGTTCACCTCCATATCCACAGTGGAGTGACTTGTCATAAGTTCCAGCTATTTGGGGTAAGTTCAGAAGTTGTATTGTGTGTTCTGATGTGTCAAAGTAATTGCTGGAAGTGACTTCCGGATTCTGTGACAGAAGTCATTTCACCTCTGGCACCTGGATGGTCCCAATAATGAATATCTGTCACACCCAGCTTAATGATGCTGACCACTTTGCTTTGTCCTTTGCTGGTGGAAATTATGGGTACTGCTCATACCTCATTGCCTTCTCAGTTAGTACATGGATGTGACCCAGTGTTGACCCTTGTACCTCTTGATGGTGTTTTGCAGAGAATGACTAAATCTTTTAGAGACATTGTTGGTCTCCTGTGGATTGTGATGAATCTTTGCAGCTTGTGAGTCAGCAACACAGGAATTGGGTGCTATGTGTTGGCTCTGGTTTATGCATTGCTAAATGCCTTTTTTGTTTAATTACCATTAGTCTTAGGTGTTAAATTCACTCTAAGGGGTCGCTTGAAATTAGAATTGGGTTCAGCCAGACATAGGAATGAATAGATCTCATTGCAACCCAAACTTAACTGTGTTTTGGAGAGGATAATTGCAAATAAATAATACATAGGTCAGTTCTACTCTCCAGCTTGGGCCTTAATTTGTATTAAAACTCAAGACCTTTCTTATGGGCTGAACTCTGTGCCCAACATTCATATGTTAAAGTTGTAACCCCAGTACCTCACAGTGTGACTGTAGTTAGACATAGCATCCTTAAAGAGATCATGAAGGTGAAGTGGGTTATTAGGATGGGCTGTTATGCAGTATGGCTGGCTTCATGATAAGAGATGAAGATACCGGCACACACAGATGACCATGTGAAGACAGGGAATCCCCATCTCTAAGCCAAGGAGAGAGGTCTGAGAAGAAACTAACCCTGCTAACACGTGATGTCCAATTTCTAGAGTCCAGATTTGTGGGAAAATAAATACCTCTTGTCTGATCACCCAATGTGTACTTATATCAGTTCTAACTAATTCAGCTTCCTAGGATCCATATCTGGCTTTTGTGGTCTGGATGCCAACAAGTTTTGTGTGCTGAGAGGTCACCCTGAAGAGGGAGCAGTTGAGACCATCTCCAGTGCTTGTGGAAACAACAAGAATATTTTGCTTGTCCACAGCTGATAGCACAGGATGCCAGGCACTGTTGAGTGGAATCTCTACCTCAGGTCCTTCAAAGGAGCCATATGACCTGATGTGCAATATTCACTTGTAACACCACAGGGGCGGGGGAACTGTAATTGGTTATCTAGGAGATTGGGTAATTAGGGAGTAGAGGAGACATCGGCCACCTACGTGGTGTGTATCCACAGACGTAGTGACTGTCTGGGAAGTATCAATGTGCACAGAAATTCTGCGCTTTTAGACACACATTGTCAAAACAATCCAAAAGTCACTAATTCTTCTATCCTCTGTGGTGCTTACATGTCAAGGCCACTGTGGTAAAGGCAGGAAAAAGATAAAGACAAGGGAGAATTCATCGTCCAGGGATGTAGCTTTTGTGACCCCACCCAGCCAGCATTCTTGTTGGTGTCCTAAAGGACTATGGCAGACGCCTGTTCTGAAAAACCATCCGCCCACGTTGTCTCCCAGGTACTGCCCAGGTCTAGGGCGAAAAACGCAGATCTTTCTGGAGGTGACGGTGCAGAGTCCTACTCCTATTCATGGTTGCTCAAGATCTGTTCTGTCCCAAAGTCCTTGAATAAACCATTTCTCTTCAAGGTGGACTTCTCAGCCTTTTTCTTTGGTCTGAAGGCTTGGAGGTTGTGCATATATGTCCGTTTCAACAGTACTGTTTCTCCTCTGGATGTATACACTACTGATCTCTTCATCTGGAGCATGTGTGTTATTTCCAGTGTTTCCCTTTCGCAAATGAATCCCTCTATATATTTTCATTGTAATTCCTTATGAGGTTAGAGGTTTCATTTCTCTTCTGCTAAATAACTCAAAGCACCATGGTAGGCACAGGTAGGTGAGTGTTGACACTTTCATGAATCAAGGGCCAAAATGGGGTCTGAAGTGTTCACTACTGCATTCCCTCCAGTTACGTATGACAGTTCCAGTATTTTCATCCCTTCCAATACTTGAGAAGGTCAGTGTTCAGTGTCAGCATGTGTAGTGCTATGTTGTAATTGCATTTCCTAGGGATTTCTGCCTTTGAGCATTGTTTCATGTATTTCTTTACCACCTGTATGTTTTGTTTGGTACAATTTCTGTTTACATCATTTGCTTATATTCTTTCATATGAGTTATGACTACTTCCCTTTTTAGTTACAAATAAGCCATGCACACAACAAGATAAATGTTTGAATTTTTCTCTATGGTGTCATGGTAGTACTGAAAGCCTGTTTCTTCATTAAGTACCTCAGATTTTTGTCGCCTACCCACTGTCATGGACCAAAACACCTTACATGTTTAAGTCTAGGGCACATTCATTACACTGTCATCATTTTCTTAATTTCAGGCCTTCAGAAAAACAAAAGTCCATCCCCACTTTGTAGTGTTTGCCAATTTCCAGGGTGTAAATTCTCCCATTGTGAGAGCAGGTTATTTTCAGAAAAGGTTCTAATTGTATTGGGTGTTTGGTGGAAAACCACTCACTGTGGGGGCTGTGTGCTGGCTGGAGGTCTTCAGGAGCCTCCCAGGCAGGAGACCTTAATCCTGACAGGCCGGAAGGGAGGGACCTCCCTGAACATCCTGACTGGTGACTGAAAATCTGGCTGATCTCACGTTAGAAGTGATAAGGTTGTCAGGTACACCCACTCAGTTCAGAGTCGCTTCCTCCTATCCCACCCAGTACATTGGAAGAAATTCTCACTGTGGAACGCCAGCCTCCAAGTGATTTAATTTCTTCTCTTTCTGTAAATTGACTGCTAGTCCCCAAAAAGTTGACACTCCCTACATCTCACCACTGCTCTGGGATGTGTTTCCAGACAGCTGTCTCGGGTAAGTCTGCTGTGCCCAGGGAGGGGGTGGGGGTGCTCGGCCACTTCCAGCCTCCTGCTGGCAGGGAAGGACTGGAAGCCAGGTGGGGCGGGGCCTCCCCCAGAAAAGAAGGGGATTCACTCCTGGGTAGGGCCTCACCCAGAAGATCAAGGGTCAATCCAGGCCTCCCTCTCTACCCGAAGAAGGGCCTCTACTAGAAGGAAGAGGGTCCCTAGGTCAGGCGTGTGGCAACCTGTGCAGGCCTCACACACACACACACACACACACACACACACACACACACACACGGCGGGATCATGGTATCATCTACAAGGACATGTCAGGAAGGGGCCTGCAAGGGGGGCTGGTGCAGGGTGGTAGGTTAGGGTCAGAGACAGAGGAGACACCTGGAAGTTGCTGGAAGGACCCTCTGGGTTGAGTACCTGTACTTCACTGGAGATGAAGTTCCCACCATCAGTCCTGAAGGCAGTTCCCTACCCGGAACTCTGACCATTCTTTCCCCTCAGGGACACAGCACAGTCCAGAGGTGAGTCCTCCATTCCTCCCACGAGTACCATCTTTTTCGTTCTGGCGCAGATGGGTGTAGAAGTCTGAACTAAACTCAGCGGATCAGGTTGTCCACAGTTACCTTGGGGGGGGGGACCCTCAGTTTCAGGTTTTTCAACAAATTATGACTTTGGGGCATCTGGGTGGCTCTCACTCAGTTAACCCCTTAGGCTCTGGTCTGAATCTTGGTGTCCTGGAATCGAGCTCCGCCTTGGGCTCCCTGCTCTTCGGAAGTCGTCTTCTCCCTCTCCCGCTGGCCCTCCCCCCACTTGTGCTGTCTCTCTCTCTCTCTCTCTCTCTCTCTCAAATAAATAAAATATTTTTTAAAACACCCAAAAAACAAATTATGACTTTGTTGTATTGTTGGTACACAGGTGCAAGAGCATCTTGCATGGGGGTTCCAAACAGACTTGGTTTGGCCACTCCCTGGTGACAGAATCCAAAGACAGAGAAAAGAGTGGAGGTAACAAGACAGGAATCTCAGGGAGCCCAACACAGAGAAGACAATGGCCTAAGCTCCTGAAGATTGTCTCCAAGGTGCTGAGAACACTTCCGGGTTTTTAGAAGGAAAACCTGGGGCCAAGGTAGGCGGCTACATGCAAATAGGCAGTGAAAGTGAAATAGATCATTGTCCAGGAGTCAATCATGGTTGGGGACTTGCTGGCTCAGGGCAATTCTTAGTGCTTGAGGGGGTAGTTTTTGGTTCCCATCAGGGGATGCCTTGCCAGCAGGGTCTTCCATCTGAGTCGAGACAAGCTGGAAAGAAGGAGCCACCTGGAAAGTTTGAGCTCAAAATGGAACAGCTGAGGTCCTTCAGTACTAAGAAAAGTAGTATGTATGTATGGGTGAAGCCACGTCAGGCCCATGGGTGACCTAGTAATGTTAAATAAGCACCCTCAGCATGATTGATTAGCTTTTCTGTTTATAGACCATGCATTCTCTCCTAGAAAGAGCTGAGGACTTCTGAATGCCACAAACCAAAATAGACCCTCTTGTACAACCCCGAGGTTCTAAGGAACCAGAACCCCTTGCACAGCCTCCTAACACTGTGAATACATCTATAGCTAGCACCATTGAGTCTGCGTGTAGTCAAGAAGTGTTAAGGACTGCTGTTATCCCTTTACTGGTTAGCTGCCCTAAACTCCTTTAAAAACCACTGGGTGGGGGGCGCCTGGGTGGCTTAGTCGGTTAAGCGTCTGTCTTTGGCTCAGGTCATGATCCCAGCATCCTGGAATTGAGCCCCATATCGGGCTCCCTGCTCCGTGGGGATCCTGCTGCTCTCTCTCCCTCTGCTATCTCTGCTTCTGCTCACTTGCGCGCGCTCTCTCTCTCTCTCCCTGCTAAATAAATAAATAGATAACCTAAAAAAAAAAAAAAAAAGCCTTGGGTGAGGCAGAAACCTTGGAGTTGGCCTTTGTGTGAGAGTCCACCTTCTTCCCAGGTGGCCAGCCTTCCAAATAAAGCTCATTTTCCTTTCCAATCAATACTTCTCTGTTGAGTACTGACTTTTGGAGTGCTGGGCAGCCGAAATTGGGATTTCGTAACATAGGAACATATTTGAACACAGGCACAGACACAGAGCAAGCCATCCATATGCCAAAGGATTTCTTTTTTTTTTTTTTTTAAAGATTTTATTTATTTATTTGACAGAGATAGAGACAGCCAGCGAGAGAGGGAACACAAGCAGAGGGAGTGGGAGAGGAAGAAGCAGGCTCATAGTGGAGGAGCCTGATGTGGGGCTCGATCCCACAACGCCGGGATCACGCCCTGAGCCGAAGGCAGACGCTTAACCGCTGTGCCACCCAGGCGCCCCGCCAAAGGATTTCTAAAAGGATGTGGGGCATCCGAGTCCTTCTGTTGGTTAAGTGTGTGCTTTTGGCTCAGGTCATGATCTCAGGGTCCTGGGATCAAGCCACACATCTGGCTCCCTGCTCATCGGGGAGTCTGCTTCTCCCTCTGCCCCGCCCTCCACTCATGCTCTCTTTCAAATAAATAAAATCTTTTTTTAAAAAATAAAAAAATAAAATAAATGATATATGGGGCACCTGTGTGTCTCAGTCGGATAAGAGTCCACCTCTTGATTTTGGCTCAGCTGTTGATCTAGGGATTGTGAGATCAAGCTCAGCATTGGGCTCCATCCTCACTGTGGGGACTGCTTCAGCTTCCCCCACTTCCTATTCATCTGACCCTTCCCCCACTCACCCTCGCTCTCTTTAAATAAATAAATAAATAAAATCTTAAAGTGTACCATACCGCAAATATTGTTTTTCTGGACCAGGTACAGTGGTTAAAGGTTTTTCACTTTTTATGTTCATAAAGGTGCACTAATCCACTAATAAAGTACAGAAAATCAGACATTCTAGACATTACCTTTTTAAAAAAAGATTTTATGTATTTATTTGAGAGAGGGAGATAGAGAGCAAGCACAGGGAACGGAGGGCAGAGGGAGAGGGACAGGCAGATTCCCCCATGAACAGGGAGCCTGATGCGGGGCTCAATCCCAGGACCCCGAGATCATGCATGACCTGAGCTGAGGTCGGATGTGTAACCAACTGAGCCATTCAGGCACTCCTTTAGACATTACTTTTTTAATGAATGAAGCAAATGTACATTCATAAATTATGCAACTATATATAGAGGAGATTTGTGTCAATCACAAGAATATCAGGTGCCTGCCTTCAGAACACAAGGAGAGCGTGGAACGTTCAACTGTGTGTCTCTCTTACCGAGAGACGTCTTAACAAACTGACTCCTGGGCTACCGCTATAGTGTCTGAGTGAATAGGTCTGGGATGTGGGCTGAGAATGAGCATTTTTAATGAGCTGAGGTAAAGCTAATGGAGAGGTCAGTTCAGAGATGAAACTGGAAAACAGGTTTTTTAGGGAAGGCCAGGCTGCCTCCCTCCAGACTCCAGGACAGGGAGTCTGTAGACCTACAGACTGTGATGAGCAGCAGAGCAAAGGGTTCTCATGGACACCCGCTGAGTGTCTCTGCAATGAGCCAAGCAGGGTAAAGGCTTAAAGGGCTGGAGTCCTAGGGTTTCAACTGCAGAAGAGTCCACGGAAGCCACAAGCCACCTGCCTCTTTTGCGTGGAACTGCAAATCGACAAAGAGGCCACTTCATGCCGGTGGCTCCGGTGTCCTACCAGCTACGCAGGCAACTGAAACCCAACATTTATAAATGCCTCAATGGTAAGAAATCAAAACATAAAAACATCCAATCACACACAGCGAACTATGCTGGGCTTCACCCTGAGCGTGGAGCCTAATTAAAATTTTAAAAAGCAAGGGGCCCACGGGTGGCTAATTCGTTTAAGTGTATGACTCTTGATTTTGGTAGAGGTCATGAGCTCAGGGTCTTAAGACCCATCCTGCATTAGGCATGAAGCCTGGTTAAGATGCTCTCTCTTCCTCTCCCTTTGCTCCTCTCCCCCTGCCTCGTGGGCTCTCTAAAAACAAAAGCAAAGGGGCGCCTGGGTGGCACAGTGGTTGAGCGTCTGCCTTTGGCTCAGGGCGTGATCCCGGCGTTATGGGATCGAGCCCCACATCAGGCTCCTCTGCTATGAGCCTGCTTCTTCCTCTCCCGCTCCCCCTGCTTGTGTTCCCTCTCTCGCTGGCTGTCTCTATCTGTGTTAAATAAATAAATAAAATCTTTAAAAAAAAATAAAATAAAATAAAAAATGAAAACAAAAGCAAAAAAACAAAACCAGAGCCAATTCATGTTTCCCAAATAAGACAATTGCTTAAACTATAGCCAATCATATAATTTCTTTGGTTGCTTCACTTTTTGGTCTCCCCCCACCTTTCTTTAAGTTTTTATTTATTTATTTGGCAGAGAGAGACAGCAAGCAGAAGCAGGGCGAGTGGGGCAGGCAGAGGGAGAGGGAGAAGCAGGCTTCCCATTAAGCAGGGAGCCTGATGCGGGGGCTCCATGCAGGGGCTCAATCCCAGGCCCCTGGGATCATGACCTGAGCCAAAGGCAGCCACTTAACCCACTGAGCCACCCAGGTGCCTCATGGTCTTCCTTTTTAGATTAGCCTTTTCCCTAGTTTGGTTTGTTGTTGCCCGAATGGTTTTGGTGTTTGTTCAAATAAGCTCTTCTAAATTTTCATGTAGCTCACTTCATCTTTTAACAGAACTGATAAAAATGAAAACCCACAGGACTCATGCTTGCTCGTGGTACTCTTATTAATGAGGGCTTCCTTTCTGCCCATTGGATTATTACACCAAGTACTCTCTTCTCACAAAATCACCTCCCCTTGTTTACATCCCACCTGCCACATTTTAACATTGAATGTAAACTTGAATTTCTGTTTTCATGTTTCCTGTGTTTTCCGTGAACATAATACAAGGCATTTGAAGGCAGGACTACTTGTCTTGTGCCTCCATTTCTCCCATGCATCTACCAGAAGTTCCTAAAGAAACAGTATGTGGTCAATGGACATTTGTGAGAACAATGAATACACATGACATATCAATTTCTTTTCATTTTAATTCTTATGGGTACCCTAAATGTCCTTTTTACTTCTCTCTTCAAGGTAGTCTGAAAATTAGTAAAGGAAACCGAATTTAAAATGAAAGCTTTCTGGGGTGGGGGATGGGATACCTAGGTGACGGACATTAAAAAGGAGGGCACGTGATGTAATGAACACTGGGTGTTATATAAGTCTGATGAATCACTGAACAATAATACTGAAACTAATAATACACTACATGTTAATTGAATTTAAATTTAGAAAAATAAAAATAAAATGAAGTAAAATGAAGCTCTCACAGAGGTAGGAATGGTTAATTTGCAGGAAGAAGGAAGATTATTTTTACCTTGACAAGGGAGGAAACTTTCACAATAGGAATTTAATCCTCCTGTTTTTAACAAAAAGAAGAATGAATGCTCCTTGCTCCAGAAACCACACACTAACCAGGGCATAGAGCCAATGAAAAACTGTCACAACTGGAAACTCTTGTTCTCAATGAGCTTTTATTGAAAGCAAACCTCCCCAGTCTTCTCCTAAAACCTAATAAAAGCTGACTTTCCTTCTGTTTCTTCAGATTTTCCTGTGGTTAGCCCTAGTGTACTTTTCCCAGTTGAAATTCCTCTGTTAATTCCTGAATAAACTCAGTTTGCTAGTAAATTAAGTGGGTATTTATTTTTAAGGATGACGGTAGCATTGCTCAATGTTTGCAGGAATAAAAAAAGTTACATTTTGGAGACAAAAGCCCTCACAATGACCAAGCATATTGGTCTAGCAGAGTCACATGCTCAAGTTCATTAGATCTTTTCTCAGACTTCTTAGAGCCTTCTTTAAAAGTGCTTTGAAGTCGGGGTTCCTGGGTGGCTTAGTTGTTAAGCATCTATCTTCGGCTCAGGTCATGCTTCCAGTATCCTGGGATCAAAATCTGCATTGGGCTCCCTGCCTCCTGTTCCCTCTTTCCCGTCTCTGTCAAATAAATAAATAAAATCTTAAAAAAAAAAAATAAAAGTTCTCTGAGGTCATAATGTTTTCTTAGCCCTTAATGATGTGTAGGGAGATGGAATGTGGGTTTCCCCATAGCTATTTCTACCATTGTCTTTAAATAACTGGATAAAGGTTCGAAACTGCTTACTAAAATGTGCATTTCACCACTGTTTTCTGAGATAACTTCAATTCCTAAAGCGACACTACTGCCAGTGCCCGAAGAAAGAAGAATCACTTCCCCGCAAGAAGATGGGATCATTGGGTTCAGACAACCCTTTATTTCAGGGTTCAGATTCTCCCTTTGCACACTTGCTCCAACTGAAAATGGCACCATGTTTTCGGAACCAAAAATAGCATCGGTTTAGTTGCACTATGGGATGATGTTAGATTCTTAAAAGGAATTAAGTACATCTGAGAATATGGGGTAAGACATATATGGATAAAAGTGTTCCTTCATACATGGGACGCAATCATTATACAGTCAAGAGAGGTTTAGTGTGGAACCACAGGCTGACCATATCACTGACCACATCATTCAGGATGGCCTACCATCCCTTGTCCTTCTTCCCTGGCATGGGATGCGATGGGATGGGACCTGTATGGGATGTAAAAATGAAACCACAGGCCCCAAATGGAGTCACTTCTGCTACGCCGATTCACCAAAGCAGGGCATTATACCGAAGCTCATTGCACTTACCTCCCCAGAAATTCAGTTTTCACTGCACAGTCAGGAATATGCTGGTCAGCACCAAAACTTAATCTCCATGGATGGGCCCTCTCCATCCCAAGAAGAAATGAGTCTTTTGTCCCCTCATAACATGACCTCATCTGATATAATCTTTTCTTCTTTTTATGATGTTTTTGTCCAACCTTTAAAAACGTTTACTTTCTCTAGCGCTTTGGAGCTGTCCTCTACTTGCTAGATGGGGGGCTAGCCAATTCACAGATCGATGAGAAAAACCAAAAGCCCTTTAGAATGCACTGTGTAGATTTTTTATTAATTAACAGGAAGTTTTCTAAGTTCATAACAAACTACGAAGCTAATGGGCTTCCGGGAGCAAGCAGTTAATGCACAACAACTCTCCAGGTAGACAGACACTCATTTCTTTCAGAAGTGCTTCAAGGAATGATTTGTCATTTACCTCAGCTAAGGGATTCGTGAGTATCTAAAATAATAGTTTTCTCCTTCGTAGGATGACTGGCCTTCATGGAAACTGAAAGTATGGCTCTTCTCCGCACTTAACAAGGAACTAAGCCGGTCACTCTGGGTAGGAGCAGCACTTTCCAGCAGCCCTCAGCATGCCAGGTACCAAAGCTCAGGAACTCTGGGGTGGAGCACCCCCTTTCTGAGACCGCTAGAGCTCCGGGAGCCCCACCCCCCCGGACGGGCCTCCGTACCCAGGCCACAGCGAGGAGCCAATGAGGGAACAGGACACGGCATTGCTAGGCGAGCGCATCCCCCGGGGGCGGGACTTCCGGCCGATTGCTGCGTTCGCCTTTTATTTCCGTTTGTTTATCTGCAACGTTAGGGAACGCGATTTCGGAAAGGTGACTAATCGCGAACGTGACGGGAGGGTCTTCCCTCCAAAGCAGACACTGAGTTCCGAGGATCAGCGACGTCTCCCGACTGGCGACGCACCGGGGCCTGGACAAAGACTGATGATTCGTGTGTCCGCTCCCGTCCCTCAGCTCCCGGCCTCGCTCCGCCCACCGAGTCCGATGGCGGCGGCCGCGCCCACGGACCCGGCTCGGGTAAACGCTCGTCTCCCCTCCTCCCCGCCGTCCCCCCACGCAGACCCGAAAGGCCCGAGGCGGGGCTCCTGCTCGCGTCCCTGCGGCCCAGGCCCCGGTGTCCGGGACAGGGAGGCGCCGGCGGGCGGGGGCCCGTGT
>NC_048229.1:24480197-24495890 GCF_002007445.2 Ailuropoda melanoleuca
AATCGGGTGCATGCATGTGATGGGCTCAGCCCCTCGCGATAGTGAACGCGAATTTCACCAGTGTTTCTTTGCTTTCAGGTTGCTGCTGTGGAGCGGAGGGTGAGGAGGCACCCTTTGCACAGGGCACTTCTGTAGGCGCGTCACAGGCCGGGACGCCCACGGCAGCTGTGTCTTTCTGGAAGACCCACCCCTGTGAGATGTGTGGTCCAGTGTTGAGAGACATTTTCCACTTGGCTGAGCACCAGGGAAAAGGAAACAGCCAGAAACTGTTGAGGTGTGGGGCATGTGGGAAACGATTTTATTTCAGTGTAAAGTCTCAGCAGCAGCAGGAACAGCACCTGGGAGCAAAACCCTGCAGAAGCCGCATGGATGGGGCCTCTGTTGTGAAGACCTGGGGATTCCATGGTTCAGGAAAGCCCTTTACCTGTGGAGAAATTCAGAAGGACTTCCTCTCTGGCTCCGGGCATGTGCAGCCAGAGGCCACTCATACTGGGGAGAAGCCAAATGAAATCATCCAGTGCAGGAAAAGTCTTAATACTTGGGGAAAATGTAAGAACGCCTTTGGTCCCAGACACACAGATACTCAGGACCAGGGTGTCCACTTTGGAAGAACAGTCCTTTGTGTGCAGTGAATGTGGGAAAACATTCAGGTACAAATCCTTATTTGCTATACACCAGAGATTCCACACTGGAGAAAGATACGAGTTTGGCCAATGTGGAAAATCCCTTAGGCACCGATCAACCCTGAATGAACGTGGAAAGAGTCACAGTGGATCCAGGCAGTACACGTGCAGCAAATGTGGAAAATCCTTAGGCCACAGATCTGTCTTCATTCATCCCCAGCGATCGCACAATGGAGTGAAGAGGTATTTTTGCAGTAGATGTGCAAAATCTGTTAGCTGTAGCTCAGTGTTGATTACCCATAGGGTTCAACCTGGGGAAAGGTTTTATAAGTGTCGTGGCTGTGCAAAATCTTTTCCTTCTATGTCTACCCTCCGTTATCATCAGAGATCTCACACAGAGGAAAGACCTTATGAGTGCAGTGATTGTGGGAAATGTTTTACGAGTAGTTCTGTCCTCCGTTCTCACCAGAGACTTCACACTGGAGAAAGGCCTTATGAGTGCAGTGAATGTGGCAAGTCCTTTCTCCGAAGAAATAGCCTCAAATTACACATAAAAGTTCACTCAGGTGAAAGGCCTTATAAGTGTAACGAGTGTGGGAAGTCTTTGAAATGTAAGTCAGGATTCGTCAAGCACCAGAGAATTCACACAGGAGAAAGGCCTTATGAATGCAGTGAATGTGGCAAGTCCTTTCTCCGAAGAAATACTCTGAATGTACACATAAAGGTTCACTCAGGTGAAAGACCTTACAAGTGTAACGAATGTGGGAAATCATTTAAGTTTAAGTCAACATTCATTAAACACCAGAGAATTCACACTGGAGAGAGGCCTTATGAATGCAGTGAATGTGGGAAATCCTTTATCTCTAGGACTGACCTACGGTATCATCAGAGAATTCACACAGGAGAGAGACCTTACCAGTGTAGCGAATGTGGCAAGTCCTTTGTCCGAAGAAATATCCTCAAGGTACACAGAAAGGTTCACTCAGGTGAAAGGCCTTATAAGTGTAATGAATGTGGGAAGTCTTTGAAGTGTAAGTCATCGCTGATTAAACACCAGAGAATTCATACAGGAGAAAGGCCTTATGAATGCAGTGAATGTGGGAAGTCTTTTATCACTAGTTCTGTGCTTCATTCTCACCAGAGAGTTCACACTGGAGAAAGGCCTTATGAGTGCAGTGAATGTGGGAAAACTTTTACCACTAGTTCTGTCCTCCGTGATCACCAGAGACTTCATACTGGAGAAAGGCCTTATGAGTGCAGTGAATGTGGGAAATCTTTTACCACAAGTTCTGCCCTCCATTATCACCACAGAGTTCACACTGGAGAGAGACCTTATGAATGCAGTGAATGTGGCAAGTCCTTTGTCCGACGAAATAGCCTGAGTGTGCACCTGAAGGTTCACTCAGGTGAAAAGCCTTATAAGTGTAATGAGTGTGGGAAATCATTGAAGTGTAAGTCAACATTCATTCAACACCAGAGAATTCACACAGGAGAAAGGCCTTATGAGTGCAGCGAATGTGGGAAATCTTTTTCTGCTACTTCTGTCCTTCGTTCTCACCAGAGAGTACACACGGGAGAAAGGCCTTATGAATGCAGTGAATGTGGAAAATCTTTTACCTCTAGTTCTGCCCTGCGTTCTCACCGAAGAGTGCATACTGGAGAAAGGCCTTATGAGTGTAGTGAATGTGGCAAGTTCTTCCTCCACAGAAATAGCCTCAATGTACACGTCAAGGTTCACTCAGGTGAAAGACCCTATAAATGTAATGAATGTGGGAAATCTTTGAACTATAAGTCGACGTTCATTCAACACCAGAGAATTCACACAGGAGAAAAGCCTTATCTGTGCAGCGAATGTGGGAAGTCTTTTAGTCATAGCTGTGCCCTCCGGTATCATCGTCAGAGTCACCTTGGAATAAGTCCTTATGATTGTAGTGAATGTGGGAAATCTTTTACCACTAGTTCTGTCCTCCGTGATCACCAGAGACTTCACACTGGAGAAAGGCCTTATGAGTGCAGTCAGTGTGGGAAATCTTTCACCGCTCGTTCTGTCCTTCGTTCTCATCAGAGAGTTCACTCTCGGGAAAGACCTTATGAATGCAGTGAATGTGGCAAGTCCTTCGTCAGAAGAAATAGCCTCAATGTACATGTAAAGGTTCACTCTGGTGAAAAGCCCTATAAGTGTAATGAATGTGGGAAATCTTGGAAGTGTAAGTCGACATTCATAAAACACCAGAGACTTCATACAGGAGAAAAGTCTTTTGCTTGCAGTGAATGTGGGAAATCTTTTTTCAGTCATGGTGCTCTCAGTTATCATCACAAAGTTCACAGTGGCAACAGGCCTTAGGGGTGCTGGTGTTGTGGGGAATCTTTCAGCTAAATCTTCAGTCTCCTTCAACCTGAGGAAATACACAATAAATAGAGTCCTTATGGGCAATATTAGGAACTGAATGTTTATGTTCATTAAAATTGACAAGTTCGATCCCTATGCTATAATGCAGTAGGAGTAGCAAGTGATGTCTTGGGAGATGATTCAAAGTTACAGTTTCATAAAAATCTGAATTAACCTTGGAGCGAGGCCTCAATGAGTAGGTGAATGACACAATTCCTTTAGCCAGTTATCTGTATTCATTCCACACTTGAGAGTTCACACTGCAGAAAGAGTTAAAATAACATAGAAGGTAATATTTCTTTCTTTAGTGTATTTACACTGGAGAAGGATCTTTTTGAGGCAGCCACCTTCCTGAATTGAACTTTGTTCACCTGAGTGTCTAGAGTGGAGTTACTTTCCATAAGTTCAGCCTTTTGGGAAAAATTCAGAAGGTGTGTATCATGCTCTGATGTGTCTGAAGTTATTGCTAGAAGTCACTGCCAGAATCCATGGCAGAAGTCATTTCATCTCTGTCACCCGGATGGCCTCAGTAACTTATATCAGTCACCACCCAATATGCTTAATGATGCTGACCTCTACTTTGTTATTTGCTGATGGATATCACGGGTAATTGAACCTCTTCATTTCTGATTTTGGTCATGTATGTGACCCAGTGTTGACCATTAGTACCTGATCTATGTTCTGGGTGGTTACTTGCACAAGAAGACTAAATCTCTTAGGGATTTGTTGGTCTTATAATGCTTCTGATCAATCTTTGCAGCTTCCAAGTCAGTAACAGGAATTGAATGCCACTTTTGCTCTGGTTTATGCATTAATATATGCTTTTTTAAATTTAATTATCTGTAATTTTAGATGTTGTGTTCACTGTAAGGAGTGGTTTGAAAGCAGAACTGGGCTCTGCCCACACGTAGGAGTGAACAGATTTCATTGCATTCCAAATTTATTGTGTCCCAGAGAGGGTAATAACCTCCATAAGTACAACATTACTCTTCTCCAGCCTAGGCCTTAATTTGCATTAACTCTGAAAACCTAACTGATGGGCTGAATGTGCACCCACAATTCATATTTTGAAGTTGTAACCCCCAGAGCCTCACACTGTGGCTACAGTTATAGCATCTTCAAAGAGATCGTGAAGTTGAAATGGGTTATTAGGAGGGACTGTTAGGCGATGTGGCTGGCTTCATGATAAGAAGAGATGAGGGTACAAGCACACATGGATGACTGTGAAGACTGGGAATCTTCATCTACAAGCCAAGGAGGGAGACCTGAGAAGAAACTAACCGTGCTGACATCTTATGTCCAATTTCTAGACTCCAGATTTGTGGGAAAATAAATTTCTGTTGTCTAATCACCTAGTTTGTGTACTGTGTTATATCACTTCTAGCTAATACAGCCTCCTAGGATCCATATCTGGCTTTTGTGGTCTGGATGCCAACAAGTTTTGTGTGCTGAGAGGTCACCCTGAAGAGGGAGCAGTTGAGACCATCTCCAGTGCTTGTGGAAACAACAAGAATATTTTGCTTGTCCACAGCTGATAGCACAGGATGCCAGGCACTGTTGAGTGGAATCTCTACCTCAGGTCCTTCAAAAGAGCCATGTGACCTGATGTGCAGTATTCACTTGTAACACCACAGGGGCGGGGGAACTGTAATTGGTTATCTAGGAGATTGGGTAATTAGGGAGTAGAGGAGACATCGGCCACCTACGTGGTGTGTATCCACAGACGTAGTGACTGTCTGGGAAGTATCAATGTGCACAGAAATTCTGCGCTTTTAGACACACATTGTCAAAACAATCCAAAAGTCACTAATTCTTCTGTCCTCTGTGGTGCTTACATGCCAAGGTCATTGTGGTGCAGGCCAGAAAAGGACAAAAACAGGAGATTTCATAGTCCAGGGATGTAACTGTGACCCTGCTTAGCCAGCATTCTTCTTAGTATCATATACAACTATGGCAGACACCTGTTCTGAACCATCCTTCTCCCAGCTTGTCTCCCAGGTACACCCCAGCCTCTAGGACTATAAAAGCAGGACTTACTGGCAGTGGTGGTGTGGAGTCCTACTTCTGTTAAGGTTGCCCAAGTCTTGCTTCTGTCCAGAAGTCCTTAAATAACCCATTCCTTGAGATGCCTGGGTGGCTCAGTGGGTTAAGCGTCTGCCTTTGCCTCAGGTCATGATCCCAGGGTCTTGGGATCTAATCCTGCTTTGTGCTCCTTGCTCAGTGGGGAGCCTGCTTCTCCCTCTGCCTGCTTTGCTCTCTGTTTCTCTGACAAATTGATAAATAAAATCATTAAAAAAAATTAAACCATTCTTCCTCAAGCTGGACTTCTCACGCTTTTTTAAAAAATTTTTATTTATTAGCATGAGCTGGGGGAGGGGCAGAGGGAGAAGCAGACTCCCTGATGAGCAGGGAGCCTAATGTTGGCCTCTATCCCAGGGCCCTGAGATGACAACCTGGGCTGAAAGCAGATGCTTAACCGACTGAGCTACCCAGACACCCTTCTCACCTTTTTACTTTCGTCATTCAGCTCTGAGGTCATTTTTACATATATGTCCCTTTTCAGTCAACAGTACTGTTTTCTGGATGTATACTACTATTGATCTCTTCATCTGTTTGGAGCACTTGGGTTATT
Organism: Ailuropoda melanoleuca; assembly: GCF_002007445.2. Taxonomy (NCBI): domain Eukaryota; kingdom Metazoa; phylum Chordata; class Mammalia; order Carnivora; family Ursidae; genus Ailuropoda; species Ailuropoda melanoleuca. The sequence goes on from NC_048229.1 coordinate 24,485,842, forward strand.
TCCAGTGTTTCACTTTCACAGAGGAATCCCTCTATATAGTTTCATTATAATTCCTTATGAATTATAGGTTTAACAGAAGAGGTATCATTTCTGTTAAAACTCAAAGTACAATGGTAAGTCACAGGTAGGTGAGTGTTAACATTTTCATGAAAGGGCCAAAATGGGATCTAAACTGTTCACCATTGCATTCCCACCAGGCATATGTGAGTTGCAGTATCTTTAGTCCCTGACAATACTTGATAGGACCAGCCTTTAATGTCAGCCCTTTTAATACATGTGTAGTGCTATGCTTTCGTCATTGCTTCATGTGTTTCTTTACCACCTGTGTGTCTTTTGTGGTACATTTTCTTTATTTCTTTTTTTTTCTTTAAAGATTTTATTTATTTATTTGACAGAGATAGAGACAGCCAGCGAGAGAGGGAACACAAGCAGGGGGAGTGGGAGAGGAAGAAGCAGGCTCCCAGGGGAGGAGCCTGTTGTGAGGCTCGATCCCAGGACTCTGGGATCATGACCTGAGCTGAAGGCAGATGCTTAACGACTGAGCCACCCAGGCGCCCCATGTGGTACGTTTTCTGTTCATATCATTTGCCTATTTTCTTTGATGTGAGTAATGGCTAGTTCCCTTTTCAGTTATAAATAAGACATGCATACAACAAAGATACACGTTGGAATTTTCCTCATTTGCACACGGTGTGACGTTTTTCTCTCATGGTAATACTTCCAACTATTACTTCATTAACTACCTCAGATTTTTGTGGCCTACCCATTGTCATGGACCAAAACACCTCACATGTTTAAGTCTAGGGTACATTCATTCCATTATGTCATCATTTTCTTAAGTCCAGGCATTCAGAAAAACAAAAATCCGTCCCTGCTCTGTAGTGTTTGCCAGTTTCCAGAGTGTAAATTCTCCCATTGTGAGAGTGGGATATTCTCAGAAAAGGTGCTGAATAACTATATGTGGGTGTTTGGTGGAAAACCGTTCACTGTGGGAGCTGTGAGCTGGCTGGAGGTCTGCAGGAGCCCCAAAGGCAGGAGACTAATCCTGACAGGCCAGAGGGGAGGGACATCCCTGAACACCCCGATGGGTGACTAAAAATCTGTCTGGCCTCACCCTGATAGTGACAACGTTGTTAGGCACACCCACCAGGTTCAGAGTTGCTTTCTCCCATCCCACCCAGTACATTGAAAGAACTTCTCACCCTGGAGTGCCATCCTCCATGTGATTTATTTCCTTCTCTCTCTCTTTAAGATTTTATTTTTATTTATTTATTTATTTATTTATTTAATTTGACAGCACAAGTGGGGGCAGTGGCAGAGGGAGAAGCTGGGTCTCTGCTGAGCAGGGATCCAGATGGGGGTCTAGATCCCAAGGCCCTGTGATCATACCTGAGCCAAAGGCAGACACTTAACCAACTGAGCCACCAGTCTCCCTCCTTTTCTTTTTGTAATAGTTGACTGCTGGTCCCCAAAGGAGTCTACATTCTGTGCATCTCACCACAGTCTTGGGCTATGTTTCCAGACAGCTGTCTCAGGGGAAGCCTGCTGGGCCTGGGGAGGGGGTGAATGCTGGGGTCATTTCTGGCCACCTCCTATCCTGAAAGGACTGGGAGCCAGGTAGGGCAGAGCCTGTCTCAGAATAGATCTGGGATCAGTGTTGGTGCAGTTTTTGATTTTACTTCTAGGCGGTGACTTTGGCCTTTCATTTGAACTATCCCTTTTGACCTTCTGCCGTTTTTGATCCACTTTCAGCCTCCATGCCAAGGGGCAGCCCTTCCACTCAAGGGCTTGCATGTCAGAAAGATCCTTTGTAGTTTCAGGCTGGGAGATGCAAAGGAAGGTCAAGTTTCCTGGTTCAACCTGAAGCTGCCACCTGGGCTCTGACAGGTCTCAGCTCCTCTCACCTACAGCTTAGTGGCTACTGCAGGGAACCATCTCACTTATGGTGCACTAGTTCTGGGACTCTCGAAGTTTGTCACTGACTATTGCCAGCTGTGCAAGAGAGGGGAGGAGAGGGAGACAGCCAGTGTAAATCTCTTTAAGACTGCCTTTAATGTGTGGGCTGTAATGCCAATGGGTTAAAAGAAATTCATTTAAGTTACTGGTGTTTTTTATTTTTCAAAAAAAGAAGGAAGGAAAGAAAAGGAAGAAAGGGAGGGAGGAAGAAAGTAAAAGAAGTAAGGGAGAGAAAAGGAGAGAGAGGGAGGGAGGGAGAGAGAAAAAAGAAAGGAAGGAAGGAAAAGAAAGGGAGGGAAAGGAAGAGGAAAAAGGAAAAGGAAAGGAAGGGAGGGAGAAAGAAAAAGGAGAGGAGAGGAAAGGAAGGAAGAAAAAAGAAAAGGGAAGAGGAGAGGAAGAAAGGAAGAGAGAAAGGAAGAAAAAAAGGGAAGGGAGAGGAAAAGAGGAAGAAAGGGGAGAAAAGGAAGGCCAGAAGGGGTACATCTTCACTCACAAGGAAGAGTATACCCAGGTCTGGTGCTAGTATTGGAACTGCAGAGGCCTTTTCTTCTCCAGACCCTAGTGTGAGCACGATGGCATCTTGGGGAGTCAGTGAGAAAGGGGCTGAGCATGTGGAGATCGGGGTAGGGTCTCCCGAGGACCTCGGTACCAGACAGGAGGGCAGCGGTGGCTCAGGGACAGAGAAGACACCTGGAGGGAGTCAGCATCCTGGGTAGAAGATTTAGGAAGGAGCCTCTGGACTGAGTTACCATACTTCCTCTGGAGCCTATGTTCCCACCACTGATCCTTAAGGCAATGCCTTCCTAAGACAATTGACCGTTCTAGACCCAGTAGGCCCCTCAGGGACTCAGCACAGTACACAGGTGAGTCCTTCCTTCCTCCAACAGCAGCATGGCCACTCTGGTGCCTCCTAGCGGTGATGGGGTGTAGAAGTCTGGACTAAATTCAGTGGATTAGATTGTCCACAATAATCTTAAGGGAAAAAAACCTCAGAGCAGGTTGGTCAACAAATTATTGAAGTGGTAGAGCAAGGTTCTTGTCTCACAGAATCGAAGAATGGATCTTGTGGACAAGGGAGAGTAAAGTGATAGAAGTTTATTAAGCAAGAATACAGAAAAAGTTCTCAGGAGTGAGAGGGGTCCCAACAGGGTTGCCACTAAGGACTTTTAGGGTTGGTCTTTCGTAGAAAGCCAACCGGAGAACTAAATCTTTTTGACTTCTCTACTGGCAGCACCTCTGATTAAGGACTACTGATAACATCTTTAGTGGCTTGCTTCTTTTAGGGTTTGGTTATTTTCTGTTGATCACAGGAGACTGTCAGAAGTAAGACTTCTCCCTCAGACACCTGGGGCGGGGTGGTCTGGAATGTTCCCTTAACTCTGGTTTCCTTATACCTCCACATTTTGTGGATTTCTGTGAGCCTGATCATGGAGCCCCCTATCTATATATCCCTACCAAGCACCACCTGTCCCATACTGATTATGACTTTGTTGTACTGTCGGGGCACAGGGATGCAAGAGCACCTAACCTGAGGGTCCCAAACAAACTACGTTTGGGCGGCTCCCTAGTGACAAAATCCAAAGGCAGGGGGCGCCTGGGTGCCGCAGTCATTAAGTGTCTGCCTTCTTCTCAGGGCATGATCCCGGCCGTTATGGGATTGAGCCCCACATCAGGCTCCTCCGCTGGGAGCCTGCTTCTTCATCTCCCACTCCCCCTGCTTGTGTTCCCTCTCTCGCTGGCTGTCTCTATGTCTGTCGAATAAATAAATAAAATCTTTTAAAAAAATCCAAAGGCAGAGGAAGAGGTGGTGGTGAACAGGGAAGGAATCTCTCTCAGCAAGGCCAATGCAGAGAAGACACTAGACTAACCTCTCAAAGAATACTCCAAAGAGACAAAAGTAGTTTCAGGTTTATATAAGGAAAATATCGACCAAGGGTGGGTGGCTATGTGCAGGTAGGCAGTGAGTCAAATAGATCATTGTCCGGGATTCAGTCATGGGTAGGGTCTTGGTGGCTCAGGGCAATCCTCAGTGCTTGAGGGGGTAGTTTTGGTTCCTATCGGGATGCTTTGCCATTGGGGTCTTCCACTGAGTCAATAGACAAGGTGAAAAGAATCCAACAAGAAAGTTTGAGGTCAAAATAGGGGCAGCCACGGTCCTCTTTAAGTACTAAGAAAAACAGTACGTATGCATAGAGGCACCTTGGGCCCTTGGGCCAACCTAGTAATCTTAAGGTTAAAGAAGCACCCTTAGCTTCTATGATTTATTAACCTTTCTCTGTTCATCTATAGGTCATGTTTTCTCTCCTAGAAAGAGCTGAGCATTCTGCATGACACAAAACAGAACAGACCCTTTTGCACGCCCCCTAGGCACTAAGGAACCAGACTCCTCCCAGTGCTGTGATAGCGTCTATAGCTAACACCGTGGAGTCTGGTGTAGTCAAGAAGTGTTAAGGACCACTGTACGCCCTTTACTGGTTAACTGCCCCAAATTCCTCTAAAAACCCCTGGGTGGGACACCTGGGTGGCTCAGCTGGTTAAGCGTCTGCCTTCAGCTCAGGTCATGATCCCAGAATCCTGGGATCAAGCCCAGCATCAGGCTCCCTGCTCAGTGGGGAGCCTGCTTCTCTCTCTCTCCCTCTGCCTCTCCCCCAGCTTGTTTTCTCTCTTTCTCTCTTGCTTACTCTCTCTCAAATAAATAAATAAATAAAATCTTTAAAAAAATAAAAACCCCTGGGTGAGGCAGAAACTTTGGAGTTGGCCTTTGTACAATGGCCCGCCTTTTCTCCACGTGGCTGGTCTCCTGATTAAAGCTCATATACCTTTCCAGTCAGTACTTGTCTCTTGAGTATCATTTTTGGAGCAATGTGCAAACAAACTTGGGTTTTGATAACATAGGAACATATTTGAACACAGAGCCCCTCATACACACACAGCAACTCTTCCATGTGCCAAAGCAATTTTAAAAGGATACCATACTGCAAATAATTGTATTTCTGCATGAGGTAGAGTTGACGTGAAATGTTGGGGTGAGGAGCACCTGGTGGCTCAGTCAGTTAAGGATCTGCCTTAATGGGATGGAGCCCCGCATCCATCTCCTTGCTCAGTGAGGAGCCTGCTTCTCCCTCTTCCTGCCACTCCCCTTGCTTGTGCTCTCTGTCAAATAAATAAATAAAATATTGAAAAGAAAAGAAAAAAAAAAAGAAACAGGGTGAGGGATCACACCGTCAGGAAAGAATTCTTGAGACGTCTCCATGAGACAAAGGTGGTTTATTAAAGCACAGGCATGGGACCTGTGGTCAGAGCTGCACTGGGATTGTGAGAGGTGACTGATTATGTTATTTCCAGTTGGGAGGGAGTAGGGATAGGGGCTGCAGGGATGGTAGTTGTTGTCAGGTCAAGGTCATCTACTAAAACCTTAATCAAGACCCTTCAGATGTGTATCTGTGGGCTATTTGTTTAGAGAATGATTGCTCTTGTATACCTTGGGGGGGGGTGGGTAGAACTAAAGGAAGCTTCCAAAGGGATATGCATATGGTAAATAGACTTACAGGATCCTGGAGTTCTGGCTAAGGTCAAGCTAAGGTTGTCTTTTTCCTTTAGAAAATACTAAAATTGAGGGAGTTGAGTTCCTGGAAGAAGGTCACCCTGCCTGTCCCAAGTACTTGTCAGTGGGGTGTAAGTTGTAAGGAACTTAAATTTTTTCTCTTTTTCTTTGTTCACATTGGAGTGATTAGTGGCTTTTTATTTTCTGCGTTCACAAAGGAGTAGTATGTTAATAAACTACAAAATCCAACGTTCTAGACTTTCCTTTTTTAATGAAGGAAACGAATGTGTGCTGATAAATTTTGCTGCCTAGGTTATGAGATCCTGCAGCTGTCGAGCAGATTTGTGTGAATCAGAAGAGTATCAGGCGCCCTGTCCACAGGAAGCACAGCGAGCAGATGCAGTGTTTTACTGTGTATCTATCTCACCCAAGGCTTCTTAAAACACTCAACTCTGTGGCTACCCCCGAAGTCCTGAGTCAGTAGGTCTGTCTTGTGGGCTGAGAATGAGCATTTCTCATGAGTTGGGATGAAGCTGATGAAGAGGTCAGTGCAGAAATGAAACCATGCAAACAGGTTTTTTAGGGAAGGCCAGGCTGCTTTGGTCCAGACTCCAGTAGAGGGAGGCTGTAGACCTACGGACTGTGATGAGCAGCAGAGTGAAGGGTTCTCATGGACACCTGCTGAGTGTCATTGTGGTGAGCCAAGCAGGCTAAAGGCTTAAAGGGCTGGAGTCCCAGGGTCTCCACTGTGGAAGACCCCACTCAAAGTCACACTCTCCACCTGCTTTTTTGGCTTCCAACTGAAATCAACAAGCAGGACATTAAACCCACGAGGCTCCAATGCCCCACCACCTACATAGGCAAACTGAAACCTAACCTCCAGCAAATTCTTTTAAAAGTCTCAAGGGTAAGACATGGAACCAAAGAATCCCAAACAGTGATTGACCCAATCACAAACAGCTACCTAGGCTTTCCCAAATAAGGCAATTCCTTAAGCTATAGCCAATCATATAACTTGTTTGCTTTGCTTCCATTTTTTTGTTGGCAAAAGCTCTTCCCCTCCTTTGGTTTCTTGTTTGCTGAAATAAGCGCTTTGAAATTTAAATGAGGCTCACTTTGTCTTTAACAGAATTAATAAAAATTAAAACTGGCAGGGCTCATTCTTGTTCAGTGGTGCTCTTATAAGGAGGGCTTCCTTACAGCCCAGTGCAATAGTCCATCCAATCCCCTTTTCACAAAATCACCTCGCCTTGTTCCATTGCTCCTGCTACAATCTAATATGCAATATAACTTAGTATTTCTGCTTTCGTGGTTCCTGTGTTTTCTTGAACCTAAAAAAAAAACACCACGTGAAGGCAGGATTTCTTGCCTTATGCCTGCATTTCCCCCATGCATCTACCAAAGTTCTTGAAAACCCCAATGCATATTTGGTAGAAGAGTGAATAAACATGACATTTCAATTTTCCTGTCATTTTGATGAAGTTGTGGAATCTAGGTGAGGTTCAGTGGGGTGGAGTCCGGAGCCAACGACCAAGAAAGAATTCATGAGGCGTCTTTGGTGCAAAACTGGTAGTTTATTAAAGCACGGGGACAGAACCCTTGGACAGAAAGAGCTGCTGCCCTGGGTTGTGAGGGGTGGCTGATTATATACTATGGGGTTGGGGGAGGTAAGGAAACAGAGAGGTTGAGAAAATACTTTCATATGTTAAAGAAGATTCACAGGATACCAGAAGCCTTGCCATTGTCAAGTTAAGGTTGTTTTTCCCTCTAGCAAGGTGTTAACATTAAGATGGCTGGGAACTTCCTGGAGGCTGCAGATTATAAGGACATTTAATTGTATCTACCTTCCCTTCCAGAAGCTAGGCTATTGGTAGAAATGCTTCGTTCTTTGGTACCCTAAATGTCCTCTTTTAAATCTCTCTAAAGTAGTGTGAAGATCGGAAGAGAGAACTCATTGCAAACGGATTAAGGAAGCACAGGGTACACACTGGTAGGAACTGCAGATCAGCAGGAGGAAGGAAGATAATTTTTATCCTGACAAATGAGGGCACTTTCCTGGGGAGGATTTTAATCTGCTTTTAACAAAAGAAAGAATGGCCCCTCCTTGCCCAGTCAAGGACACAGTAACCTTGGTATGCAGCCAATGAAACACTGCCATGACTCAATCTCCTGTGTTTCAAGGACATTTTATTCAAAGTTATCCTTCTCAATCTTCTAAGACCTAAAAAAGCTGACTTTCCTTTGTCTCTTTGAATTTTCCTGGTTTGCCATAGTGTGCTTATCCCAAGTTGAAATTCCAGTGTTATTCCAGAATAAACTCAGTGTGCTTGTAAAAAAAACAAAACCAAACCCTGGCTTTTTAATGTTAAGGTTGATAGTAGCAAGCTCAATGTTTTCAGGAATGAAAAAAAATCACATTTTGGAGATGAAAGCCTCACAGTGTCAGGCACATTGGTCTAGAACAGTGAATGATCTGTTTGATTCTATCTTTTCTCAGATTTGCTAAACCTTCTCCTAAAAGGTCTATGAACTGATAACTGTTTTTTAGCCTTTAGTGATGTGTAGGGAGATGGAATATGGATTTCCCCATAGCTATTTCTGCCACTGTCTTTAAACATCTGAAATGTGCATTTCACCACAGTTTTCTGAGATAACTTCAATTCCTAAAGCAACACTACTGCCAATTCCTGAAGAAAGAAGGGTCACTTCCTAGCAAGAAGATGAGCTCATTGGGTTCAGATAACCCTTTATTTCAGGGTTCAGATTCTCCCTTTGCACACATGTTCCAACTGAAAATGGCAATGTGTTTGGTACAAAAACCAGCATCCGTTAAGTTGCTCTGTGTTTGAGGTGATATCAGACTCTTCAAAGGAAATTAGTATATCTGCGATTATGAAGTAAGAAATATGTGGACAAAAGTGTTCCTTCATAGATGGGACGCAATCACTATACAGGCAAGAGAGGTTTAGTGTGGAACCAGAGGCTGACCTCATCATCGTCCCCATAATCTGGGTGGCCTACCATCCCTCGTCCCATCCTCTATTTATGTCACCACCCTGTATAGGGTGTGAAAAAGGAAACCAGGGACCCCAGAGTCACTTCCCTAGGCCATGTCACCAAACCAGGGCATAATACCTAAGTTCATTGCACTTTCAACCTCCCCCAGAAATTCAGTTTCCACTGCTCAGTCAGGATTTTTCTGGTCAGCACCAAAAAGGTAATAGGCCACATGGATGGGCCCTGTCGCCCAAAAGGTGAGGCATTCCCCTAATAAGATTCTTGTCCCCACAATAAGCTGACCGCACCTGACACTATCCTTTTTTCTGCTTATGATATTCCTGTCCTACCTTTAAAAACCTTTCCCTTTCTGTAGCACTTTGGAGCTGCCTTCTACTTGCTAGATGGGATACTGCCCAATTCAAATCACTGAATAAAACCAACAGACCTTTACAGTGTGATTGGTTGAATATTTGGTTGCTTAAAAGGAACTAATCTATAGTTCCCAACCAGTACTATCAAACTTAGGAAACTGACCCTAATGTTTCAGGATGCAAACATTTGAGGAACAGCAACATCTTTGCAGCTATATAAGATCTCATTTATTTCTGAACTTCTGTACGGAGGTTAACTATTTATTTCAGTAAAATGATTTGGGAGCATCTAAAATAATCTTCTCCTGGGGCACCTGGGTGGCACAGCGGTTAAGCGTCTGCCTTCAGCTCAGGGCGTGATGCCGGCGTTATGGGATCGAGCCCCACATCAGGCTCCTCCGCTATGAGCCTGCTTCTTCCTCTCCCACTCCCCCTGCTTGTGTTCCCTCCCTCTCTCGCTGGCTGTCTCTATCTCTATCTCTGTCGAATAAATAAATAAAATCTTAAAAAAAAAAACAGTTATCTCCTTTGGAAGCAGAGAGTCATAGAGTTTGAAATTAGGGCTCTTCTCCAGCTTTAAGGAGCAAAGCCGGTTCCCCTGGGTGCCAAAAGTTCTTCACACCAAACCTCAGGATGCCAAGTAAACAAAGCACACGTACTCCAGGGTGCAGGACCCCCTGAGGGCAACCGCTAGAGCTCTAGGAGTCACAACACGTGAAGAGCCACCGCCCCCAGAACACAGCGCGGAGCCAATGAGGGATCAGAACGCGGCATATCTAAGGGTGCGCGTCCTGTGGGGGCCTGACGTCGACCTCAAGCCCCATAAGTACTTTGCTGCTTGTTACCTTGGTTTATCGCTACGGTTCCAAAGAGGATTCAGGATTTGGGTGATTGATCGCAAAGACTGAGGGGGAAGCGCTGTCCTCGCCGCACACCGTTGAGTCCAGGTGTCCTTTCTCTTCCGGCCCCGCTCCGCCCACAGAGTCCGATGGCGGCGGCCGCGCCCACGGACCCGGCTCAGGTAAACCGCTCGTCTCCCCTCCTCCCCGCCGTCCCCCCACCCAGACCCGAAAGGCCCGAGGCAGGGCTCCTGCTCGCGTCCCTGCGGCCTAGGCCCCGGTGTCCGGGACAGGGAGGCGCCGGCGGGCGGGGGCCCGTGTGTGAGCGCCGGCGTGCTG
>NC_048229.1:24495990-24693415 GCF_002007445.2 Ailuropoda melanoleuca
CCCCCCGCCGCCCCCCGCCTCCCAGTAGTCTCCACGCCCAGTGTAGAGTCTAACATGGGGCTTGAACTCAGGACACTGATCAAAACCTGAGCTAAGAGCAGGAGTCAGACCCTTAACCCACTGAGGCATACCGGTGCCCCCTGCCCAGGAGCATTTGAGAGTCTGGGGATGCTCTTTATTCGGTGGTGTAGGGTTTGAACAGAAATTTGGGGTGAGTTTTTATAGTGTTTGGAGTGTTTCAAAGTCTTGCTGCTGGAATAGGTCTGGGGCAATTGTCATTTGTGATTCACTGCGCTGGGCAAGGAGACTTTTCACGCTGGGGTTTTCACAAAGGTTCAGTGGAAAGTGGTACCTTCTGATTGTTGAGGGACAGTATGGGCAGCACAGATATAGAAGAGGGTCCGTGAGTATCGTAAGTGAACAATGCTTGGGAGTGTCTGTTACGGAAGGGAGAATTACAGGGAGGTGAGGAGGGCTGCTAAGTAGCATTTGAGGCTTTCCCTCAGTTGGGATCCATGAAAGTACTGGGACTGGAACCTGTTTGAGTTTGTCAAACCAAACACCCTGTTTGGGTGTCACGTGACAAGTACAAGTGTGAGTCAAGGGAGAATCCTTCGGTGTGGGGCAGGAAGGTGTGGAGTTCATCTGTGGGGTCTGAAGACGTGAGAGAGGTACAGTCTACAGAATCCTGTACACATGGAGGGGAAGTGTGAGCTAAGGGCCGCAGGGCCCTGGTATTGAAGGCTTTCTGGCAGAGCAGGGCCTATAATTGTCTGTCTTGAGGACACAGTCTGGGAGACTCCCCGGGAATATCATGGGGTAGGAATGGGACCTTGCAGGCCAAACCGAGAGCTTAGATTGCATCTGTGTGTCCCCCTGCCTGTTGCTGCTGTGGACTGAACACAGTGGTTGATGGGAAGGTGAGAGGAGAGCAGCATTAGAGACACGGGGACCTGGTATTTATTCTGAGGTGGGGAGCTGGGGTGGCAGGGGAGACTGGGTGGATGTGTGGGGGTTGGATTGTGGGTTGTCAGAAATAATGCTCAGGCTTCCAACTTTTCCTTTCATGGTAGTGTGGTGTGACCTTTGAGGACGTTGCCGTGTACTTCTCCTGGAAGGAATGGAGGCTTCTTGATGAGGCTCAGAGACGGCTGTACCACCGTGTGATGCTGGAGAACTTTACACTTATATCCTCGCTGGGTAAGTCCCTCACTGTTCCCATTGACCTGGACTAGACTCTGTATTCCACGTCCCCCTTTCATTTTCCAGGGGATGGTTTATCCTTCTCTCGTATGGACTGTGGGCACTGCTCGCTTCCCCAGCTTTCTGAGTAGTTGCTTTTGTCGCTAGCCCTGAGTTGTTGGTGTGTCCTTTTCTCAGGCCTGCAGCCCCAGCACCCTCCATGCGGAACCCTGATAGGGTAAGATTGGAGGTCAGTAGTCATGGAGTGAGGCTGATGGAGTGCACCTTGCTTGCCCTCTTCCTGGCTTGGTCCATGTGTTCAGATCCTTGCCATTTCTGTGGCCCGGGTTTTGAACCCTTCGTGTAGGTGACATTTCCTTGTGCCTTGCTGTGCCTGAAATTGCAGGCAGTGGCATGTTTACTACTTAAGTGGACCGTGGGTTACTTCTCAAGACTGTCCTGTATGGTTCTTTTTGTAGTGTTTACATCTTTTCTACTTGCCCCCACCATGAGCTTTGTTGAGGTATGATTGACACATAAAATTATATTATTGAAATTATATTACATGATAATTTGATATACATTATGAGATTAGTATAATTTCTTCTTAGATATATTTATTTATTTGGGAGAGAGTTAGAGCAAGAGAGTTTGCACATGCACACGAGCGGAGAAGAGGGGAAAGCAAGAGAGAAACCCAAGCTGACTCTGTGCTGAGAGTGGAGCCTGAGGCGGGGCCTCAGTATCACAGCCTGAGCCGAAACCAAGAGTTGGATGCTGAAACCACTATGCCACCCAGGCACCCCTACTTTATCAAATTATTAACAAAATGAAATTACAACACATCATCACTTGACATATTTACCTATTTTGTTGGTGGTGGTTCAAAAACATAATATCTACCCCGTTAGCAAATTTCAAGTGTAGAATACAGTATTAACAACTGTGACCAACCTGTGTACGTTAGATTGTCAAAACTCACTCATCTTGTAAACGTTAGCCTGTACCCCTACCGACATCTCCCCATTTCCTTCAGTTCTTAGCTTCTGGCTTTCTACTTTCTGTATCTGTGACTTTGATTTATTTCTTTTTTAAGGAATACTCATGTAAGTGATGCCATACAAGGTTTGTATTGTGCTGTGTGGCTGATTTGACTCTGCATAATGTTTTCCAGGTTCATCTGTGGGAAGTGGCAGTGTTGCCTTCTTTTTTATGGCTGAATATTCCTGCACGTGTACATGTGTGTACTAATTGTTCTTTGTCTCTTTATTTATTCATTTAAATACAATTTATTTTTTTATTTTGTTTTTTTACATAGACTCCATAGCCAGTGTGAGGCTTGAACTCACCACCCTGAGATCAGGAGTTGGCTGCTCTACCAACTTAGCCAGTCAGGCGTCCCTGCTTTGTCACTTGAAACGCTCATACACACTAGTGATGTTTCTATATATTTGCTGTGTGAATAATACTGCACTGGATATTCATGTTTAGATACTTTGTGGAGATACTGATTTTGTTTCCTTGGGATGCATCCCTAGAAATGGCAGTGGTGGACTATATGGTAGTTGTATTTTCAATTTTTGGTAGGTTTCATTAATATTTTCCATAATGAATCCCCTACTTATATTCCCAGCAGCAGTATTCAAATATTATTTTTTTAAAGATTTTATTTTATTTATTTATTTGACAGAGATAGAGACAGCCAGCGAGAGAGGGAACACAAGCAGGGGGAGTGGGAGAGGAAGAAGCAGGCTGATAGCGGAGGAACCTGATGTGGGGCTCGATCCCATAACTCCGGGATCACGCCCTGAGCCGAAGGCAGATGCTTAACCGCTGTGCCACCCAGGCGCCCCAAATATTATTTTTTTTCTGCACATCCTGACCAACGTGTTACCTCTTGTCTTTTTGGTAAGAACCATTTTAATAGGTACAAGGTGATATCTTGTGGTTTTGAATTTTTTGTTTTGTTTTATTTTTTTAAGATTTTTTAAAATTTATTTGAGAAAGAGAAACCATGAAGGGGGAGGAGGGGCAGAGGGAGAGGGAGAAGCAGAGTCCCAGCTGAGCAGGGAGCCTGACATGGGACTCGATCCCAAGACCCTGAGATCATGACCTGAGCCGAACACAGATGCTTAACCGACTGAGCCATCCCTGTGGTTTTGGTTTTCATTTCCCTGATGATTCATGATTGTGAGCATGTGTTAGTCGCTTGTACAACCTTTTCAATGTCTTGAGTGTTTCATTGGCTCTTGCTACTTTTCAATTTCGTATGGTGTTACTTGTTAGTTTTTGCTTTTGTTGTATATGCTTTAGATGTCCTATTCAAAAAGCTCATTGGCAGGAATAAGACTAAGGAGTCTTTTCCCTGTGTTTTTTTTAGGAGTTTTAGGGTTAAAGGTCATATGTTTAAGTATTTACTCAATTTCAACTTCATTTCCATGTGTACTATAGGATGGAGATCAAGTTTCATTGTTTTTTCATTTGGATATTTAGATTTCACAGCAGTATTTTATTATTAATTATTTTTTAAAGATTTATTTATTTATTTTAGAGAGAGAGCAAGCCGGGCGGGGCTGAGGGGGAGGGAGAATGAATCCAAAGCAGATGCCATGCTGAGCGTGGAGTCCAGTGCCAGATCCATCTCAAAACTGTTAGTTCATGGCCTGAGCTGAAACCAAGAGTCAGGCGCTCAACAGTCTGAGCCACCCTGGTGCCCTTCACAACAGTATTTAAACATTTATTTATATATTTTAGGAGAGACAGAGACAGGGGCAGAGAGGGGCAAAGGGGGAGGGAGATAGACAGTCCCAAGCAGGCTCTAAGCTGAAAGATGTGGGGATTTCTCTCATGACCCTGAGATCATGACCTTAGCTGAAACCAGGAGTTGAAGCTTAACCAAATATGACCCTTGGACTCCCCTAGATTTCACAACATTATTAAAGAGATTATTCTTCCCAGGTGTAGATTTTTGGCATAATTGTCAAAGATAGTTGACTATATATATGTACGTTTACTTCTGCAATTTTTATTCTGTTCCCTTGGACTGTTTTTAAGCCAGTACCCTTTTATTTTGAATACTATAGCTTTGTAACCTAGTTTGAAACCAGAAATATGCTGCCTTCAGCTTTGACCTTCTTTCTGAAGATTGCTTACGCTCTACGCTTTGGTTGACTTGGTGGCAGTGGTGCCAGTGTCCCCTGTGAAGCGAGCAGCTGGAGACCCTGCTGAGCAAGGACTGCAGTAGCACATGCCCTGTGGCTGATATATTCTCAGCCGTTACTTCTGACCCGCCCCACATGTCTCTGCTAACAGTCTGTAGCCGTCTTTTCTCTGTGCTTGTGCCCAATTTAGGCTCCACTGTGTCCTACTCAGTCTTAATGGCACTGTTGAGCTCTCTGAGGTAATGCTCTTCATAGACAGCAGTTAAATTGAGTTTTTTGGGGGGAAGGATGGTATCTCCTATTTTACCATCCTGCTGACAGCAGTCACATACCTTGTTTTTCTGTGTCTCAAGTGTCCTGATAGCTCTGGGACAGTTTGGTTTTCCTTCCGTATTTCTGTCCTCCTGGTATCTTGTAGTTGCTCAGGAAGGCTTACAAGGAGGAGTCCTTTGTGTATCCTGGCATGGACATACTCCAGGTGGGCTCACAGGGGCCCTGTTTCTGGCGAATAAAAGCTGGGGAAGGTGTGATATCAGACCTATGTTGAGGTCATACCAGGTACCTTTGTTTGTTCAGCTGGAGCTTGGTGTGATTGCTGATGGCCACACCCCATCTCTGTCTTTCCTTCTTCACTGTTGACAATTTGTGGATTCTGGTTTCTACGCCATTGGTAATTCCATGACCTTGAATATAGACATAATCACTGCTTCTCGGGCCTCCATATCTCACCTCTTACTCTCACTGCTCTTTCTGTGTACTCCAGCATTCACCCCCAAACGTTTTACCATGAGATATTCACATGTCCGTCCGTCCGTCCTTCCTTCCTTCCTTCCTTCCTTCCTCCCTCCCTCCTTCCTTCTCTTTTTCTTTCTTTTTTTCTTTCTTTTCTTTTCTTTCTCTAAAAGATTTTTATGTATTTATTTAAGGAGAGGGAACAAGCAAGGGAATTGGCAGGGAGAGATTAGGAGAACCAGACTCCCCTCTGAACAGGGACCCTGATGGGAGGCATGATACCAGGACCTCAGGATCATACCTGAGCTGAAGGTAGATGCTTAAACGACTGACCCACCCATGCGTGCCATTCACATGTCCTAAAACTTGACATTGAACAGCAACAAATTTATTGTGATTGCATTTTCCTGCAGCCTTTTACTTAGACAAATATCACCAGCAAAACTGGTCCTGCACTAACTTGTGGGAAGAGAAGTAAGATTTAGACCCTGGCTCTCTTCCTTGTGTCATACCCTAGGTTTTTGTCCTTGTAGTGTGCTCACTACCATACCTTGACTTTCGGGGCCCAGTAATGCACAGCAACCACTCCTTCAGTTGAATTCCATCTCCTTTGTGTGGAAAAGCATGCTGTACACTCCTGCCTAGATGAATCGGGTGCATGCGTGTGATGGGCTCAGCCCCTCGCGATAGTGAACACGAATTTCACCAGCGTTTCTTTGCCTTCAGGTTGCTGCTGTGGAGCAGAGGGTGAGGAGGCACCCTTTGCACAGGGCACTTCTGTAGGCGCGTCACAGGCCGGGATGCCCACGGCAGCTGTGTCTTCCCGGAAGACCCACCCCTGTGAGATGTGTGGTCCAGTGTTGAGAGACATTTTCCACTTGGCTGAGTACCAGGGAAAAGGAAACAGCCAGAAACTGTTGAAGTGTGGGGCATGTGGGAAACAATTTTATTTCAGTGCAAAATCTCACCTGCAGCAGAAACAGCACCTGGGAGCCAAACCATCCAGAAGCGGTGTGGACGGGGCCTCTGTTGTGAAGACCTGGGGATTCCATGGTTCAGGAAAGCCCTTTACCTGTGGAGAAATTCAGAAGGACTTCCTCTCTGGCTCCGGGCATGTGCAGCCAGAGGCCACTCACACTGGGGAGAAGCCACACATGATCACCCAGTGCAGGGTAAGTCATCATCCTTGGGACGAATGTAAAAAAGCCTTTGGTCCCAGACACACAGATACTCAGGACCAGGGTGTCCACTTTGGAGGACAGTCCTTTGTGTGCAGTGAATGTGGGAAAACATTCAGGTACAAATCCTTATTTGCTATACACCAGAGATTCCACACTGGAGAAAGATATGAGTTTGGCCAATGTGGAAAATCCCGTAGGCAAAGATCAACCCTGAATGAACGTGGAAAGAGTCACAGTGGATCCAGGCAGTACATGTGCAGCAGATGTGGGAAATCCTTAGGTCGCAAATCTGTCCTCGTTCACCCCCAGAGATGTCACAGTGGAGTGAGGAGTTATGTTTGCAGTGGATGTGCAAAATCTGTTAGCTGTAGCTCAGAGATGATTACCCATAGGGTTGAACCTGGGGAAAGGTCTTACAAGTGTCGTGGCTGTGCAAAATCCTTTCCCTCTATGACTGCCCTCTCTTGTCATGAGAGATCTCATGCAGAGGAAAGATGGTATGAGTGCAGTGAATGTGGGAAATCTTTTACCAGTAATTCTGCCCTCCGTTCTCACCAGAGACTTCACACTGGAGAAAGGCCTTATGAGTGCTATGAGTGTGGGAAATCTTACACTACTGGTTTTGCCCTCCGTTATCACCGGAGAGTTCACACTGGAGAAAAGCCTTATGAGTGCCATGAATGTGGGAAATCTTTTACCAGTAGTTCTTCCCTCCGTTATCACCTCAGTTTTCACACTGGAGAAAAGCCTTATAAGTGCAATGAATGTGGGAAAAGTTTTGTCACTAGTTACGAGCACCGTACTCACCAGAAAGTTCACAGTGGAGAGAGGCAGTATGAATGCCTTCAATGTAACATATCCTTTAGCCAAATAAAATCCCTCACAGTACACAAGAAGCTTCACTCAGGTGAACGGCCTTATGAGTGTAATGAATGTGGGAAATCATTTACTAGTGGTTATGCCCTCCGTTTACACCAGAGACTTCACACTGGAGAAAAGCCTTATGAATGTAATGAGTGTGGAAAATTTTTTACTGCCAATTCTAACCTCCGTTCACACCAGAGAATTCACACTGGAGAAAAGCCTTATCAGTGTAATGAATGTGGGAAATCTTGTACTACTAGTTCTGCTCTCCATCTGCACAAGAGAGTACACAGTGGATAAAGACCTTATCAGTGCAATGAATGTGGGAAATCATTTACTGTTAGTTATGGCCTCCGTTCGCGCCAGAGTGTTCACACCGGAGAAAGGCCTTAAGGTGCCGTGAATGTGCAAACTTTTTTATACCTCCTAATGGGTATAGATACCATAACAGTCTTCACACTGCAGGAAGGATTTAAAATAGCACGGAAGGTGATACTTGATTAGTATAGTTTGGATGACAACCTCTACGAGCCAGCCACGTACCTAAATTAAACTTGGTTCACCTGAATGTCCTCAATGGAGTGATTTCGCATAAGTTCCCCTTATTTTTGGAAAATTTCAGGACTTGCACTGTGCTTTCCGCTATGCATTCAGTCATTGCAAGATGGAAGTCACTGTCAGTGTCTGTGGCAGATGTCCTTTCACCTCTGCCACCTCATAGTTCCCAATAATGTGCATAAGTCACCACCCCAACATGGTTAATGATGCTGACCTGTCTGCTTTTTCGTTTGCTCATCTAAATTATGGGTAACTGGAACTCCTTGTTCCATTCTACTTTACGGCATGGATGAGACCCAGTGTTGATCCACAGTGAGTGATCTGAGTTCTGGGTGGTGACTGGCACAGGAAGGCCAGATCCAGTGGGGATGTTGTTGGTTCTCGTGATGCTTTGATGACTCTTTGCAGCTTCCAAATCACCACACAGACTTGAGTGCCACGTGTTGCTCTGATTTATGCATTAGTAAATGCCATCTTTGTTTAATTACCTTTAGTCTTAGACATTGTGTGCACTCTAAGGTGGTTTGAAATCTGGATTGTGCTCTCCCACCATGAAGGAAAGTGCAGAATGCATTGCATTCCAGATTTGCTCTGTCTCTGAGATGATAATTGCAAGTAAACAATACTGACCTACGTAGATTCATAAATACTCTAGCTTGCGTGTGAATTTCCATTATAACCCAAGACCTTTGTGATGGGCTGAATTGTATACCCAAAATCTGTATTTTGAAGTTATAACCCCCAGTACCTCACAGTGTGACTATAGTTAGACACAGTATCTTTAAAGAGATACAAAGTTGAAATGGGTCATTAGGATGGACTCCTATGAAGTATGGCTGGCTTCAAGATGAGAAGAGATGAGGATACAGGCACACAGAGATGACCATGTGAAGACAAGGAATCCCCACTACAAGCCAAGCAGAGAGGCCTCAGGAGAAACTAATGCTGTTGACACCTTATTTTCAATTTTGAGACTCAAGATTTGTTGAAAAATAAATTTCTATTGTCTGATCACCAATTGTGTGGTACTGTGTTATGGCAGTTCTAGCTAATACAGCCTCCTGGTATCCATATCTGGGTTTTGTGGTGTTGATGCCAGCATGTTGTGTGTTCAGAGATCACCTCGAAGAGGGAGCAGTTGAGACCATCTCCAGTGCCTGTGGAAACAAGAATATTTGCTTGTCCACAGCTGACAGCACAGAATGTCAGGCACTGCTGAGTGGAATCTCTGCCTCAGGTCTTTCAAAGGAACCATGTGATCTGGTATACAGTATTCACTTGTAACACCACAGGGGTGGGGGAACTGTAATTGGTAATCTAGGAGATTGGGTAATTATGGAGTAGAGGAGACATCAGCCACACAAGGGGTGTGTATCTCTCAAAAAAGTGTATCAGCAGATGGTGTAGTGATTGGCTGGCAGCATCAGCGTGCACAGAAATTCTCTGCTTTCAGACACGTGTCCTGTGTAACCGAGGTCATTGTCATAAAATCATCCAAAAGTCTGAGTATTTTATCATATCCTTTGTACTGCATACATGTCAAGGGCACTGTGGTGTAGGCAGGAAAAAGGAGAGAATTCATGCTATCAGGATGTAGCTTTTGTGACCCCACCCAACCAGCATTCTTGTTGGTGTCCTAAAGAACTAGGGGAGACGCCTGTTCTGAAACATCCTGGTCCCAGGTTGTCTCCCAGGTACTCTCCAGGCCTAGGGCAAAAAGTGCAGATCTTTCTGGAGGTGGTGGTTCAGAGTCCTACTCCTATTCATGGTTGCTCAAGATCTGTTCTGTCCCAAAGTCCTTGAATAAACCTTTTCTCCTCAGGGTGCACTTCTCAGCCGCCTCCTTTGGTCTGAAAGCTTGGAGGTTGTGCATGAATGTCCGTTTCATTCAAGAGTACTGTTTCATTCTCTGGGTGTATACCGCTACTGGTCTGTTCATCTGCTTGGAGCATGTGCATTATTTCCAGTGTTTCCCTTTCACAAACGAATCCCTCTACATTTTCATTATAATTCCTTATAAGAATAGAGGTTTCCTTTCTCTTCTCCATGGTAGGCACAGTTAGGTGAGTCAAGGGCCAAAATGGAGTCTGAAGTGTTCACTATTGCATTCCCACCAGTTACATATGAGAGTTCCAGTACTTTCATCCCTGCCAATACTTCGGAAAGTCAGGGTTCAATGTCAAGGCTTTTAATATATGTGTACGGCTATGTCGTAATTGAATTTCCTAGGGATTTCTGTCTTTCAGCATTGTTTAATGTATTTATCACCTGTATGTCTTCCTTGGTACAATTCTGTTTACATCCTTTGCCTGTTTTCTTTCATATCAGTTGTGACTAGTTCCTTTTCATTTACAAATAAGACATGTATACTAACAGATATTATACGATGGAATTTCCTCATTTGCACATGGTGTGATGTTTTTCTCAATGGAGTCTCAGTAATTCTGGAATTCTATTTCTTCTTCATTTTTTCTCATATTTTTTGTGTCCTGCAAAATGTAATGGCCCAAAATACCTTACTTGTTTAGTTGTTCGGTGCATTCCTACCGTTACGTAATGCCTTTCTAAAGTCCAGGCATTCAGAAATAGAAAAATGCATTCCCGCTTTGTAGTGCTTGCCAATTTCCAAAGTATAACTTCTCCCATTACGAGCGCAGGATATGCTCAAAGAAGGTGTTGAGCAACTACTTGGGTGTTTGGGGGAAAACTAAACTTTGGCCTGTGTAGGCAGGAGACTTCACAACACCTGGCAGACAACAGCTGTGGGGCTATAAGCTGGCTGGAGGTCTGCAGGAGCCTCACAGGCCGACTAATCTGTCAGTCCAGAGAGGTGGGATGTCCCTGAACACCCTGACTGGTGACTGAAAATCTGGGTGGTCTCAGCGTAGTAGTGACAAGGTTGTCTTGTACACCCGCTCAGGTCAGAGTTGCTTCTTCCGATCCCACCCAGTACCTTGGAAGGACCTTCCCTCTTACGTGATTACCACCAAATGATTTAATTCCTTCTCTTTCTGGTCCGCAAAGGAGTCTATGTTCCGTGCGGCTCACCACCTCTGTGGGCTGTGTTTGCAGACAGCTGACCGGGGAAGAAGGATCGGGAGACAGGTGAAGCAAGGCCTTACCTAGTAGGTAAGAGTAGGGCCTCTACCGGAGGCATAGGGGTCCCCAGGTCAGGCACGTTAGTTTGGGAATCAGCTGAAGCCTTTTTAGCCTTGTACCCAGGTGAGATCAACCTCCCTCTCAACCGGGAGGATCAGCCAAGAAGAGGCCTACAGGGGGACCACGGTGCTGCTGGGTAGGAGGGCAAGTGTGCAAGGGACAGGGGAGCACCTGCAGGAGGGTGACACACCTGGAGGCAATTCAGGAAGGACCCTCTGTGCGGAGTCCATTACTTCCTCTGGGGCTGATGTTCCCACGTTTGGATCCCTAAGGTAATGCCCTGCCCAGAGCTCCGGCCATTCTTGTCCAGGTATGAGACGCAGCACAGTCCAGAGGTGAGTCCTGAATTCCTCCCACGTGCACCAAAATGACGACTGGTGCGTTCTGATACCGATGGGGTGTCGAAGTCTGGACTAAACTCAGCAGATTAGGTTGTCTGCGATTCTCTTCAGGGGAAAAGACGTCAACAAATTATGGTTGGTCAACAAAGACGACTTTGTTGTAGTGTTGGGGCACAGGGGTGCAAGAGCACCTAGTCTGGGGGCCCCAGACAGACTTGGTTTGGCCACTCCCTGGTGACAAAATCCAAAGGCAGAGAAAGGAGTGGTGCTAAACAAGAAAGGAGTCTCAGGGAGCCCAACACAGAGAAGACAATGGTCTAAGCTCTCAAAGATTGTCTCCAAAGTGCTAAGAACACTTCCCGGTTTATAGAGGGGGAAACCTGGGGGTAAGGTGGGTGGCTACATGCAGGTAGGCAGTGAAAGTCCTGGAGTCAGTCATCGGTGGGGACTTGCTGGCCTAGGGCAACCCTTAGAGTTTGAGGGGGTACTTACTGGTTCCCATCAGGGGATGCCTTGCCTGCAGGGTCTTTCAACTGAGTCAAGAGGCAAGCTGAAAAGAAGAACCCAACTAGAAAGTTTGAGGTCAACATGGGGGCAGGCGAGGTCCTCTTTCAGTGCTAAGTAAAGCAGTATGTATGGGTGAAGTCACCTCGGGCCCTCCAGCCAACCTCGTAATCTTGAAGGCTTAACAAGCGCCTTATTTGCCTCCATGATTGGTTAACCTTTCTGTGTTCATCTGTAGGTCGTGCTTTCTCTCCAAGAAAGAGCTGAGCATTCTGCATGCCACAAAACAGAACAGACCCTTTTGCACGACCCCTAGGCATTATGGAACCAGACCCCCCTGTACAGCCTCCCAGCACTGTGGGAACATCTGTAGCCGCACCACTGAGTGTGCATGTAGTCAAGAAATGTTACAGACCTTGTACTCCCTTTATTGGTTAACTACCTTAAGCTTTTTATTTTTTTAAAAGATCATTATTTACTTGACAGAGAGCACAAGTAGGCAGAGTGGCAGGCAGAGGGAGAGGCAGTAGCAGGCTCTCTACTGAGAGATCATGACCTGGTCTCCTGGGATCATGACCTGGGGCGAAAGCAGCCGCTGAGGCTGCTGAGCCGCCCAGGCGCACCTGCCCGAAGCTTTTTAAACACCCAAGGGTGAGGCAGAAACCTTGGAGCTGGCCTCTGTACAAGAGTCCACCTTCTCCCCAGCCTCCTGATTAAAACTCATATTCCTTTCCAGTAAACATTTTCTCTGTTCATAAAAGAGTAGTAATCCCTTAATAAGAGAAAAGTAGACATTTTAGGCAGTACTTTTTTAAGGAAGGAAATAAATGTGTGCTGGTACGTTTTGCAGCCCAGGTTATGAAATCCTGCACCGGTCAAGGAAATTCTTGTGAATCACAAGACTATCAGGTGCCCTGTCCACAGGAACCACAGGAAGGAGATGAAATGTTTTACTGTGTGTCTATGTCATCCGGAAGATTGTTTTAAAAAGGGGGGGATTTTTAAATTACTCCCCAGAAGTCTGAGTCAAAAGGTCTCAGTTGTGGGCAGAGAATCACCATTTCTAATGAGTTGAGGTGATGTTGATGGAGAGGGTCAGTGCACAGAAAACAAGTTTTTAGGGGCGCTTGGGTGGTTCAGTCGTTAAGCGTCTGCCTTCGGCTCAGGGCATGATCCTGGGGTCCTGGGATCGAGCCCTGCATCGGGCTCCCTGCTCTGCTGCGAGCCTGCTTCTTCCTTTCCCACTCCCCCTGCTTGTGTTACCCCTCTCACTGGCTGTCTCTCTCTGTCAAATTTTTAAAAAAAAAAGTTTTTAGGGAAGACGAAACTGTCTCCCTCCAGGCTCCAGGACAGGGAGACTGTAAATGTACAGACTGTAATGAGCAGCAGAGTGAAGGGTTCCAATTGCACACATGCTGAGTGCCTCTGCAGTGATCCAAGTAGGTAAAGCCTTATGGGGCTGGAGTTCCAGGTTCTCGACTGCTGAAGACTCCACAGAAGTCACCTAGCCAGCTGCTGCTTTTGCTTCCAAGTCTACATCCAAAAGCAGTCTGTTAGACACAGGTGGTTCCCTGTGCTAGCCACCTACAAAAGCGAACAGACACCAAACCTGGAGCGAATTCTTGTAAAAACCTCCAGGGTAAGAAATGGCAGTGGAACCTAAGAGCACCCGATCACAAACAGAGAAGTAGGCTTTCTGAAATGGGCAATTCCTTATGTTATAGACAATCATATAACTTCTTTGCTTGAACTTTTTTTAAGATTTTATTTTATTTTATTTTATTTTATTTTATTTTATTTTATTTGACAGAGATAGAGAGGGAACACGAGCAGGGGGAGTGGGAGAGGAAGAAGCAGTCTCCTAGCGGAGGAGCCTGATGTGGGGCTCGATCCCACAACGCCGGGATCACGCCCTGAGCCGAAGGCAGACGCTTAACCGCTGTGCCACCCAGGTGCCCCTGGATTCTTGATTTTTGTCTACAAAAGCTTTTCTCCTAGTTTCGTTTGGTGCTGCCTGAATGGATTTGCTGTTTCCTCAAATAAGCTCTTTGAAAAAAAAAATTATTTTTGTTGCCAAAAAGGTGATTTTATTAAAGCATAGGGAAAGGACAGGTGGGGAGAAAGAGCTACCTTTTGGAAATTTTAATGTAGATCACTTTATCCTTTAACAGAACTGATAAATACAAAGACCCAAATGAGTCATCTTTGCTCAGTGGTGTTCTTATGGTCAAGGGTTTTCTTTGCACCCAGTGTAAATACTATATGGAGTCCCCTCGTCTTACAAAGTCCCCTAGCCTTGTTCCCATTACACCTGCCACATTCTAACATCGACTTCGTATTTCTGCATTAATGTTTCCCGTCCTTCCTTGAACATACTAAAAGCCACACGAAGGCAGGAGCGCTTCTTTTGTGCTTGCATTTCTCCCATACACCAATCCAAAGTTCCTGAAAACCCAGTATGAACTCAATGCACGTTGGTTAGAACAGTGAATAAATATGACATTTGCATTCTCCTTTCGTTTTAACTTTTCCGGTTGCTCTAAATGTCCGCTTTACTTCTCCCTCCAAAGTACTGTGAAAATTAGTAAAGGAAGCCCCATATAAAATGGAGTCACTTGGCCCTGAATGGGGAGCTCCCTCACAGGCAGGACATGTATAATCAGCAGGAGGAAGGAAGATACTTTTCATCTTTTTTTTTTTTTAAGATTTTATTTATTTATTTGACAGAGAGAGAGAGAGATAGCCAGCGAGAGAGGGAACACAAGCAGGGAGAGTGGGAAAGGGAGAAGCAGGCTCCCAGCAGAGCAGGGAGCCCAATGCGGGGCTCCATCCCAGGATCCTGGGATCAGGCCCTGACCGAAGGTAGACTCTTAACGACTGAGCCACCCAGGCGCCCCGATACTTTTTATCTTGATAAGGGAGGATGCTTTCTTGGTAGGATTGTAATCTTCTTTTAAGGAAAGAAGGGATGATCTCTCCTGTCCCAGCAAGGACACACTAACCTTGGCATGCAGCCAATGAAACACTGCCACGACCTCAAACGCTTTTCTTGAATGACCTTTTCTTGAAAGCCACCCTCTCTAAACTCCTTCTAAGACCTAATAGAAGCTGACTTTGCCTTTTTCTCTTCAGACTTGCTTGTGGTTGGCCACGGTGTACTCATCCCGAGTTGAGATTCCTCTGTTCCTGAAGAAACTCGGTTTGCTAGCAAAATAACTGGCTATTTATACTTAAGGTTGGCAGTAGTATGCCTCAGAGTTTTCAGGAATGACAGAAGTCACATTGTGATGATAAAAAGCTTCGCCATGTCCAGGCACGTTGGTCCAGCACGGTGACCCGCTCTGTGTGATTCCATCTTTTCCTAGACTTGTGAAGCCGTCTCCTAAGAGGTCTCCGAGGTGATGCCGGTCTTTTAGCTTTTATTGCCCTGTAGGGAGACCTAAGTGCGGAAGTCCAGGGTGGAGGACCCCTTTATGAGACCGCCAGAGCTCCGGGAGCCACACCCCCCGGAAGAGCCTGGTCTCTGAAGACGCAGTGCGGCGCAGAGCCAATGAGGGAACGGGACACGGCCCTCCTAGGCGAGCGCATCCGCTGGGGCGGGACTTCCGCCCTCATCCCCCGCTGGCGGTCTTTTAGCCTCAGGTTAGGTCCGTTTATCCGCTAAGGTTCCGGACCGCGGTGACTGACGGTGAGGACGCGAGGGGAGGCGCTGACCTCGTCGCACACCGTTGAGTCCAGGTGTCCTTTCCCTTCCGGCCCCGCTGCCGGCCCACCGAGTCCGATGGCGGCGGCCGCGCCCACGGACCCGGCTCAGGTAAACGCTCGTCTCCCCCACTCCCCGCTGTCCCCCCACGCAGACCCGAAAGGCCCGAGGCGGGGCGCCTGCTCGCGTCCCTGCGGCCCAGGCCCCGGTGTCCGGGACAGGGAGGCGCCGGCGGGCGGGGGCCCGTGTGTAAGCGCCGGCGTGCTGGCTGCGGGAGCGGGCTCCGGGCTGAGGGGCTGGCTGGGGCAGGGGCTGGAGGGGGTCTGCGCCAGCAGCGGGGAACAGCACGTCTCCCTCCCTTCTGTCAGGAGCAGGGTGCGGCGCGGCCAGTGAGGCCTGTCCCCTCGCTGCCTGAGCAGTCCGTGTCTCATGGCGGTAACGAGGGGTGGTCTAAGCCAGGTGTCAGTAGGCAGAGAAGAGAACCCGCGGCGGGGGTGAGCGAGGAGGCAGGGAGCGCAGGAGGAGGGAGTTGCAAAGTGGATGTTATTTACTTATTTTGTAAAAGCTATTTTATTTATTTGACCTGGAGAGAGCACGCGCGCGTCGGGGGGTAGGAGAGGTAGAGAATCCCAGCCGACGCCGCCTGAGAGAGAAGACCNGAATGGGGGGAGTGAGGGAAAACCCCAAGGCTTTTGGTCTACGAACCTTAAAAATAAAGCTGCTCTTTTACCCGCAGAAGTGGGTTTATATGGAAAGGAAAGGGAACTACAATTTGGAACAAAGAGGCTGAGTCAAAGCTGTAGGCTAGTGTGGAGAACAAAAGAGAGGTAGTCGTTCTTAGGGGGAAACGGGTGAAGTCGGGAAGGCTGTTAAAAACTATGAGTCCACTGGAGTAGCGTGGGAGTTGTGGCTTCTCATTGGCTGAGCTGTTGCTTGGGATGATCAGGAAATCCTGTCTTTTTGGCTCTGAGCTAGTGAAGTAGTATCCCCACATAAGGTCAAGTCTGTCTCTTCCTCTGTGGTCTGCAGTTGGTCACTGTGGCAGTGCCTGAGAGCTCCCTATGCTGCAACCTCCCGAGTCCATTGTAGTGAAGTTTCCAGTTGTTAATTTTCACAGTTCCTAGCAGCTGAAAGGATGGAAGCTCCCGTTACTGGATTGGGGGTAACAGTGGGTTGATTTTCCTTGGGGATGCCCTACATTGTTTTGACATTGTTTACAGTCTCAGATGTGTCAGAAAAGCGTGTGTCATGGAATCAACTAGGGAGCTGGACAGCAACGTTTGGGAAATGGGGGAAAGTTTCAAGATGGAGGGTTTGAAAAGTGATGGCTGTTGTGTGGACCAGGGCAGAGATTTGGATCACAGTTAGGAAGGGAATGCAGAGTGTAGTGGCAGTGCTGCTAGTAGGTCAAGTATCCTACTAGGATGTGCTCAAGAATGGTTCTCTTGCACAGCCCGTGGTGTGGTTGATGGGCATTGTTGACATGGGAGAAAGAGAGAGAAAGATCTGGCAGATGATGGCCAGGGTTCCTTGGGGTGATTGAAAGAGATGGCCGAGGACATCTAAGATTGAGACAAGGTGACAGTGAGGTTGGAGTCTGCTCTGTATTCTGTGTTCTAGGGCTTCACCGGAATTTTGTGGTCAGCTTTTATGGTGTCTGGAGTGTTTCAGAGTCTTCCTGCTAGAAAAGCTCTGGGTCAGATGTTATTTGTGGTTTGCTGTGCCTGGCAGGGAGACCTTTAGGTTCAGTGGAGGATGGTTGGTTCCTGATTGTGGAGGGACAGCATGGGCAGCAGGGAAGTAGAAGAGGTTCTATGAGTATTCTGTGTTGACAGTGGTTGTGAGTGTGTGTTACTGAAGCGAAGATTAGAGGCAAATAAGGAGGGCTTCTCAGTAGCATTTGAAGCTTTCCCTCAGTTGGGATCCAGGAGAATACTGGGGTGATTCTGGAACCTGTTCGAGTTTGTCAAATATCCTTTGGGTGTCATGTGACAAGTACATGTGTGAGTCAAGGGAGAATCCTTGGGTGGCGCAGGAAGGTGTGGGAGTTCATCCTGGGGTCTGAAGACGTGAGAGAGGTACAGTCTACAGAATCTGGTACACATGGAGAGGAAGCGTGAGCTAAGGGCCTCAGGGCCCTGGTATTGAAGGCTTCCTGGCAGAGCAGGGCCTATAATTGTCTGCCTTGAGGGCACAATCTGGGAGACTCCCTGGGAATATCGTGTCAGAGGAATGGGACCTTGCAGGCCAAACCCAGAGCCTCGATTGCGTCTGCGTGTCCCCGTGCCTCTGTTTGCTGTGGACTGAGCGCAGTGAGTGATGGGAAGGTGAAAGGAGAGCGGCATTTGTGGCACCAGGACCTGGTATTTATTTTGAGGTGGGGAGACTGGGGTAGACGTGTGCGGGATTGGATTATGGGTTCTCTGAATGTTCACGGTTTCATCTGTTCCTTTCATGAAAGGGTGGTGTGACCTTTGAGGACGTTGCCGTGTACTTCTCCTGGAAGGAATGGAGGCTTCTTGATGAGGCTCAGAGACGGCTGTACCACCGTGTGATGCTGGAGAACTTTACACTTGTATCCTCACTGGGTAAGGGCCTCAGCCTCCCCTTTGACCTGGACTAGACTCTGTACTCCCGCTTTCCCCTCTCCATTGTCCAGGGTAGGTTTGTCCTTCTCTCGTGTGGACTGTGGGCACTGCTTGGTTCCCCAGCTTTCTGGGTAGTTGCTTTTTTTGCTAGCTCTCAATTGTTGGTCTGCCCTTTTCTCTGCCCTGCAGGCCCCATATCCTTCGTGCTGAGCCCTGATCCGGCTAAGATTAGAGGTCAGTGGTCATGCAGTGAGGCTGATGGATTGCACCTTGCTTGCCCTCTCCCTGGCTGGGTCCGTGTATCTAGATCCATGGCTTTTGGATGGCGTAGGTGTTGACCCTTCCCTTAGATGATATTTCCTTGTGCCTGCCTCTGCCTGAAATTGGAGGCATTGGTCCTGTCACTACTTCAGTGGACCTTGGGCTACTTCACAAGAATGTGCTGTGTGGATCTTTTTGTAATGTTTACCTCTCTTCTGCCTGCCCCTCTCCTTCAAGTTTGTGACGTGTGTTTGAGAAATCAAATTGTATTATTGAAAGTATTATGTGATGATTTCATGTACTTAAACATTATGAAGTTATTACCAAAATGAAGTTAATCAACACAGCCATCACTTGGCATAGTTACTTTTTTTATTGGTGGTGGTGAGAAAGCTTAGATATCTACCATCTTAGCAAATTTCAGCTCTGCAATGCAGTATTAAGTGTAGACATGCTGTATGTTAGTTCCTCAGAAGTGTATCATCTTGTAAATGAAAATGTGTATCCCTGACCACCATCTGCCCTCCCCCTCACGTGCACACGCGCTCCCTCATTCTCTCTCACAAATAAATAAGTTTAAAAAAAAAAAAAGGATATCCATGTAATTAGCATAATGTTTTCCAAGTTCATCCATGTTGTGGCAAGTGGCAGTGTTGCCTTTTATATGTCTGAGTTTTCCTGCACATATGTGTTTACTAAACGTTCTTTTTTTTTTTTTTTAAGATTTATTTATTTGTCAGAGAGAGATAGCGCGCACGCAGAAGCAGGGGGAGTGACAGGGAGAGAGAGGGAGAAGCAGGCTCCCTGCTGAGCTAGGAGCCCTATGTGAGACTAGATCCCAGGACCCTGGGCTCATGACCTGAGTGGAACGCAGACGCTTAACCCACTGAGCCACCCAGGCGTCCCGTGTTTCCCAAACGTTCTTTGTCACAGTACTTTTTTGCTTAAGATTTTTAAGTTGTTTTTTTGTTTGTTTGTTTGTTTTGTTTTGTTTTGTTTTAGCGATCTCTACACCCCATGTGGGGCTAAAACTCACAACTCCGTGATCAAGTGTCTCATGCTCTACTTACTGTGCATGCCAGGCCCCCCAAAATGTTCTTTGTGTCTTTAAATCCTGACCCACACCTAAAGATGTTGCTGTATATTGGGTGTTATGAACAGTACTGCAGTGGACTCGGAGATGCAGATAGTTTGTGGAGATACTGATTTTGTTGCCTGGGGATACACACATAGCTAGAAATGGCAGTGGTGGAATATATTGCAGTTCCGTTTTTAACTTTTTGTGTACCCTTCCTAATGTGTTCCATCATGACTTCCTAATGTGTATGCCCAGCAGAGGTATTCAGGGATTCGTTCTTCTCCACATGCTCACCAACTGGTCTTGTCTTTTGGGTACTAGCCATTGTAATAAGTACAAGGTGATACCTTGTGTTGGTTTTCATTTCTCTGATGATCAGTGATTGTGAGCTCGTGTTGGGCACTTGAACATCTCCTTTTCCCTCTTTTGTGTGTTTCTTTGGCTCTGCTGCAACCTTTTTTTTTTTTTTTTTTTTTAAGATTGTATTCATTTATTTGAGAGAGTGAGAGAGCAGGATGGGGGGGAGGATCAGAGGGAGAAGCAGAATCCCTGCTGAGCAGGGAGCCGGATGTGGGACTCCATCCTGGGACTCCAGGATCATGACCCAGGCTGAAGGCAGTCGCTTAACCAACTGAGCCACTCAGGCACCCCCTGCTGCAACTTTTAAATTTGGTATAGCCCTACTTGTTTGCTTTTGCTTTCGTTATATATGCTTTGGGTGTCCTGTTCAAAAAATCATTGCCAGCAGAAAGGTTGAAGAGGCTTTTCCCTCTTTTTGCTGGGAGTTTTAGGGTTCAGGTCATAGGTTTCAGTCTTCAGTCAATGACACGTGCGTTCCAAGGGGTGCTATAAGATGGGGATCCACCCTTACTGTTTTTTCATTTGTTTACTGAGAGTTCACAGCGGTAGGAAAGAGGTTATTTTTCCCCCCCCAGTGTAGTTTCTTGGCATAATTGTCAAAGAGTAGTTGACTGTGTATGTGTGGCTGTCCTTACAGGCTTTTCATCCCATTCCGTTGTTCTGTTTTTATGCCAGTACCCAATTGTTTTGGATTGTATAGCTTTGTAATCTAGTTTGAAATCAGAAATGTGCTGCCTTAAGATTTGATCTTCTCTCTGAAGATTGCTTCGGCTTTAGGCTTTGGTTGACTTGGTGGCAAATAGTCCAGTGCCCTCTGTGGAGCAGGAAGCTGGAGGCTCTTCTGAGCAAGGACTGCAGTCGCACCCACCCTGTGGCTGGTGGAGATAGCCCCAGCCCTTATTTCCCACCCATCACACACAGCTCTGCCGGTACAGCCTCCAGCCGACTTCTCTGTGTGCTTGTGCCCTCTCTTATGCTCCTCTGTATACTAGTCTGTCTTAATTGGACTGTTGAGCCCTCCGAGGCTAATGTCATTCATGGACAGCTGTTGGATTGATTTTTCTTGGGGTTTAGGTTGGTATCTCTGATTCTACCTTGCTACTGATAACAGCCCCGTGGGACATTTTTCTGTGTCTGTTGTGTCCTGAGTAGCACTGAGTAACAGTGCTGGCGGTCCACTTGGCCTGTTTTCGTACAGTCTTTCTATCTTCCTGGTACCCTGAAGTTGCTCAGCTAGGGCTTACAGAGAGGAGTGCTTTGTATATCAAAGCATAGCCATGCTCCAGACATGACCAGGTGCGCTCATAGGGAGCCTGTTTGTCATGAGTGGCAGCCAGCAACGGTGTGATATCAGACCTGTGTTAGGTTATACCGGGCACCTTTGTTTGTTCAGTCAGAGTTCGGTGCCATTGCTGATGGCCACATCCCGTTTCTGTCTTTCCTTCCTTGCTGTTGACATTTTTGTGTCAAGTGGTTTCTACCTCTTTGGTAATTCTGTGAATGCCAGTACAGGGATAATCCCTGCATCTCAGGCACCCACATCCCACCTATTTCTGTCACTGCTCTTTCTGTGTACCTCAGCGTTCACCCCCAGACATTTTGAAATGAGATATTCACATGTCCTTAAACTCCCCTTGACTGAAGTCAGTTTCGTGATATTGGATTGTGCCCCAGCCTTCTACTCAGCCAAACACCAGTAGCAGAAACGCTTCTACACAAACCTTTGGGCAGAGAACAAGTTGTAGACCCTGGTTCTCTTCCTTGTGTCATACCCTAGGTTTTTGTCCTTCTAGAGTGCTCTCCATAATACTTGACCAGTTGGGCACTCCTTCAAATGAGTTCCGTCTCCTTTGTGTGGAAAAGCATGCTGTACACTCCTGCCTAGATGAATCGGGTGCATGCATGTGATGGGCTCAGCCCCTCGCGATAGTGAACGGGAATTTCACCAGCGTTTCTTTGCCTTCAGGTTGCTGCTGTGGAGCAGAGGGTGAGGAGGCACCCTTTGCACAAAGCACTTCTGTAGGAGCGTCACAGGCCGGGACGCCCACGGCAGCTGTGTCTTCCCGGAAGACCCACCCCTGTGAGATGTGTGGTCCAGTGTTGAGAGACATTTTCCACTTGGCTGAGCACCAGGGAAAAGGAAACAGCCAGAAACTGTTGAAGTGTGGGGCATGTGGGAAACGATTTTATTTCAGTGCGAAGTCTCAGCCGCAGCAGGAGCAGCACCTGGGAGCAAAACCCTGCAGAAGCCGTGTAGACGGGGCCTCTTTGGTGAACAGCTGGGGATTCCATGGTTCAGGAAAGCCCTTTACCTGTGGAGAAATTCAGAAGGACTTCCTCTCTGGCTCCGGGCATCTGCACCCAGAGGCCACTCACACTGGGGAGAAGCCACACATGATCACCCAGTGCAGGACAACTTTACAAAGCAGGAAAAGTCATCATCCTTGGGGAGGATGTAAGAAAGCCTTTGGTTCCAAACACACAGATAGTCAGGACCAGGGTGTCCACTTTGGAAGACAGTCCTTTGTGTGCAGTGAATGTGGGAAAACATTCAGGTACAAATCCTTATTTGCTATACACCAGAGATACCATACTGGAGAAAGATACGAGTTTGGCCAATGTGGAAAATCCCGTAGGCAAAGATCAACCCTGAATGAACATGGAAAGAGTCACAGTGGATCCAGGCAGCCCACGTGCAGCAGATGTGGGAAATCCTTAGGTCGCAAATCTGTCCTCATTCACCCTCAGAGATGTCACAGTGGAGTGAGGAGTTATGTTTGCAGTGGATGTGCAAAATCTGTTAGCTGTAGCTCAGAGATGATTGCCCATAGGGTTGAACCTGGGGAAAGGTCTTACAAGTGTCGTGCCTGTGCAAAATCTTTTCCCTCTATGGCTTCCCTCTGTTATCATCAGAGATCTCATGCAGGAGAAAGACGGTATGAGTGCAGTGAATGTGGGAAATCTTTTACCAGTAATTCTGCCCTCTGTTCTCACCAGAGAGTTCACACTGGACAAAAGCCTTATAAATGCAATGAATGTGGGAAATCTTTTGCTGGCAGTTCTGCCCTACGTTATCATCAAACAGTTCACACTGGAGTAAGGCCTTACGAGTGCAGCGAATGTGGGAAATCTTTTGCTGGTAGTTTTATCTTACGTTATCACCAGAGAGTTCACACTGGAGAAAGGCCTTATGAGTGCAGTGAATGTGGAAAATCCTTTATCCGAAAAACTAGCCTCAGTGTACACATAAAGGTTCACTCAGGTGAACGGCCTTATGAGTGTAATGAATGTGGGAAAAATTTTACTGCCAGTTCTGCCCTCCGTCATCATCAGAGAGTTCACACTGGAGAACGTCCTTATGAGTGCCATGAATGTGGGAAATCTTACACTGCTCGTTCTGCCCTCCGTTCACACCAGAGACTTCATACTGGGGAACGGCCTTATGAGTGCCGTGAATGTGGGAAATGTTTTACTTTTAGTTCTGCCCTATCTTCTCATCGGAGACTTCATACTGGACAAAGGCCTTATGAGTGCTGTGAATGTGGGAAATCTTACACTGCTAGTTCTACCCTCCGTTCTCACCAGAGACTTCACACTGGAGAAAGGCCTTATGAGTGCCATGAATGTGGGAAATCATTTACTGCTAGTTCTGCCCTCCGTTATCACCAGAGACTTCACACTGGACAAAAGCCCTATAAGTGCAGTGAATGTGGGAAATCTTTTCTCACTAGTAATCAACATCGTGCTCACCAGAGAGTTCACAGTGGAGAGAGGCCTTATGAATGCCCTGAATGTGGCAAATCCTTTCCCCGTAAAGGTAGCCTCAGTGTACACAAAATGGTTCACTCAGGTGACCGGCCTTATGAGTGTAATGTATGTCGGAAATCATTTACTGCTAGTTCTGCCCTCCGTCGTCACCAGAGAGTTCACACTGGAGAAAGGCCTTATGAGTGCCATGAATGTGGGAAATCATTTACTGCTCGTTCTGCCCTCCGTTATCACCAGAGACTTCACACTGGACAAAAGCCTTATCAGTGCAATCAATGTGAGAAATCTTTTATCACTAGTTATCAACATCGTGCTCACCAGAGAGTTCACAGTGGAGAGAGGCCTTATGAATGCCCTGAATGTGGCAAATCCTTTCCTCGAAAAGATAGCCTCAGTGTACACAAAAAGGTTCACTCAGGTAAACGGCCTTATGAGTGTAATGAATGTGGGAAATCATTTACTGCTAGTTTTGCCCTCCGTCGTCACCAGATAGTTCACACTGGAGAAAGGCCTTATGAGTGCCATGAATGTGGGAAATCATTTACTGCTCGTTCTGCCCTCCGTTATCACCAGAGACTTCACACTGGACAAAAGCCTTATCAGTGCAATCAATGTGAGAAATCTTTTATCACTAGTAATCAACATCGTGCTCACCAGAGTGTTCACAGTGGAGAGAGGCCTTATGAATGTAGTGAATGTGGCAAATCCTTTCCTCGAAAAGATAGCCTCAGTGTACACAAAAAGGTTCACTCAGGTAAAGGGCCTTATGAGTGTAATGAATGTGGGAAATCATTTACTGCTAGTTCTGCCCTCTACCGTCACCAGAGAGTTCACACTAGAAAAAGGCCTTAGAGTGCCATGAATGTGGGAAATCTTTTTATCAGTCATAATGGTTTAGATATCATTACAGTCTACACAGTGCATGAAGGATTTAAAATAGCACTGTGAGGCAGCCACCTACCGGAATACAACTTTGTTCACCTGAGTATCCACAGTGGAGTGACTTCCCCTACGTTCCAGCTATTTTTGTCAAAATTCAGAACCTGCACTGTGCTTTCCTCTGTGCATGCAGTCATTGCAAGATGGAAGTCACTGTCAGTGTCTGTGGCAGATGTCCTTTCACCTCTGCCACCTCATAGTTCCCAATAATGTGCATAAGTCACCACCCCAACATGGTTAATGATGCTGACCTGTCTGCTTTTTCATTTGCTCATTTAAAGTATGGGTAACTGGAACTCCTCGTTCTGTTCTACGTTACAGCATGGATGAGACCCAGTGTTGATCCACAGTGAGTGATTGAGTTCTGGGTGGTGACTGGCACAGGAAGGCCAGATCCAGTGGGGATGTTGTTGGTCTCGTGATGCTTTGATGACTCTTTGCAGTTTCCAAATCACCACACAGGACTTGAGTGCCACGTGTTGCTCTGATTTATGCATTAGTAAATGCCATCTTTGTTTAATTACCATTAGTCTTAGACATTGTGTGCACTCTAAGGGGTGGTTTCATTTTTTTTTTTTAAGATTTTATTTATTTGACAGGCAGCAAGAGAAGGAACACAGGCAGGGGGAGTGGGAGAGGAAGAAGCAGGCTCCCAGCAGAGCAGCCTGTTGTGGGGCTCGATCCCAGAACACCGGGATCACACCCTGAGCTGAAGGCAGAGGCTTAACGACTGCACCACCCAGGCGCCCCTCTAAGGGGTGATTTCAAAGCAGGATTGTGCTTTCCCAGCATGAAGGAAAGAGCAGAGTGCATTGCATCGCAAACTTGCTGTGTCTCTGAGCTGATAATCGCAAATAAATAATATCGACGTACATATATACATGAATACTCCGGCTTGTGTGTGAATTTGCATTATAACCCAAGACCTTTGTGATGGACTGAATTGTTTACAGTCTCAGATGTGTCAGAAAAGCGTGAGTCATGGAATCAACTAGGGAGCTGGACAGCAACGTTTGGGAAATTGGGGAAAGTTTCAAGATGGAGGGTTTGAAAAGTGATGGCTGTTGTGTGGACCAGGGCAGAGATTTGGATCACAGTTAGGAAGGGAATGCAGAGTGTAGTGGCAGTGCTGCTAGTAGGTCAAGTATCCTACTAGGATGTGCTCAAGAATGGTTCTCTTGCACAGCCTGTGGTGTGGTTGATGGGCATTGTTGACATGGGAGAAAGAGAGAGAAAGATCTGGCAGATGATGGCCAGGGTTCCTTGGGGTGATTGAAAGAGATGGCCGAGGACATCTAAGATTGAGACAAGGTGACAGTGAGGTTGGAGTCTGCTCTGTATTCTGTGTTCTAGGGCTTCACCGGAATTTTGTGGTCAGCTTTTATGGTGTCTGGAGTGTTTCAGAGTCTTCCTGCTAGAAAAGCTCTGGGTCAGATGTTATTTGTGGTTTGCTGTGCCTGGCAGGGAGACCTTTAGGTTCAGTGGAGGATGGTTGGTTCCTGATTGTGGAGGGACAGCATGGGCAGCAGGGAAGTAGAAGAGGTTCTATGAGTATTCTGTGTTGACAGTGGTTGTGAGTGTGTGTTACTGAAGCGAAGATTAGAGGCAAATAAGGAGGGCTTCTCAGTAGCATTTGAAGCTTTCCCTCAGTTGGGATCCAGGAGAATACTGGGGTGATTCTGGAACCTGTTCGAGTTTGTCAAATATCCTTTGGGTGTCATGTGACAAGTACATGTGTGAGTCAAGGGAGAGTCCTTTGGTGTGGGGCAGGAAGATGTGGGAGTTCATCCTGGGGTCTGAGGGCATGAGAGAGGTACAGTCTACAGTATCCTGTACACAGGGAGAGGAAGTGTGAGCTAAGGGCCTCAGGGCCCTGGTATTAAAGGCTTCCTGGCAGAGCAGGGCCTATAATTGTCTGCCTTGAGGGCACAATCTGGGAGACTCCCTGGGAATATGGTCTGGGAGACTCCCTGGGAATATGGTATCAGAGGGATGGGACCTTGCAGGCCAAACCCAGAGCTTCGATTGCGTCTGTGTGTCCCCCTGCCTGTTACTGCTGTGGACTGAGCACAGTGATTGATGGGAGGTGAGCGGAGAGCAGCATTAGTGGCACCAGGACCTGGCATCTATTCTGAGGTGCGGAGATGGGTAGATGTGTGGGGGATTGGATTATGGGTTCTCAGAGAATGTTCAGGGTTTCATCTGTCCCTTCATGACAGGGTGGTGTGACCTTTGAGGATATTGTTGTATACTTCCGTCCTCATTCATCCTCAGAGATGGCATAGTAGAGAAAACTGTTTGCAGTGGATGTGCAAAATGTCTTAACCGTAGCTCAGTATTGATTACTAATAGGGTTCGTCCTGGAGGAAGCCCTTGTAAGTGTAGTGACTGTGCCAAATCATTTACCTCTATGTCTGCCCCCCATTATCATTAGAGAGCTCAGAGTGGAGGAATACCTTATGTGGGCAGTGAATGTGGGAAGTCTTTCATCGCCAGTACTGGCATCTTT
This sequence comes from Ailuropoda melanoleuca, assembly GCF_002007445.2. Taxonomy (NCBI): domain Eukaryota; kingdom Metazoa; phylum Chordata; class Mammalia; order Carnivora; family Ursidae; genus Ailuropoda; species Ailuropoda melanoleuca. Next base: position 24,522,879 of record NC_048229.1, read on the forward strand.
ACTCACTAGAGTTTACATTGGAGAAAGGCCTTTTGTGGCATGACTGTGGAAGGTACTTTTTCCAGAATAGCAACCTCAAGATTTGCTGAGGTGAATGATCTTTGAAGTGTAATGGTTGTGGGAAATGTGTTATTTTTTTAAAGATTCATTTATTTGTTTTATAGAGGGAGAGAACACTGAAGGGTTGGGCAAATGGAGAGAATCTTCAAGCTGACTCCTGTTGAGCCTGGAGCCAGAATCGAGCTTGATTCCATGACCCAGGAGATCATGACCTGAGCCGAAACAAAGAGTTGGGCACTTAACCAGTTGAGCCACCTAGGTGCCCCAAATGTGGGAAATCTTTTAAGTAGAGGGCAGCATTCATTCACTACTAGAGAATTCACACAGGAGAAAGGCTTTTGAGGGCAATGAATGTGGAAAATCTTTACTGGTTATACTACTTTTAATTAGCATCAAAGAGTTTACACTGGAGAAAGGCCTTAGGAATGCTGGGATGTGCAAAACCTTTCAGCCAAAGCTCCAGTCTCCTTAAAGCAAAAAGTACATAGTTGATACGTTGTTATGAGTGATATTATGAGCTGAATCCTTATGTTCACTAAAATTCATAGGTTAAATTCCTATACTTCAATGTGATAGGATTAGGAGTTGAGGATCATGATGTCTTTGGGAGGGAATTGTGTCATGAGTGTGGAGCCCTCACGAATAGGATTATTGTCCTCATAAGAGTTCTGAGAGAGTTTGCTTCCTCTATCATGTAAGGACCGTTTTTGAAGATCATCTATAAATCAGGATCTCCCCAGACACAGAACTAGACCCTATAAGGAGTGTAACGCCAGATATCCAGCCCCCAGGACTGAGAAAGAAATTTGTGTTTTTATAAGCCACCTAATTTATGATGTTTTTAGGGCAGCCTGAGGGAAGACAAATGGGAAGAATATAGGTGATCATTTGGCCAAAGATAGGTTTTAGAAAAGTCAGAATTCACACTGGAATAAGGTGAATGACACCATTCCTTTATCCAGTCATCTCTATTCATTCCATATTGGAGAGTTAACATTGCAGAAAGTCTTTAAAATAACACAGAAGGTGATGTTTCCTTACTTTGTGTAATTCCAATGGGGGAAAACCTAGTGAGGCAGCCACCTTCCTGAATTGAACTTTGTTCACCTGAATGTCTACGGTGGAGTGACTTCCCATAAGTTCCAGCTATTTGGGGAAAATTTAGGAGGCATTGTGCTTTCTGATGTGTGCAGAGTTCTTGCTAGATTGAAGTCACTGACCGTTTCTGTGGCAGAAGTTTAACTTCTGCCACCTGGCAGATCCCAATAACATACATCAGTCACCATCCCAACATACTTAAGGATGCTGAGCTCTCTGGTTTGTCATTGTTGATGGAAATTATGGGCAACTGGAACTTCTCATTCCCTTCTAAGTTAAGGCATGGATGTGACCCAGTATTTATCCACAGTATGTGATCTGAGTTCTGGGTGGTGTCTTGCAGAGAAAAACCAAATCTCTTAGGGATGTTGTTGGGCTTTTGGTGCCCAACTTGTCAGGTGGGGCCAGGGCCTTGCCCAGAAGGAGGGAATGGGGGTAAGGTTCTGCACAGCAACCTGGTGACATCTTTTCCTTTGCAGACCCAAGTGTGAGTGTGGTCATATCTCAATGGGGACAGTAAGAAAGGGGTTGAGCCATGTGGGGACCAGGGTAGAACATGCCGGTAGACCACCATGCTAGGTGGGAGGGCAGGGGTGGTTCATGGGGACTGGAGTAGACACTTGGGGGGAGCACGCCTGGGGATGCGATTTAGGTGGGACCCTATGGGCTGAGTTTCCTTTCTTCCTCTGGAAGCAGATTTCCCACCGTGGGTCCCTAAGACAGTGCCCTGCCTAGAGCTCCAGCTGCTCTTTCCCCAGATGTCCCTGAGGGACACATCACAGACCATGTGGCCTGGAGGTGATGGCATGTACAAATGGTATTCAGCCTTTGAGCCAGTTAGGGACTCAATCTCCATAGCAATTATATGTTTCAAAATATATTGTTTTTTTTGTTGTTGTTTTTTTTAAAAGATTTTATTTATTTATTCGACAGAGATAGAGACAGCCAGAGAGAGAGGGAACACAAGCAGGGGGAGTGGGAGAGGAAGAAGCAGGCTCATAGTGGAGGAGCCTGATGTGGGGCTCGATCCCATAACGCCGGGATCACACCCTGAGCCGAAGGCAGACGCTTTAACCGCTGTGCCACCCAGGCGCCCCAAAATATATTGTTTTTTTGTTTTTGTTTTTGTTTTTTTTTAAAGAATATGTTTTTATTTTATTTTTTTAAAGATTTTATTTATTTATTTGACAGAGACAGCCAGTGAGAGAGGGAACACAAGCAGGGGGAGTGAGAGAGGAAGAAGCAGGCTCCTAGTGGAGGAGCCTGATGTGGGGCTCGATCCCAGAACGCCGGGATCACGCCCTGAGCCAAAGGCAGAGGCTTAATGACTACGCCACCCAGGCACCCCTCAAAATATATTGTTAAGAGATAAATTGATAACACGAAATGAACCATAGATCCAGAAAGCTTAGAGAACGCTAAGCAGGATAAATGCCAAAAAATACCCCAATGTAGGCATATTATTTTCAACTTCCTTGAAATCATAAAGTTTTGAAAGAAGCCTGAGGGAAAAAATACCTTAGCTCCAGAAGAACTAAGACTTTAATCCATCCTCTCAGAAACCATGCAAGCAAAAAGGGAGAGGAGTTAAATATTTGAAGTTTTGAGAGAAAAACTGATCAGGTTAGAATTCTGTTCATTGCAAAATTATCCTTCAACAGTGCAGGGCAAATAGGCTTTCTAAAAGAAAAACTAGGGAATTTGTTGCCAACAAATCTGCCATCTTAGTCCATTTGGGGTGATATAACAAAATAGTAGAGACCAGGTAATTTATTATAAAGATAAACATTCATTTCTCACAGTTCTGCAGCCTGGAAGTCCAAGATCAAGGTGCCAGCATGGGTGAGTTCTCTGGTCAAGATCCTTCTCCCGGTTCATAGTTTGCTTTTCTTTCTGTGTCCTTCCATGATTGAAGAAATTAGGGATCCTGGTGGAACCTTTTTTTTTTCCTTAAATTTTTTTTGAGAGGGTGTGCACATTTACAAACTGGGGGAGGGGCAGATGGAGAGGGAGAAGCAGCTCCCTGCTGAGCGGGGAGCCCAGTGCGGGACCTGGATCCCAGGACCCCGAGACCATGACCTGAGCCAAAGGCAGATGCAGAGTCATGACGCTCAGGCGTGCCAGTGGACCCTCTTTCGGGAAACCCATTCATGAGGAGTCCAACCTCATGACCTAAGCACCTCCCAAAGCCCCATCTCTTAATAATATCACATTTTGGGGTTAGGATTTCATCATATGAATTTGTGGGAAGAGGGTGACCATGAGCTCTTCCATGCAAGAATTGTTAAAAGAACTTCTTTAGAGATAAGGAGAATGATATAGGTCGGAAATTTGGATCTACATAAAGGAAGATAATTGCAGGAGGAATAAGTAAAGGTCAAATAAAAAGTATTTTTCTTTTATTATTATTTTAAAAGTTGTATTTATTAGAGTGGGGTGAGGGAGGCAGAGGGAAAGAGATTCTCAGACTCCCCTGCTTAGTTCTGAGCTTGATACGGGGCTCGATTTCAGGACCCTGAGATCATGACCTGAGGTGACATCAAGAGTCAGATGCTTAACTAACTGAGCCAGCCAGGTGCCCCTATTGTTATTACTATTTTTAATTTTAAGTAGGCTCCACACTGAACATGAAGCTTGAACTCATGACCCTGCGTTTAAAAGTTGCATGCTCTCCTAACTGAGCCAAAGAGGTGCCCCAAGAGTGTTATTTTTTTTAATTCTTAATGTAACAACAATTTTTTTGCAGTAGTAACACCAACAATATATTCTCTTATTTATGATTATCTTAGTGTGTGTGTGTTCTTATCATGCTTTTATATTTGTGGGATGAATGACATCAATGATACAAGGGACCGGCGGGAGAAATTGAGATTATATTGTTATTATAAGGTACTCACATTATCCGTGAAGTGGTATAGTGTTTGAAAAGTATATTTGGATTAGTTGTCAGTGTTTATGGAAAACTCTAAGACAACTAATTAAAAAAGAAAAAAAGGGGCGCCTGGGTGGCACAGCGGTTGAGCGTCTGCCTTCGACTCAGGGCGTGATCCTGGCGTTATAGGATCGAGCCCCACGTCAGGCTCCTCCGTCTGTGAGCCTGCTTCTTCCTCTCCCACTCCCCCTGCTTGTGTTCCCTCTCTCGCTGGCTGTCTCTATCTCTGTCAAATAAATTTAAAAAATCTTTAAAAAACAAAAACAAAAACAAAACAAAAGAAAAAAAAAGTATAACTGATATGCTAAGAAACAGTCATATAAAATGTTCAGTTAAAACCACAAAAAGCGGGAAAAGAGTGGAAGACAAAGTGGAACAACAAAAAAGGTGACAAATAGAAATTAGTAACAAATACGGTATATATTAATCTGATTATATCAGTAATCACTTTTTAAAAAAAGATTTTATTTGAGAGAGAGTGAGAGAGCACAAGATGTGGGAGGGTCATAGGGAGAAGCAGAGATTGGGGCTCAATCCTGGGACTCCAGGATCATGACCTGAGCCAAAGGCCTACGCTTAACCAACTGAGCCACCCAGGCGCCCCTCAATAAAGACCTTGAAATGGCAAAAAAACTAGTAAAAGATTTTCAGAGTGGGTCCCAAACCAAGATCCAACTATGTACTGTCTACAAAAACTGTGCAATAATTTTTACGGCTCTAAGTTTATAGTAATTTGTTACAGGAACAATAGAAAAGGACTAGAAGAACAGACATGCAAAGAAATGAAGTAATTGAGGGGTGCCTGGGTGGCTCAGTCGGTTAAGCGTCTGCCTTCAGCTCAGCTCGTGATCTCAGGGTCCTGGGATCGAGTCCCACATCAGGCTCCCTGCTCAGCGGGGAGCCTGCTGCTCTCTCTGCCTGCTGCTCTCCTGCTTGTACTCTATCTCTCTGTATGTCAAATAAATAAATAAAATCTTAAAAAAAAATGAAGTAATTGAAAAAGACATAGAGCAAGTCAGTGAGGGCTCTCTTCTTTATAAAGGTTCTCCCTGTGTGTGACATAGTAGGGTCAGTGTTGGTAAGTAAACTGCTTTATTTACTGTGACTTCATTGCTTAGCAGTATCCATTAACTGTCATCAGGCAAAAGTATAACTTTATATTGATATTTCATCATAAAATTATGCAGGTATGACTAGGTCAGAAATGACCTTAGAATTATAGAGTGCAAAAATGAGTTGGTCACCTGTTTAGCTAGTTGGAAAGCATTCAGATCATTGTGTTTAATGAAACACACCCTTTATCTGATTGTGAAAGTTCTGTGAATGGGAGGTATTGGAAGGATGCAGCCCCATCACAGAATATTGCATGAAATTAACCCGATAAATATTTACAAGGTGTGTATAATTTTATAAATATGAGATCATACTCCAAAAATATGAGGGTTTGGAATTAAACAAGCTTTTAAATTTCATCATTGGTTTAGAAATACACAAAGATCAGTGGAATAGAATAGAGACCCCAGAAATAAACTTGTGCATATATGGGTTTGTCTATTTAGTTAGACAAAGGAGCCAAGAATGTACAATTCAGAAAGGATAGTCTCTTCAATAAATTATGTTGGCCAAACTGGGAAGTTACATGCAAAAGAATGAATCTGGGGGCGCCTGGGTAGCGCAGTCGTTGGGCATCTGCCTTCTGCTCAGGGCGTGATCCCGGCGTTCTGGGATCGAGTACCACATTGGGCTCCTCCGCTGGGAGCCTGCTTCTTCCTCTCCCACTCCCCCTGCTTGTGTTCCCTCTCTTGCTGGCTGTCTCTCTCTGTCAAATAAATAAATAGAAAATCTTAAAAATAAAAAAAAAGAATGAATCTGGACCCCAGCCTTATACCATAAATGAAAATCAGCTCAAAATGGATGAAAGATTTGAATGTATGACCTGAAACCATAAATCTCCTAGAAGAAAACATGTGGGTGATCTCCTTGCCATTGGTCCTGGTAATGATCTTTTTGGATTTGACACAATATACGGTCATGGCTACGCAAGTGCAAAATTGGATTCAGCAGGAACTTTGAACAGAGGACTTAAATACACATGGTGAGATTTCTTACATGGAAGTCCAGGGTGTATCAAGAAGCTGCAGACTCTTTGTGTCTTGTTCTTAGAGATTAAAAAAAAGTCACATCCACCAATTCTTTTAGTCAACAAGCCATTCAGTTTCAAGGTAAGGTGAAATAGAGTAACTTTTCAGTGGGAGGAATCACAAGGAATTTGCTGTCTTCCTTAATACACTGTGAACACCTACTGGGAGTTTTGTGGCAATGGGGTCACTGATGTATTGGCGAAGACCAAAATAATCCTATGATGCCACACTAAATGATGAAGACTGGAATGTTATAAGAACTTTGAGGACGAGCAAGGGTTAGTGAAGCTGTTGGGTGATTGGAAAGGGTTCTCAGAAGTAACCTTGAAGGATAGGTGAGGTGCCTCAGTGAAGAATCGAGGGTAGGCATCAGTTTCATCATACTTGCCTCTTCCTCAGCATGCAGGGTCCACTCGTGCAAAGGCTCTGTGTCTGTTCTGTCCATGCTGCAGCCACAGAGCTTCGCACAGGGTGTCCTTTTTCACTAAGTGTGAATAAGAAAAGATAAGCAGATACGAAAATGCACAAAAGTTCAAATATATAGAATATTCCAGGAAGGTGAGTAGATCTCTGAGGCTGAAAGTTTCTGGGCAGGGAGAGGGTCGCTAAGGGGTGAGTCTGCAGACAGAAGCTTAACACTGTGCCTTACTATTTATAAAATAATAGAATAACATATTCATAATACTTCCAATTATAAGATAAGACATTCATAATAAAATATTTCTTCTAAATGGGACAGTATATAATTACTACGGTTTTAGTCAGGAGTAAAACATATTCAAATTAAGTAGTATTTTTACTGTGTTGTGTGATTTTCGCGGAAACGTGACCTGCTCTGGCCAGCCTACCCAACTTCAGTTGATGCCAGCTTCATCTTTCTGATGCAGAGCCCACAAACCTAGGACCACCTTTGATTCATTCTTTTTTTGACTCCCCACATCCAATCCTACAGGACATCCTACTGGCTCTGTCTTCAAAATATATCAGCAATGTGAACACTTTGCATCATTGTCTTGACTAGCCTGGGCAGAGCCACCATCTTCCTTTACCTGGCTTTCCTCATTGGTTGTCTGTTTGCCCTCTTCCTAACCTTCTTTGCAGTGTAGTCTCTACCTTGCAGTCAGCATGAACCTTTCAAAGTACAAATCAGATAGTGTCCATATTTTGGTCAAACCCTTATAACGGCTCCCATTTTATTGAGAGAAAATCCAAAATTCTTACAGAAACCTAGACAGCCTTACACTCCTTTCTCCCGTGTTCTTCTCTGACCTCCTCCTTAAACTCTGCCCCACATCTAGTTCCATGTGCACTGGCACTTGGGTTTGTCTGAGACATGACACTGGCTGGTGTCTGTGTTTGGGTAATACACGCAACATATCTGCAGGGCTTAGGCCTTCCATCTCTTTTCAAAGACTGCCTGCAGTAATCCTGTCAATGAGGTTCTCCATTACTACCCAGTTTATATTGCTTCCTCCTTCATTCCCTGCTGATCCCTTGAACCCATCTCTTTTTTCCTTGCAAGGCACTTTCCATCTTGTATCCAATATTTTATTTGTTATCATCCATCTTTCTTAACTATAACATTGGCTCGATAGAGGCAGGTTCTCTGCAAGTTTTTTCCACCCGGTACCTCTCATACATCAAAAATAATGAGTGATGTTTCACCTATCTCTGTTGAAGTAGCAAGTTAAAGTTTATCCACTTTCTCCAGTTGTTTCTAACATTCAGGCAATTTGTTCCTAATCAGTTCTTTTCTTCTCCTTTTCAGGCTGCCATGGTGCAGACTTAACAGAACTGAAAAATAATCACATTTTGGAAGCTAAATGCCTCCGGTTGGCCAGAAACAAAGCCCAGCTTTGTTCTCAGCTTCCTTCTCTCACTTCTTAGACCTTAATATCCTTGTCTCACCTGTCACTTTTACCTGGTTTCATCCAGGCATCTGAGATGTGTTTCCTCTTGCCTGTTTCTCAGCCTCTGTCTGTCTGTCTGCCTGTCTCTGTCTCTGTGTCTCTCTAATTGGTTAATCACTACAAATTACTCCTACTAACTCTAAGTAATTTTCACTTTTTTAAAAAAATATTTATTTACTTGACAGAGAGAGACAGCCAATGAGAGAGGGAACACAAGCAGGGGGAGTGGGAGAGGAAGAAGCAGGCTCCCAGTGGAGGAGGAAGCCCGATGCGGGGCTCGATCCTAGGACCCTGAGGGCCTGACCCGAAGGCAGACACTTAATGACTTAGCGACCCAGGCACCCCAGAAAAGTAAAAGTTTTAATTTTACTTTCACTGTTTCCTTTGATGCTCTTTGTTTCTTTGTCAGTCTGAGTTTTTGACCTTGCTTTCCTTTTCTTTAAAGAACATTTTGGGCGTTCACTAGTTGAGGTGATGGCAATTGCGATGCCACATTTGCAAGTGCGATTTGTTCAGTCCATGAAGGGGCTTCTCGAAGAGAAGGTGAACACCAGTGATACTGACATGTTCGCGCTGACCGAAAAGGTGCTGAAGGGCTCCCGGAACTCCGAACTGCTAGGTCAGGCAGCTGGAAACATGGTACTTGCACTCAGAACATAGTTTAAGGAAAATGACAGTAATAATAACATATCTTCAGTACCAGCAAGAAGCTATTCAGAAGAATATTGAGCAGTCTTCTGATCTATTGGACCCGTTGAATCATCTGATGAAATAGAGCAGCTTGTAAGAGGGCAAAAGCTCTTCTTTGCCTGACAGAGTGGAAAATATTTTACTTAGCTATTGTGCTATGGGTTTGATTTTTCCATTTTCTTCTCCAAGAGTTGTTAGAAAAGGTTTGTTGGTGGACAATTTCTCCCAGAAGAGAAGCTGAGTGATTGAATTTTGGAAGTATTTTTGAAGCAGACTAACCCATGCTCTTATGATTTTTTTTTCTTATTGAATTTTTTAGTTCCTCTGTTTATTTTGATGTTAAAGCAAAATTAAATGAGGTCTTAGGTTTTCCCACAGAACTTTTATTTATTTATTTTTTTTTTAAAGATTTTATTTATTTATTTGACAGAGATAGAGACAGCCAGCGAGAGAGGGAACACAAGCAGGGGGAGTGGGAGAGGAAGAAGCAGGCTCATAGCAGAAGAGCCTGATGTGGGGCTCGATCCCACAACGCCGGGATCACGCCCTGAGCCGAAGGCAGACGCTTAACCGCTGTGCCACCCAGGCGCCCCTCCCACAGAACTTTTATGTCAAAAGCCATATCATCTAAATGTGATTCTTAAGGAAATACTGAATAATGTTTTAAATTCAGAAATTGGGCTTCTATTGTGAAAACATAGGAATGATTAATGTTTTTTTAAAAAATAAAGACCATCTTGTAACATTTCTTGCAAGGCAGGTCTACTGGCAACAAAGTCCCTCAATTTTTGTCTGAGAAAGTCTTTATTTCTCTTTTACTTTTTTAAAAAAGATTTATTTATTTTAGGGAGAGAGTGTGTATGTGTGAGTGGAGGGAGGGGCAGCGGGAGAGAGAGAATCTCAGGCAGACTCCTCCCTGAGCACGGAGCCTGACTCAGAGCTCATTTCAGGGCTTGATCCTAGGACCCTGAGATTATGACCTGAGCTGAAGGCAAATGCTTAACCGACTGAGCCACCCAGACTCTGTCCCATTTTTTTCTTTGTTCTCCTTGCATTTTAGTTTTTGAAGTTTCTATTGTTATATTTGAATCTTTCCTCAGTTTAGTAGGTGTCCAACCTACTCATAAGCCCATCGAAGACTTCTTCATTTCTGTTACAGTGTTTTTGATCTCTAGCATTTATTTTTGGTTCTTTCGTAGGATTTCCATTTCTCTGCTTACATTGCTCATTTGTTCTTGCATGCTGTCTACTTTATGCAAGAGAGCCCTTAGGATATTAATCATAGTTATTTTACATTCCTCATCCGATAATTCCAGCATCCCTTCTATGTCTGGATCTTAGGCTTGCTGTCTTTTCAAATTGTGTTTTTTGCCTTCTGGTATATCTTGTAATTTTTTTTCTTGATAGCCAGACGTGATGCATAGGTAAAAAGAACTACTATAAATAGTCCTTTAGTAATGTGGTACTGAGGTGTGGGGGAGGGGAAGCGTTCTCGGAGATTAGGTCTCAATATTCTGTGCTTCTGGACTATTTACTTCACAAGTGTTTCTATTTTTTTCTCCATCCTTAGGTGGAACCAGATGGCCAGAGTAGGCTGGAGTTGGGTATTTGCCTTCCTCGGGTTAGTTAGGCTCTGATAATACCCAGCAGGTCAGGTTCTGGTTAACTAGTTTCCCCTGGGGTCAGGCCTTGTTGGGAAGAATGAACTGTTCTGGCTTATTTCAGAAGGGTTCCTTTTCCCCTCTTCCTGCAGGAACCTTGAGGTTTGTTTGTTTGTTTGTTTGTTTGTTTGTTTGTTTTTCCAGTATTTGCTGGGTGAATCTGGCCAAGCTCCTGGAGATAGCTTCACAATGTTGTGGGGTCCTCCTGTGACTGGGTCCCCTGGAGTTTTTAGCTTTCAGAGTTGTCCACACTGAGCATCCAGCAATTCATCAATTAAACTGTAGGTTTTCCTACCTGGGCACTGGTTCTTGTGGTGGATCCTTCTCCTCATGAGCATCTCTGCTTCAGGGAGGGGTGACTTCCTGTATTCACCTGTCTTGCAGATCTAGGGTTAACAGTTTGCCCTGTGCCCTCCCCTCTCTTCCGGACTCAAAAAGAGTTGTTAGTTTTTCAGTCTGTTCTGCTTTTTACTTGTGGTGAGGTTGTAGTGGTGCCTTCCAAGTTCCTTATGTGTGGAACCAGAAACCAGAAGTCATCCATGATGTTCGTGTTCACATGGAATAATAGTGTGGGTTTTTTTGAGAAAAGACACCTTCTGGATGTAATGAGAGTAACCCAGTTTTCTCTTTTAGTCTCCAGATTCCTCTGATTCAAATGAAATCAAACTGCAACATCTTCTCTAAATGGGTGGATTGATTTCTGTTAACTTAAATTGGGGTCTTAACTTCCTAACTCAGATTTGGTGCAGGGATCCTTGGAAATTCTTCACTTCTTTGTCTTTATAATGTTATTTTGCTCAATGAACAGGTCTTGAGACCCACAGACTTGATTCTTAACCAATTGGTCTTAGCTAATAACATCTTGGTTCTTTTCTCTGAAGGGATCCCTCGGACACTTGCAGTTTTGGGATTAAAATCTTTCCTGGATGATGTCGGATGTAAATTTGTCTTCTGTTTGTACAGAGTGGCCAGAGGTGTTTTCCTCAGCACCATCTGCCTCCTCAGTGGTTTCCAGGCCATTCAGCTTTGCCCCGGTTCCTCTGGGTGGATGGCGCTCAGAATTAGATCCACAGTGTGCATTGGCTTCTGCTGTTTCAACTGCTGGATTCTGTATCTGTTGTTAAATACAGTTATTATTACAGATGTAACTGGCCCAAAGAATAGCAAAAACATGACTATGATGGGCATTTATAGATATTGTTCCTCACCCATTCCTGAGAGCTTTGTATTCTCTGTAACTGTCATTTATGCCTTCACTGATGTTATGTGTTTGGTCCTCATGATGTGGATTAACAGCTTCATGGTCCTTGTCCTGCTCAGGTACAAGCAGCGAGTCTAGTACATTCACAGCAACAGCCTTTCCCCCATGCACCATCCTGATCCTGGTGACCATGTTTATCTCCTTGTACTCTCTATCTTCTATTTTTTTTTAAAGATTTTATTTATTCGACAGAGATAGAGACAGCCAGCGAGAGAGGGAACACAAAGCAGGGGGGGTGGGAGAGGAAGAAGCAGGCTCATCGCGGAGGAGCCTGATGTGGGGCTTGATCCCATAACGCCGGGATCACGCCCTGAGCCGAAGGCAGACGCTTAACCGCTGTGCCACCCAGGCGCCCCCTCTATCTTCTATTTTATCATTCTGGATAACCCAGGTTTGAACCCAAGCCATTGGCTCTTGAACATCTCTGTACTGGTGTCTTTAGGCTTCCTGACTTTCGGCGCCTTTGTGTTCATTTTCAGTAATACCCGAATCTCAAAGTTTTGCTTTGTCTGCTGGACAAGAAAAACAAATGGAGTAAGCATGGTCTCTAGTCCATGAGTTTCTTCCAAAACATCCTACCATTTATTTGATTACTTTGTTTAACATTTGTGGGCTTATATGCAAAGACTTTGAGATTCAGTATTGAATAAAAATTATGACTTCATATTGCTTATTGGCCTGCCAGAAAATGAACATGGTATACATAATTACTCAAATGTATGGTATTTCTTTAAAAAATAAAACATAGTATTACCATATGATTTAGCAGTGCCATTATACCCAAAAGAATAGAAACCAAGAATCATACAGGTATTTGTACATCAGTGTCTAAAGGAGCCTTATTCACCACAGCCAAAAGGTGAAAACAACCCCAATGTCCATGGCTGGAGGAATAGATAAAATTTAGTGTATACATGCAATAGGATATCATTAAGCCTTTTTTTTTGTTTTTGAAGATTTTATTTATTTATTTGACAGAGAGAGACAGCCAGTGAGAGAGGGAACACAGGCAGGGGGAGTGGGAGGGGAAGAAGCAGGCTCCCAGCGGAGGAGCCTAATGTGGGGCTCAATCCCAGGACTCTGGGATCACGGCCTGAGCTGAAGGCAGATGCTTAACGACTGAGCCACCCAGGTGCCCCAATTAAGCCTTAAAAATGAGTTGGATTCTGACACATGCTACATGGATAAACCTTGAATATATTATGCTTAGTGAAATAAGCAAGACAAGAAAAGACAAATATTGAATGATTCCATTTATATGAGGCATTTAGAATAGTTAAATTCAGAGACAGAAAGTAGAGTATTAGTTACCAGGGGCTGGAGGAAAGAGGGGAATGGAGATTTATGTTTCTTCAGTATGGCGTTTCCATTTGGAGTGATGGAAAAATCCTGTGGATGAATGGTGCTGGTGGTTGAACAACAATGTGAATGTACTTAACGCAACTGAATTGTACACTTAAGATGGTTAAGAGGGATAGGGGCACCTGGCTGGCTCAGTCAGTAGAGCATGTAACTTGTTGTTAGAGTCATGAGTTCAAGCCCCATGTGGGGTGTAGAGATTATTTTAAAATAATCAAATCGTGAAGGTGGTCAATTTTATGTCTATTTTACCACAGTAAAAATGTAAAAATAATTACTCAAAGATGACTTTCTAAAGTGGTAGTATTAGTACTGAAATTTGAGGATTTCATGATAATACTATGGAGGGAATCTTGAGTGTCTTGGAGTTACGGGTAGAAACCATTGGGGAAATATACTTATCAGCAAAATCTGCTGATGATCCAGAAAACCTCTCCACACTACTAGAAAATAGTTTTGTTTCTGAACATGCATTAAACCAGGATGTAATGTGCATCAGGAGCAACCCACTAAAGAGACAGTAAAGTCAGTAAGAACTCTGAACCTTTTCAATGGTCAGGCAAATACAACCCAGGACATACATGTTCTTTTTTTTTTTTTCTTCTAACATTTATTTATTTATTTGACAGAGACAGACAGCGAGAGAGGGAACACAAGCAGGGGGAGTGGGAGAGGAAGAAGCAGGCTTCCCAGCGGAGCAGGGAGCCTGATGCATGGCTTGATCCCAGCACCCTGGGATCATGTCCTGGGCCGAAGGCAGACGCTTAACGGCTGAGCCATCCAGGTGTCCCAGACATACATGTTCTTAAGATAAACAGCTGGACTTCAAGTAAGAGGACTTCATAGCACCAATTGTCATACACAATCCATCTTAAATTCACTTCAGAATGGCCCTAGGTGTTGTTGATTACCTTATCCTAAGGAAAAATAGATTTCTCATCACTTTATAGAGGAAAGGAATTTTGTAACTTGGACCTTGGCTCCTGCTGAAGTTATGCTCCCATCCTCCCTTGGAAACTAGGAGATGGTGTCCTGGTTTCCTTCATGATTACATTTCAAAGAGATGCCTTTCTGGTCTTCAAGAAAAAGATTCCTGCATTTTAAAGCTGGCAAAACACTTGCTTAATTAACTTTTATAAATATATTTACATACATATGAAAGGACAGAGGAAGAAGCCACAATTACAAGTTTTTTAAAGCAAATACTCTAAGAAAAGTGACGGATAGATGGGAGTCTCTCTTTGTGCCTCAGAGAATTTTTTTTCTTTTTTGATTTGTATTTAACCTTACAAAACTCACTGCTAATTTGAACTTAAATGACAGAAAGATTTATTTGCATGTTCTAAGCATATTGGGGGAAAGTCCTTTCAAATAGAAAAGCCATAGGAATATCTGGGCTGTGAAAGCGCGCGCGCGCGCGCGTGCGTGCGTGCGTGCGTGCGTGTGTGTGTGTGTGTGTGTGTAAGGTAAAGCAGAGGAAGTAGTGATCATTTCTTCTGTTAGGTCTTGATAGATACACCAAAGATGAGAAACTTTGCAGATGAGACATGATGGATCACTGAGTGTTTATTTACCTAGGTGAAATGATCTGATTTCTTTAAAAAATTCAGTTGAAATAAATTTACTTTATTTTATTGACTGTTGCATTTCTTCACCAATAAACTTCAGTTTAAAATACTGAAGGAATATTCTGGAATTTTTTTATGAAATGAAAAAACTTTTAGAAAACATTTGACAGTCACTGGCACATAAAAGAGTTGAATTTTCATTTCTTCATTATCCATATTTAATAACCATTTGTCTTTTGTTATGGCTAACAAAAATAATGCTTGGTTGGGGCTCCTGGATGGCTCAGTCGGTTCAGCATCAGACTCTTGTTTTTGGCTCAGGTCGTGATTTCAGGATCCTGAGATCGAGCCCTGAGTCGCTCTGTGCTGACTATGGGAGCCTGCTTGGGATTCTCTCTCCCTCTCCCTCTGCCCTGTTGGCGTGCATGCTTGTGCACAATCTCTCTAAAAAATTTAAAAATAAATAAAAATTACCCCCCCTTTCTTTATCCCTTTCTTCTCCTACTGATCTTCCTAGTTCTTATGTTCCATAGATGAGAGAAACCATATGAAGAAAAGGGGGGGGTAATCAGAAGGGGGAATGAAGCATGAGAGACTATGGACTCTGAGAAACAAACTGAGGGCTTCAGAGGGGAGGGGGGTGGGGGAATGGGATAGGCTGGTGATGGGTACTAAGGAGGGCACGCCTTGCACGGTGCACTGGGTGTTATACGCAACTAATGAATCATCGAACTTTACATAAAAAACCAGGGATGTACTGTATAGTGACTAACATAATATAATAAAAAATTATTAAAAATAAAAATAAATAAAAATTAAAAAATAAAATCTTAAAATAACACTTGGTCATTGAAAAATAATCTTATCTGTAGCTAAATGTAATTCTGTGATGTCTGCTTTAAAAAATTGATTTGATGGGACACCTGGGTGGCTCAGTCACTTAAGTATCTGCTTTTGGCTCAGGGCATGATCCCAGGGTCCTGGAATTGAGTCCCACATCAGGCTCCTTGCTCAGTCAGGAGCCTGCCTCTCTGCCTGCTGCCCTCCCAGCTTGTGCATTCTCTCTCTCTCTCTCTCTGACAAATAAATAAATAAAATATTACAAACAATTTAAAAAATAAATAATTGATTTGAAAATTAATTTTGTTTTAATTTTTAGTATTTAATTATGTAAATTACTGTTTAATGGAAAAACATGAAGCACATAATTACCTAAATAACATTTTTATCCGGTATATTTAGGTAACATGGATGTTATAAATGATAAATCATGGTGATTTAAGTTATATTTCTTATTTATAATAAATTCAGTATCATTTTCCATACTAAGAGCTATTCTTTTCAATATTAGTCTATGTTCCAATAATAAATTGAGAATCTGCATGATTTCCTTGAAGCTTTTTTTTTTGAAGCTTTTACTCTGATGTTTCAATAGCTTTCACAGTCTGAGTTTTTAGTAAGTGCTTAGTGGCTTACCTAGATGGCATCTGAATGGTATGCTATTATTTTGAAATGTTGAATCTTTTCATTGTTTTCTCAAATATTGATGAAATCTGGCCTAATTCAAGATCCCCAAAATTATCTGTTGTTCATGTATTGCATTTTTCAAAAGTACATATATTATGTGAGTGTTTTTGTGCCTATGCACCATGTCTGTTAGAATCCAAAACTTGGGGTGCCTGGCTGGCTCAGTTGGTAGACCGTGCAACTCTTGATCTCGCAAGTCCGAGCCCCACATTGGGTGTAGAGATTACTTAAATAAATAAATAAAATCTTTAAAAAAAAAATACCCACAAAACTCCTGTTTGTCTAAGTGTAAAGAAAGCTCCACTCGAAGGATTGGTTTTTCTTTGCTTTTTTTTTTTTTTAAGTTTTTATTTATTTATTTGAGAGAGAGAGAGAGGGGGGCCAAGGGAGGGGGAGAAGCAGACTCCCGGATGAGCAGGGAGTCCTATGCAGGGCTCAATGCTGGGCTTGATCCCAGGACCTTGGGATCACGGCCTGAGCTGAAGGAAGACACTTAACCATCTGAGCCACCCAGGCACCCCTGAAGGATTGGTTTCTTAAACTCTCAGAATCACTTTTCTTTTCCTCAAATGTGTTGTAGGTTCTAGCTGTGATAGAGTAACAGGGTCTGAGTGACACCCTGCACAGTGGAGAGCAGAATTATGTATGGTGTTAAGAGAGGAAGCAGAGCCCCAGAAGCAGGCTACTGCAATAGTCCAGGTGAACTGGTTGTTGCACCAGATGGTGGCTGTAGAAGTGATAGAAGGGATTGGATTCTGGGTCCATTTTTAAAGAAGGGCCAAGTAGACTTTTGGATATCATAGGTGAGGGAGAGAAAGGAGGAGTCAAACAGAGCCGCAGTCGTTTTGGTCCTAGCAGCCGAAGCAAAGGAAGCTCCATGAACTAGGATGGTGAAGTTGGTAGATGGTTAATTTTCATTGGGACTATCAGAAGTTTTGTTTGGCCCTGTTAAGAATCTGTGATGTTTCAGAGAATGGTGAGTGAAGTCATTAAGTAGGCAGCTGGGTACACAGGACTGGAAACCTGGGGAGCAGTTCAAGAGGCAGACATTCAATTGTTGGCTATGGTGTGGACCAGGATAGAGCTTTGGATTAACATGGAGGAGGGGGAGTTCATGTTATGGTGATGCTCTTAATAGGTTAGGAAGATGGTAAAGAGGACTGAGTCTGTTACTCAGGCACATGGTTGAGGGTGGTGGGCACAGAAAGATGAAGGGAGGATTGTCTGGCAGGTGACCAAGGCTTCCATGGGATGCATCATCATGAGACAGTTGTGGAGGCATGGGAGTAATTGAGACAAGAGGACACTGCCAGGTTCCTGCTTATTCACAACTGTACAGAATCAGCATAATTTTGTGGTGAGCTTTGGTGGGGTCTGGGGTTTTTCAGCCTTGCTGGGAGATAAGATCTGGAGCAAAGGTGGTCATCTGTGAGAATCACTATCCCTGGCAGAGGGACCAGTGGTGCTGGGATTTTAATGAAAATTTCTTAGAGAATAATGGATAATGGCTGCTGAGGGGAGAGCAAGTGCAGCACAGAAGTGGAAGAGGGCATGGGTGTCTCAAACTCACATGGAGTTCTGGGTGGTTAATACTGCAGAAAGGTTCAGAGGTAGGCTGAGAGGCCTTCAAAGCAGCATTGAGGGCTTTCCTGGGCCGTGGAATCCATCAGAGGTCTGGGGTTGTGCTGGATCATGTTTGAATTTGTCAAGCACTCTTTGGATGCCATGTGCCAAGTACCTGGGTGAGTCCAGGGAGATGCCTGTGGAGTGGGGCAGGGGGAGGTGGTGGTGACGTTAAAATGTGACTTTGGTGTCTGGAGGTGTGAGAAAGTATGGTCCACAGAATGATGTGCATATAGAAAGAAAGCGTGACCTGATGTCTCCAGGGCCTTGCTATTGGGAACTGAAGGTGAAACTGTGAAGCCAGGTTTCGTTGTATCTGGGAGTCATGATCTTGGGGACCCCGGGGTTATTGCCTGGCAGGAGGGTTTGGGCCCTGAAGGCCAGCCCCACTCTTTAGATGGCATATGCCTACCTGTTGGTGGTGGGGTCTGAGCAGAATATTAATGTGACCACTAGGAAAGCATGGGCATCAATGGGACCAGGGACTGCTATCTCCTCAGAGATGTGGATCTCTGGAGGAAGATGAGTTTGTATTGTGGGACCTCAAAGAAGCTACTCCTGATTTCATCTGTCCCTATCATGACAGGTGCTATGACATTTGAGGACATGCTTATATATTTGTGGGAGGAGTGGGAGTTCCTGGATGAGGTTCAGAGATGCCTGTACCACGATGTGAATTGGAAGAACTTTGCACTTATATCCTCATATCCTCACTGGGCAAGGCACTCATACCCTCCCCGGTGCCCTGACCTAGGCTTCACATCCCCCCTCTCCAGCCCTGCTTTCCCCAGAGGGTGCTCTTCCTTCTCACATCAGGACTATGGACACTGCTTCCATCCCCAGTTCCCTGGGCAGGCCCTGTGGTTGATAGGACTGGATTGTTTGCACTGACCTCTTCCCTCCCATACAGCCCAACATCTGCTGCCCAGAAGCCTCACAGGGAAAGATTCAGCATCAGTACTCCTACAGTGAGCTGAAGGATCCTGCCTTGCTTGCGTTCTCCCTGGCTGGTGACTGTATTTATGTCCATGGCACATCTGTACCTTAGGTTTTGCTTCCTTACTTCAGCTGACATCTCCTTATGCTGGCTTGTGCCAGGAATTACTTGTATTCTCATGGCTGCTGCTATCTGGACCATGAGCTGTTTTTCAAGCCTCCCACTCACTTCTCTTTGTAGTGTTTAGATCTCTTTTCTGTGGTCTGTTGTGTGCTGACCTGCCCTGGCCCAGTACTAGCCACTCATCTGGCATTTTTTTCCCCCATAGTTGCTCAACTAGGACCTGGAAGAGTTCTTTCCGCATCACAGGTTGAACATGACCCAGACCACAGCAGGTTGGGCTCAGAGGGGGCCTGGACCTGGTAGATGGCAGCTGGGGGGAGTGTGTTGTCAGGGCTGTGTTCAGATCACACCAGCACCCTGTCTTGTTCAACTAGGGTTTTGGTGCCATTGCCAGTGGCCACACCCCAGTCCGTCCCTCCCTCCCTTCCTTCTTTCCTTCCTTCCTTCCTTCCTTCCATCCATCCATCCATCCATCCATCCATCCATCCATCCTTATTTTACTTATTTTACTTATTTATTTGTCAGAGAGAGAGAGTAGAAGCAGGGGAAGCAGCAGGCAGAGGGAGAGAAGCAGTCTTTCTGCTGAGCAAGGAGCCCAATATGGAACTTGATCCCAGGACCCTGGGATCATGACCTGAGCCTAAGGCAGAGGCTTAACCGACTGAGCCACCCAGGCATCCTCTATCTTTCCATTGTTGGTATTTTGCTGACTTGTTGAAGCCTAGGGAAAATCTCCCCCTTCTGTATTCTGCATCCTATCCATCCCTCTCACCACTCCTTCTGAAGTGCTCTGCAACATTGGCCTGCACGTGTTGTGTCCTGAGGTGTACACGTATCCCGATACTGGCCTTGAACTCCCACTTGTTTGTTGCAGTTGGATTGTCCTGGGCTTTCACACACCTCTGCATAGCTTTAAATGCCACCAGCAGACAAGTTCCTGCTGAAAGCCTTTGGTGGAAGAAGAAATTGTACATCTGCCTTGCTTCCCTGTGCCACACACCCTGTCCTTGTGTCCTCCTGGTGAGGCCGCTACCAGTATGTGACCTTATGGGTCCAGTAATGCACAGTAGCCACTTCTGCAACCAGAACCCCATTCCATTTCTTGAAAAGCATCCCTGGGGCTTATTTCTGGTTGCATTTCAATTGAGTAATTCAATTGGTTATAATTCAGTGAATCAGTGTAGACATATTCCTCCAGTAAAATCAACACATACTGCGCTGTCACTTCTTTGCTTTCAGGTTATTGGTGTGTAGCAGAGAACGAAGAGGTACTTCTGAACAGTGTTTCTCTAGGAGCAGCACAGATCAGGACTCCCAAGTCAGGTCCCTTCATCTAGAAAATTCCCCCTTGTGATATGTGTATCCATACCTTGAAGCACACTTTACAGTTGGCTGAGCACTGTGGAAAACATCATGGATGGAAACTGTGTACAAGAAGGCAGCATGTACCAAACAGTTTTATTTCAGTGCACACCCTCAGTGTTACCAGGATCAGCATATTGGTGAAAAACCTCAGAAGCAACACGAAAAGGGCCTCATGTGAGAAGAGCTGCAAGTTCCAGGTGTTCAGGAAGCCCTTTACCTGTGAGGGGGTTAGAAAGGAACTGGCCACCCCGAGCTATTTCTACAAGAAGGAGAGGCCGAACAAAACCATCAAATGTGGGTTGGCAGAAAAAGTCATCACAACTGGGGAGAATGCAAGAAAGCCTTCAGCTACACAGACACACTTGCTCAGAACCAGGTGTCTACACTGAAGAAAAGCCTTAGAGTGTAGTGAATATAGGAAATCTTTTAGCGATAGTTCCACCTTCAATTATCAATGCAGAGTTCACACTGGAGAAAGACCTTAGTTGTGGAGGGAACGTGCAATCTCCTTGTTCGGTGTTACAAAATGGATCAAAGCCTCTGTGAGGAGCCATCTGCCTGATTTGAATCTCATACATCTAAACCTCCATAGAGGGAAGATTCCCCACAAATATCATTTATGTAGGAAACGTGTGGCTATGTTGCATTTTCTAGCTATAGTTCAGGTACCGCTCCATAGCGGGTTGCCTAGGCGATTCCTCCTAGGCACCCCGCTATACTTCAAGTACTGCTTTATAGTGGGGTGCCAAGAGATTCCTCTTAGGCACCCCATTGTAAATCAAGATTTCTTGTACACATATTTATAGGTGAAATATTGATATATATATATATAGGTGAGTATAAAATATGTCTTATACACCCATATTTAAAAGATGTCTTAATCGAGATTTGTTTTATGCAAAATAAGTATGAAGTATTGACATATATACGTGTGTATAAAATATTTCTTATACACACATATTGAAAAAAATTTTTTTAAAGATTTTATTTATTTATCTGACAGAGATAGAGACAGCCAGCAAGAGAGGGAACACAAGCAGGGGGAGTGGGAGAGGAAGAAGCAGGCTCATAGTGGAGGAGCCTGATGTGGGGCTCGATCCCATAACGCCGGGATCACGCCCTGAGCCGAAGGCAGACGCTTAACCGCTGTGCCACCCAGGCGCCCCTGAAAAAAATTCTTATACACACATACTACAAAAGATTTTTTTACAGAGATTTCTTATACACACATTTATATATGACGTTGATATATACAAGTGTGTATACATTATTTATTACGCATATTCTAAAATATTTCTTACACATATTTTAAAAGATTTCTTAATTGCGATTTCTTTTACACACCCATTAATATACAGTGTTCATATATATAGGTGTGTATAAAATATTTTTTACACACACATGGCATAAAAGTTTCCTGAAGGGACATTCCTTTTTTTTTTTTTTAAGATTTTTTAATTTATTCGACAGAGATAGAGACAGCCAGCGAGAGAGGGAACACAAGCAGGGGGAGTGAGAGAGGGAGAAGCAGGCTTCCCACTGAGCAGGGAGCCCGATGTGGGGCTCGATCCCAGGACTCCGGGATCATGACCAGAGCTGAAGGCAGATGTCCAACGACTGAGCCACCCAGGCACCCCCATGGACATATTTCTCAAACACCTGCCTCTTCAGCACAGGTTCTCATGGCTGGAGAAGTGCTTGGAACCTACACAGGGAAGTGGAGTGTGTCCCAGTCCCTCACTGGCTCCAACCTCTCATCCCCATGTTCTCTGAATTGTGGTGTCCTGATGCTCTCCATGCCATTCCTCCCTCCTTGAGTCTGGTGATCCTGGAGAACCCCTAAGCCCAGGGTGCTAAGGCCATGTCAGGGTAATTCCCTTTTCTGGTAACCATTTGTAAACAGCTTTGGAAGGTTAACCCAGGAGTGGGTACCAGGATGTGCAAGTGCCTTGAGGTAAAACTGAAGTCAGGAATGTTCAAAAACCACAGGTCTCCTTTCTTTCAGGTAGAAATAAATAGCAAATGGATAGGTGTCCTGTCAGGACTGCCTGAGGTGTTGGGTGTGTATTCTAGAAATAATAAAAGGTTTCGATCACAGGAAAGAGGTGATGTTACCGAGGTCTTAAGAGGCTTCATCTGGCTTCACAGTGAAAAACAGACTGTGGGCTTGAGAAAGCACAAAGGACAATCATTGTGCAGGCTACTGCTATAGTCCAGGTGAGGGTTAATGGACCAGGGTTGTTGCTTAGGAAATGGTTGTATTCTGGCTGTGTGTTTTTAAAAGGGGCAACTAGACTTTCTGATGTGGACAGTGAGGGAATGAGAGATAATCAGTGATGATCTCAGAGCTTTTGGTCTTAGTAGCCGTAGGAATGGAAGCTGCGTCAGTGTGTTACCGGACCCTGGTCCTTGGACATGGCAACAGTAGAAACAGGCTGGACCTACAATTTAAAAACAGACCAGGCTTTATTGGGGGCAACAGCTGCAATGGAAGGGAGACACAGTCACAACAAAGGTGTCAAACTGGC
Source organism: Ailuropoda melanoleuca (assembly GCF_002007445.2). NCBI lineage: Eukaryota > Metazoa > Chordata > Mammalia > Carnivora > Ursidae > Ailuropoda > Ailuropoda melanoleuca. The sequence continues at coordinate 24,545,662 of NC_048229.1, forward strand.
TCTCCGAACAATAGCCAGGGAAAGTTTTAAAGGTCCAGGGGTGGAGGAAGAGTGATGTCTGTCTAAGCATGTAGGGGTGAGGAAGTACAAGGAGTTGGGCGTGCAGGTGCAGTTGACAGAACATGCTTCTTCATACATTGGGCATTTCATCTGCAGTTGTCTCCACCTCTGGGAGTGATTTATAGCATTGTAATGAGGTCAGGGTTACTGTTGGTCACTTCCTGGCCCATCTGCACACACATGAGTCTGGGGTTAAGCTCAAACTGGTCTGGGTGGTTTTGGCCACCAGAGGCCAGAGCTCTTTGACCAGGTAGTTTTTGCTTGAGGGGTGGTGTTGGTTTCTCTCCTGGGATGCTATGCCTCTTGGGTCTTTTGCCTGAGTTAGGAAATAAGCTAGACAGAGGCACCTAAGGAAAAATGTGGGACAAAGGTTGGTGGATACAGGCAGGTGAGAAGTAAAGGTCAGGTCTTGGGATCTAGCTGGTAGGAAATTCAGATGAGCAAGTTGGTATTCACTGAGGATATCAGGAGCTTTGTTCTGACCATTTTAAGAGTCTGAGGTGTTTCACAAGTCACTGACTGGAGGCATCATTTCTGGAGGCATCAAATGAACAACTAAGGCACAGGTCAGGAAATCTGGGGAGGGATTCAGGTTAGAGACATCCAAAATGTGGTAACCACAGTGTGGACCAAGATGAGTAAGCAGTGCGTCACATTGAGGCAAACTTGAGGCAAAACTCTTTGGGGCCCAGTTGTGGAAAGTGGGGACCCAGGACTGGGTCTCTTGCTTGGATACCTGGCGATGGTATTAGGCTTCACAAATGTAGGTAAGTGGACATGAAGATTTGGTGTATCAGACAGGATAGTCTGGTAGGTGGCCACAGCTTCCAGGGGAAGAGTGGCCTTCCGATGGATGCAGAGACAAGGGGTAATGGACGAAAGATGACACTCAGGCCAGAGCTGATACTTTCTAGCCACTTTTTAGACTTAATAAAATTTTGTGAGGACTTTGGTGGGGCGTGAAGTGTTTCATTCAGCCTGGTCAGGGGAAAATAGGGTTGCCTGAGAGAATCACTAGGCCTGGGATGGGCAGTTAATGGGGGTGGTCTTGGAATGACAGGGGGAGAGAGAAATTTTTTATTTGCTGAGGTGACAGCAAGTGCATCAAGGAAATAGAATGGAACTATGAATATCTGAGATCCACACATGGTTCTATGTGTCTAAGTCTGAGGCAAGGATCAGAGCCACAGGGTGAGGCCTTCATAAAATGATTTGGAGTAACACTGCTCTCGGGACCCAGGGGATGTCAGTGGTCTTATGGGATCCTGTTTGAATTTGCCAAGAATACTGTGGATGCTGTCTGCCAAATTGTGGCATAAGGCCTAAACCCTACATGATGTGCTTTCTTGATATTTGGTGAGACCAACTGCTCAAATGGCCTAAGTGCAAGTTCTCTTCCCCACACTGCTTCATGGGATGATAGCTCCTAGCCCAACAACCCTTTTCATAAAGGGAACATGGTGCAATTCCTGCTCATCTCTTTGTAGCAGGCTTCAGTCCTCTACCAGCCCACAGGCTTATACAAACAAGCCAGTCACATCCTCCTGTGGGATTCAGAGTGCTCCCAACCTTTCATACTGCAAGCATAGCATCTCATGACCTCTGTTTGTTCACTGTTTTTCAGAATGCAGCTCCCATATGGGCCTTTATGCTGAGTGGTATCCTATTCTCAGAGGTGTGAATTTCTGTGATAAATAAACTGCTGTCTGGCTCATCTGTCCAGTCTCAGGTGTCATGTGTTTGGCCATCACCATAATCTAAGAGTGGGATTAAGTGGGAGCAGTAACATCTGGGTAGGTCAGGCAGGTGCTTATGGAGTGGGACAGTGATGTGGTGGCAGTCATGGTCATACAGCTGTGGGATATGGAGACTGAGGGATGTGCAGTCTAAAGAATGATGTGTCCTTGGAGAGGGAGCATTGTCAGATGGTCCCAGGGCCCTACACTGATAATTACAAGGCAATGACCATACCAGGGGAATTGCTTGTCAGGAGGTCATAGATTCCTGTATGCCAGGCCCCAGCTTGGATATGTATTTGTCCACCTTTCTCTTGCTGGTGGTTGAACGCAGTGATCAATGGGACCATGAGGAGACAACAACACTGATGGTACCAGGGCCTGATTTCTCGTCTAAGTTGGGAGGCTTGGGAGATAGATGGTAGGGTAGATGTGTTGGGGAAGGGATTGTGGTTCCTCAGAAGTAGACTGTTCATGGTTTCATCTGTCATCATCATGGCAGGACAGTGTGACCTTTCAAGATGTAGCTTATAGTTGTCTACACTATAAGCAAGAGAAGCAGATTTACTATCACTCTTACTGAATTTTTTTTTAAAGATTTTATTTATTTATTCGACAGAGATAGAGACAGCCAGTGAGAGAGGGAACACAAGCAGGGGAAGTGGGAAAGGAAGAAGCAGGCTCACAACAGAAGAGCCTGATGTGGGGGCTCGATCCCACAACGCCGGGATCACGCCCTGAGCCGAAGGCAGACGCTTAACTGCTGTGCCACCCAGGCGCCCCCACTCTTACTGAATTTTGAATCAAAATATCCTGGAAGACTAAATGATAGTAAATGTGAGCCTACAAATATATAAAGTTGATTAAATAAATAGTGGGATGTTCTAGAGGGAACTAAAACCCTAGAGACTGTACTTGGAACATTTGTTTTTCTTGCCCAGCAGGTAAAGCAGAATTGAGAGACCCACATGTCACTGTCAAATAGCATGAAGGGATGAATGTCAGGGAGTCTGAAGAGACCAGTGTAGAGGTGTTCATCAGACCATGTCATAGGTTCATAATCAGGGTTATTCAAAAAGATAAAATGGAAGAAAGTAAAAGGAGACCAACATATTCATCAGGATGAAATTGGCTTTTGTCCCATCAAGAATGGAGCTTGGGGGGGGCACCTGGGTGGCACAGCGGTTAAGCGTCTGCCTTCGGCTCAGGGCGTGATCCCGACGTTATGGGATCGAGCCCCATGTCAGGCTCTTCCACTATGAGCCTGCTTCTTCCTCTCCCACTCCCCCTGCTTGTGTTCCCTCTCTCACTGGCTGTCTCTATCTGTCGAATAAATAAATAAAATCTTAAAAAAAAAAAAAAAGAATGGAGCTTGGGGCTTTGGTTTCACAGAAAGGTCTGGGGGAAAGGCCATGGCTATGAATGTGTTGGATTTGCTGCTTGTGTGGGAGTGACGGGCGCCACTTGGTAGATGAGGCCAGAGCACATAACGTCAATGGAGGACAACATGCATGTGTGCAGTGAGATAATATTTCTGGAATATCCAATGAATGGCACTATATATTTTTTCAGTAGTTTTTTTATTTGTTTATTTTGGAGCCATTTGCTTTCATAGCAGTACATTTATTTAAGGGAGATGCAGGGTGCAGGAGGGGAAACAGCAGAAGCAGTGACACTTTGGGAACACCATTCTAAGTTTCATCCACTGCAAAGCATTGTGGCAAAGCTTAAGGCTCCGAAAGCTACTCAGAAAGCAGGTAGTGCTAAGAAAAACCTTCCGCCCTTTCTGTAAAAATAAAGACAGGTTAATATCCAACATCATTCCAGAAAATAAATTCCATTCAAAAGCTGCCATTAGCTGACAAATCTCAGTAGAGAGAAATTTTACAGATCAGCTTAAAGATAAGTTGGTTGAGTCTGTCAATAGCACCTTCTATGCAGTGAACAAAGTAAAATTATAAAGATAAATGAGTAAAGTGTTTCCAAGGATCCCAGATCTAGTATGGTTGAGAAAGAAAATAACCGAATTTAAGTTAGAACAGTTTTATCAATTTAGAGGACTTGGGGGGGGGTTGATTTTTCTTGAATCAGAGAAATATGCAAACTTTGAAATAAAATTGGCTTGAGGTGCCTGGCTGGCTCAGTCGGTGGAACATGGGACTCTTGATCTCAGGGTCATGAATTTGAGCCCCATGTTGGGTGTAAAGCTTACTTTAAAAAACTATTGATTAATTAAAATAAAATTGGCTTATTATCATTATACTCAGATGTGATTTTTCACATAACCCACTTTTTCAACTCAATTTAGTATAAACGTTAACATCAGGTCTTTCATACACACAAATTTATTTTTTGGAGTGCTTTTTTATAATAACAAAAAGATCGAAACCTATCTGATATCTGTCAGTGGAAGGTTGATTGAATAAATCATGATGCATACCAGGATGGAGCATTAGACAGTGTGGAGATGATGAGGAAGTTCTCTCCACTGCTACAAATCAAGAACATACCGTTAGGTGAAAAAGAAGAAGAGGAAGAGAGTGTCACAATATTTTGTGCAGGTAGCTTTATTTTTCTAAGAAGGGAAGGAAAATTTATTTTTGTTTCTCTTCAGTGTCATTATGGGTTGATTGGGTGATACTACAAGAACGTACTGAATATATTGATGGTAACTTGACAAAAATAGACAAAAGGAGATACTATGTTTGTTTGGAATGTCATACAGAAAAAAGTAGCAGCGGCTCCATGTGAATAATTCTACCCAAATACCAAATCTAATTTTGATCCCACCCATTCACCCATTGATTAAGTGATAGTTTAAAGGAACATGGAGCATTGAGGATTATATTAAAATACATTATGAGGAAGCAGTAAGCCAAATTAATATATATGAAATTCTATAAGATATATGATCCTTTTCATAAAATGTAATATGTTAAGATAAAAGGAACAGGATATCTGTAGAGTATAATAAAGTCTAGAGACTATATAAATATGATCTAGTGGTCAGAAAAATATTTGAATGCTGATCCCAACAAACAACTCTGAATATTTAATCAACATATCAGAATTTGAATACTGACTTGGTATTTGATCATTTTAAACAACTATAACTTACATGTGATAAAGATTTTGTATGTTAAATAAAATATTCTTTTATAGAAAATATTCTTTTATGAACATTCACCGAAGTGTTTAGAGGCACAATTATATGGCTTCTTAAATTATCCTTAACATGAATTGGCTTTGGAAGAACCTTGGGTGGGTTTATACATGAAATGAGTTTGGCAGTGGGTGGGTCCTGTGAAACTATGTTGTGGGTCCACATGATTCATTTATTAACCCTTTCTCTTTTGTAGATGTCTGAAAATTTGAAGTTATAAAAATGTCATAATTTCAGTGATTAACAAATTCAGATAAATGTTTTCCCCCTATTTACTAAAACGATTCTTTTTATTTTCTAGGGCACCATTCTTTGTGTTGCACTGTTTAACCTTCAATTTTGAGAGAGTATTACATTGACATCTTTTTCTATTACTCTGTTTCTCATCATTTTTCCTAAGCAAGGATCAACAATTTACATGGCTTCCACATTGGGAGGAGAGGGCAGTGAAAGGAAAGTCAGCCATGTGAGTAGAGCTTGCATGCTGAAGAAGAGAAGACCCAACTAAGTTGGCCATTATTTTGTATTTATGATCATTTTTTTTTCTTTGTTAAGCAGGTCATCAAATCCAGGTTATTATTTTTTAAATTAGATCTTATTTTTTTAGGGCAGTTTTAGGTTTACAGCAAAATTGCCTGGAAGCTACAGAGGTTTCCGTATGCCCATCCCCAAAACACAGACCTCCCTACTCTCAACATCCTACATCAGAGTGGAATATTTTGTTACAATCAGTGAATCTGCACCGACAAATCATTTTCACCCAAAATCCACAGTTAACATTGGGGTTTACTCTTGGTCGTGTGCATTCTGTGGGTTTTGACAAGTGTATGATGACATGTATCCACCATTACAGTATCATACCTAGTTTCACTGCCCCCCAGATCTGTGCTCTGCCTATTCAGTGGTCTGCCCCTAGCCCCTAGCAAACACTGATCCTTTTAATGTCTCTATAGTTCGACCTTTTCCAGAATGTCATAGACTTGCAGTCATACAGTACGTACTCTCCTCAGATTGGTTTCTTTTACTTAGTGATATGCATTCAGGTTTCCTTCCTGCCTTTTCAGGATTTGATAACTTCTTTTCATTGCTGAATAATATCCCATTGGATAGATGGATCATAGTTTATTCATAAATAAATATCTATCGTCAGGTTTTTATGTGGACATACGTTTTCCACTGCTTTAAGTAAATACCAAGGGGCACAATGCCAGATTGTATGATAAGAATATGATTCGTTTTGTAAGAAACCAAACTGTCATCCAAAGTGGCTGTACCATTTTGCATTCCTACCAGCAATGAATGAGAGTTTCTGTTGCTCCATATCCTTTCCGGCGTTTGTCGTATCAGTGTTTTGGATTTTGGCCATTTCTAATAGGTATGTAGTGATATCTCATTGTTTTATTTAGAAATTCCTAATAACAAATGATGTTGACCATCTTTTCATATGTTTGTTTGCCATCCATGTATCATCTTTGGTGAGGTATCTGTTCGTGGTTATGTTAAAAAAAAAACAACATAGTTTTATTAGCTACATTTAAGTTAACAGCAGCACCTAAACTGCCTGAAATTTGACCACCTAAAATTTAGATGCTCTCAGAGAATTCAAGATTTCATTTATTTATTTGACAGAGAGAGAGAGAGGGAACACAAGCAGGGGGAGTGGGAGAGGGAGAAGCAGGCTTCCCGCTGAGCAGGGAGCCCGATGCAGGGCTCCATCCCAGGACCCTGGGATCACGCCCTGAGCCAAAGGCAGACGCTTAATGACTGAGCCACCCAGGCACCCCTCAGAGAATTCAAATTAGGATTCATCATAGCATCACTTCAAATCCATAATAATATTTTACTTGTTTAGATTAATAGTCAATACATTATTAAATAACGATAAATTATTAATTGGAATTAGATTTAGGGACCATCAGACATTTGGTATATTACAAATTAGTTACTGCAGATGTATGCTAACAAATAAAAAATATTTCTGGAGGCATGCCCAGCAATTGATGACAGAACTTAACTCTTGCATTATAGAGGATGGGGAGTGGAATAGGAGAAAGAGGAAATACCATTTATTGTATGTATATGCACATAAATCTAAAAATTTTCTAAACAAAAATATTTTATACATATTGAAAAAATAATAAGGAAAGCCTTGATACACAAAAAGTGTGTGTATGAAATTAATACATACAAATAATAAAAAATTCTAGGGGAATTATAATAAAGAGGAATTACAAAATGAATTTAAATAATCAGATATATTATTTATTTAAAGATTTTATTTATTTATTTGACAGAGAGAGAGACAGCCAGCGAAAGAGGGAACACAAGCAGGGGGAGTGGGAGAGGAAGAAGCAGGCTTCCCAGCAGAGCAGGGAGTCCAATGCGGGGCTCCATCCCAGGACCCTGGGATCACGTCCTGAGCGGAAGGCAGACGCTTAACGACTGAGCCACCCAGGCGCCCCATCAGATATATCATTTAAATGGGAGTCAGGGTGTGCCTGCGTGGCTCAGTGGATTAAGGGTCTGCCTTCCGCTCAGGTCATGGTATCGAGGTCCTGGGATCGATCCCCATGTTGGGTTCTCTGCTGAATGGGGAGTCTGCCTCTCCCTCTGCCCCTCCCCCTGCTCATGCTCACGTGCTCTCTCTCCAATAAATAAAATCTTTTTAAAAAATGGGTGTCAGAACCACAAAATTTGGGTAAATCGTAGAGATCACAAAAGATCTCTGATTTCCGGACCAGTTGTGGTTACATGTCTCACCCCCATTAAGAACTGCAGTCATTTGAAAAAAAAAATCAAGCCTGTTTCCTGTCTTTTATCACACAGTTTCTGTGGAAGGACATTTAGGGACTAAATTTGCACATCTTATTTTTAGTGGGAGTGATGGGAGGATCCCCATCTCACAGCTCTGTGGTTTAAATTTTGGAGGTCAGGTGAGACTTAAGTTGTCATTGCTCACAGAATGAGTGGAGCAAATTTTAGAAATCCTAACAAACATGGAGCAGATGCTGATATTCAGGAACGATCAAAGCATTTTATATGTACCTGAGATACACTTAGACCTTAACACCATTATACACCTTCATTATTTCTGTCCTTTAAGCTTGGCAATGTTTCATTCATTCTTTCTTATAGCAAATGAGTTGTTTATTTAAAAAAAAAAAGATTTATTTATTTGAGAGAGAGCTGGGTGTGGGCCTGGGCAGAGGGAGAGGGAGAGAGAATCTCAAGCCAACTCCCTGCTGAGCATAGAGCCCAGCATAGGGCTTGATCTCAAGACCCCGAGATAATAACCGGAGCCAAAATCAAGAGTCGGACACTTAACCGACTGAGCCACCCAGGTGCCCCCCAAATGAGGTGTTTATCATTCTAAATGAGAAGCACATCATCTGGTCTTAAGGGTTAAATTTCTTCAAGTTGACACACTCCTTACTTAATGACTTGAGGCCCTTGATCTGTAACAGAACTAATTTACTTTGAGATTTGCAGACCACCAGCCTTGAGGAGTGGAGAACCAGAACTTTCCCAGGCCACAGAGGCCAACAAGTCTGTTTGAAGCCACCTCGGCTTTCTGATTAGCCTAGCAGGGTTTTGTTTGTTTGTTTGTTTAGCAAAATGTTTTATTTTAGGTCACAGAAATGATTTTACTGACCTCCCTTTGTGTATCTGTAGAACTTGCCTTCCTTTGCAGAAAGAACAGAGCACTTCTGCGCATCGTGAAACAAGAGCCGGGCCCCCCCGCCCCCGCAACTCCTGAGCGCTGAGATAACGTTTGTAACTGGCACCATCAGATCTGCCTGTGACCAACAAATGTTGCAGGCCACAGCACTCCTTTTGCTGAACAACTACCCTAAACCCCTTTTAAAAAAAAAACCTTGGGCAGGGCAGAAACCTCAGAACTGGCTTTTGGGCAAGACTCCACCTTCTCTTCCCAGGTTGCCAGCCTCCTGCATAAAACTCAAATTCCTTTCCAATCAAAACTTGTCTCTTGAGTAATGATCTTTCAGGTGACTGGCAGCTGAACTTAGGTTCAGTAACACTTTCTTTGTACTGATCCCAGAAATCTGCTGTAGACATAAACTTACTGATGAGATAAAGTGCAACCTATTCCCCAGGACCAATAAGAAAGTACGTGGGGTATACAGTTTTGTACTGCTCACAGAAAGTTTTTAAAGACTAATCATCAGGGTTCTCCAGAGCAAAAGAACCAATAACCAGACACAGAGAGAGAGAGAGAGAGAGAGAGGAAATTTATATTCATTTTTTTTCCTCGATAATACTGGCTTAATAGAGACATGAGAGAGGAAGAGAAATTTTTAAGGAATTGGCTTGCAAAAATGTGGAGGCTGGGAGGTCCAAGATCATTGGGGGAAAACTGGCAATCTGTAGATCCAGGGAATAACAGATGTTCAGTTCTAGTCTGAAGACAGTCTAGAGACAGAATTTCTCTATGGAATTCGTGTCTGCGCCCTTGTCATCTGAAAATATATTGCATATTTTATCTATTGCTTGTTTTTTTTTTCTAAAGATTTTATTTATTTATTTGACAGAGATAGAGACAGCCAGCCAGAGAGGGAACACAAGCAGGGGGAGCGGGAGAGGAAGAAGCAGGCTCACAGCGGAGGAGCCTGATGTGGGGCTCGATCCCACAACGCCGGGACCACGCCCTGAGCCGAAGGCAGATGCCCAACTGCTGCGCCACCCAGGCGCCCCTGTCTATTGCTTGTTTTGCCTTAAGTTTATCTTTCCTGACAGTAACATTGCTTAATAGAGGCAGTCTCTTTGCCAGATACTTTTCCTTCTGATACTTCTCATTTACAAGAATAAGGTTTGACAAACATTACACGCTTAACATGTACCTATTGAAGTAGTGAATAAAAGTATACCTACTTTGTCCATGTTCATTTTCAAGTGTCCATGTTCAAGTCTTCCCTACTTCTTTATTTTCTTCTTCATCCAGGCTGCAATGGTGCAGAGATACCAGAAATTTAAAATAATATTTTTTAGGTAAAACACTTGAGTTCACCAGAAACACACCCCAGTAAACCCATCTTTTGTCTTAGCCGTCTTCTTTCAATTATTACTTTGTCTTGCCTGTCATTTTTACCTGATGTTTTCCAGGCATTTTATTTTTTTATTTTTTTAAAAGATTTTGTTCATTTGAGAGAGAGAGACAGAGATAGCGACAGAGAGCACGAGTGGGGAGGAGAGGGAGAAGCAGGCTCCCAGCTGAGCAGGGAGCCCAACATGGGGCTCGACCCAGGACCCTGTGATCATGACCTGAGCTGAAGGCAGACGCTTAACTGACTGAACCACCCAGGTGCCCCTCCAGGCATTTTAAATGTGTTATGGCCTGGCAGTTTCTCTCTCAATAAATTATGTAATCACTTCTAATAGTTCTCAATAAAATGATTATTTTACAAATGTCTCTGAGATCATCTCAAGTCCCTATAAACACTGCCATGGCATTTACATGTGAAATAATAATCTCTTTCCAGAGAGGAGATGACCTCCTGTTACCCTAAAACTTTAATTAAAGGATAAAATGCTCCCATTGGGGGCACCTGGGTGGCTCAGTCATTAAGCGGCTGCCTTTGGCTCAGGGCGTGATCCCAGGGTCCTGGAATCGAATCCCACATCGGCTCCTCCGCTGGGAGCCTGCTTCTTCCTCTCCCATTCCCCCTGCCTGTGTTCCCTCTCTTGCTGGCTGTCTCTCTCTGTCAAATAAATAAATAAAATCTTTAAAAAAAATGCTCCCTTTGTACATGTTCAAAAATAGGAATTTGGAAGTTTTTGGCTTATAGTGGGGTTTATGCCATGATGGATGAGATCGCCAATAAAATGTGTGTAGATAGTGAAGACAGAGGTAACTAAAAGTTGAGCCCTCAGGAATTCTATTACTATTGATTGGGAGAAAATGAAGAATCAGCAAAAGTAAGTTAAAAATACAAAAATTATTAATGGTGTCAAGACCTGGTGAGAGGAGTTTTAACCAAAATCTTAAACGTGATTGTTCTGTTTAGAAATTTGCTCATAACATTGTATCTGTGAAGATAAAGGTGCAAATAGAATGAGAATTACATGGGAATTGAGATAACAGAAAAAGAAAAAAAAATTCTTAAAAAGTTGAGTTTAAAAAAAAAAGGTTGTAAGGGTGTGACTTAGAAGTGGTAGAAGCAGGAAATGTACTGGGTGGAAGAGTGAAGTGTAACTGCTTCAAAGTGGCCAACGTAGGGGTGCCTGGGTGGTTCATTTGGTTGGGCATCTGCCTTCAGCTCAGGTCATGATCCTGGGATGCTGGGATAGAGCCCAGAGGCGGGCTCCCTCTCCCTCTGCCCCTCCTACCTGCTCATGCTCTCTCTCAGATGAGGAAATAAAATCTTTAAAAAAAAAAAAAGGACTTCTGGGTGACTCGGTTGCTTAAGAGTCTGCCTTCGGATCAGGTCATGATCACGGGTCCTGGGATTGAGTCCTGGATCAGGCTCCCTGCTCAACAGGGAGTCTGCTCCCTCTGCCAGTTGCCTGCCTGGCTTGTGCTCTCTCTGTCTTTCTGACAAATGAATTAATAAAATCTTTAAAAAGAGAGGGATTTGGTTAAACAATCTGTCTTTGCCAATTCCTTAGGGCTTGTCTCTAAGGAGTTCCTTAAAACCATGACAACTTTGGAAGGAAATATTTTCTGAGTGATGTTGGACATAAACTTGTCCTTTATTTTCTTTCTTTTTTTTAAAATATCTTATTTATTTGAGAGAGATCAAACACAAGCAGGGGAAGAAGCAGAGGGAGAGGGAGAAACAGGCTCCCCACTGAGTGGGTAGCCTGATGCGGGGCTTGATCGATGCATTTATAGTACAATGTATGAAGAGGACAGTGGTGAGAAAAGCACAGAAAGTGGGCAAGGCTTTTTCTACCAGGTATCAGAGGACACCTGAACTGTCAGAATGATCAGAACTTTGGGAAGGGAGATGATGGGTTTGTGAGGGATTAATCAGGTGGAAAAAGTAGTTTTGTCTTTTTAAAGATTGTTTTTATTTATTCACAGAGCACAAGCAGGGGGAGCGGCAGGCAGAGGAAGAGGGAGGGACGCAGGCTCTCCGCTGAGCGGGGAGCCCAGTGTGGGGCTTCATCCCAGAACCCTGGGATCATGACCTGAGCTGATGGCAGATGCTTTACTGATTGAGCCACCCAAGTGCCCCTTAAATAGTATTGTTAATGATAAAAATTTAAGTATTCAAATAAATTTACTTTATTAAACTTTCCATTTTACCACCTTTTAATATTTGTTTAAATGGAAAGCTTTTTGTTTGTTTTAAATCTTATAAGAGCATTTACAGTATTTAGTGGAAAGCTTTTGGAAATTAGTTTTTATCAGTCAATTTTAGTAATTATTGTGAGCCATTGGCACCTGGATGATACTTTCAAAAAGTTGCTCTTTTTCCTCTTTATTACATGTCTTTGGTCATTTACCTTTCATTACCACTGAAACATTTATGAGTGTAATATCAATATGTTGAAATCCTAAGCCAGAATGAGCATTCATAGAGGCAATTAAAGTTAAATGAAGTCATAAGGGTGGGGCACTACTTCATTAGGACTGATTTCCTTCTAAGAATAGACACCGGGAGTATGTTCATAGGGAAGAAAAGGCCCTGTGAGAGCACAAGAAGATGTACATCCACAAGCCAAGGAGAGAGGACTCAGGAGAAACCAAACTTGTTGACACCTTCGTCTTCAACTTCCAGCTTCCAGAACAGTGAGAAAATGAATTTCTGTTGTTTAAGCTACTTCAGTCCGTAATATGTTGTTACAGCAGTCACAGTAGACTGACAAAATTGTCATTTAATGTGTTCTCCTCACCAAATAAATAAGCTGGACATCCAAAAAGATACAGTTAGGGGACACAATTGATACTATCCTAAAAAGACTACAAGGGCACCTAGCTGGTTCAATCAGTGGACCACACGACTTTTGACCTCAGGGTTGTGGGTTCCAGCCTTACCTTGGGTTTAGAGATTACTTAAAAATGAAATCTTAAAAAAACAAAAAACAAAAACTTACTTTAGAGAGAGAGAGCGTGAGCGAGAGGGGCAGAGAAAGAGGGAGAGAGAATCCCAAGCAGACTTCACACTGAGGGTGAGCCCCAGGCAGAGCTCGATTTCAGAACCCTGAGATCACTACCAGACCCAAAACCGAGAGTGGGAATCTTAACTACCTGTGCCACCGAGGCGCCCCTAAAAATAAAATCTAAAAACTACACAGTTATAAAATAGCTCTTTATAAAATTTAGAGGATTTAGTATAGAGCTTCCAATTTTACTTCCACTTCTGTTGATTTTTGCTTCCATTTGTCAAAATCACTCATGACACAGGTAATGAGAAGTTTTCTGTGGGAACCAGAAACAAATCCTGTTTGTCCACCCGCTTCAGGGCAGCCTAACATGCCCTTCTGTTACGACCCTGTATGGAGTCTTTTTTCTTCTTCCTGACAAACACATTAATACAAAACTGAGTAATGCTCCAGGCCATATACATTTGAAGAACAATAACATGTTTCCACTTAATGTGTGCACTCTTTTATGTTTGAACGACACTGTGAAATGAGATGCCATTTAGATAGAGGATTTCGGGACATCTCAAATAATATTTTTATCCTCATGGAGCAGGCTGAGCTTTATAGAGTCGAAATAATGTCTGTAAGCCGCGTTTAACAACGAGCAAAACCCCTCCCTGCTTTGACGCAGGAGCGCAACTAGCATTCCCGGGCAGCTGCCAGGACCATCCTCCGGTGGAGCACTGTGAACGCCCTTTGCAGCTACTACATTTCCCAGAAGATCCTGCGATGGGAGGCAGCAGCTATGAGCCAATGAGGGACCAAGATGAGGGATTTCCGAGCGTGCGCATCGCCTCAGGGCGGGACTTCCGGTTCTCATCACCCCGGTCATTTCTGCTTCTCCCTGGTTCTTTCACCCGGTCCGAGGTTCCGGAGCTCCGGTTGTGGGTTGTGGTGACGCAACCAGAGAACGGGCGGAAGGAGGCGCTGTCCCCGCCGCACAGACTTGGGTCCGCTGCTCAGCGACGCCGCCCGGGCTGCCCCGTGCCGAGACGGGGACCGCGGGTCCGCTCCGCCCACAGAGTCCGATGGCGGCGGCCGCGCCCAGGGACCCGGCTCAGGTAAACGCTCGTCTCCCCCCTCCCCGCCGTCCCCCCACCCAGACCCGAGACGCCTGCTCGCGTCCCTGCGGCCCAGGCCCCGGTGTCCGGGACAGGGAGGCGCCGGTGGACTGGGGCCCCATGTGTGAGCGCCGGCGTGCTGGCTGCGGGAGCGGGCTCCGGGCTGAGGGGCCGGCTGGAGCAGAGGCTGGAGGGGGCTTGAGACGGGAGGATTCTGCCCTCAGGCGACAGAGCGTGAGGCGGAGTCGCGCGTACAATGCAGGCAGAGGTGAGGTACCTTGGTTCCTAGGGCCCTGGAGGATCGTGAGCAGAAGAAGGATTCAGTCTGTGTTAGGGTGTTAACAGCTTTCCAAAAAGCTGTTCGAGGGAGAACAGGTTGGAATGGGGGTGATGAAGACAGGCAGGCACTGGGAGTTGAGTTCTTGACCAAGGTCTCAGAGCTGGTAGGAGGAGCACTGAGGCACAGAGGTTAGTCCGATAACAGGTCACTTGGTTATAAAGGATGCCCAGCTCACTCGGTTGCCTTCCTCTTCCCACAGTTTCTGGAGGCTGAAAAGGCACTTAAGGCACCTACACAAGGAGGGAGAAGGTCTCCCAGTCCCTCACTTGCCCTGACACCACCCCAGTGGTGTATGGGATTGTGGTAACCTGAAACGTTCACTTATTTTTCCAGCTGTTGAGTCCGGGACCTTCCAGATACCCCAAGTTCAGGGTCCTGAATGCAGGCCAAGGGTCACATGGAGGTGTTCTCGGTTTTGTCAGCCAATGTAAACAGATGTGGAAGGTTATACCAGTTTGTGTAAATGCTTGGAGGCGTGCCTGAGTTAGAAACAGAGTATAGCAGGTCTTCATTCTTTCTATTAAAGACAAAAAGCAGATCAAGAATCAGGCCTGTAATGTGGGCTGCCTGAGAACTTGGGCATCTGTTAGGGAAGTGATGGAAAGTTTGGATAGGAGGAAAGAGTTGGTGATACCCAGGTTTAACAGGCTCCATCTGGCTGCACAGTGGAGAACAGATTATGGGGTTAAGGAAGGAGACAGGGAGCCCAGGAGGAGGCAATTGCTATAATCCAGATGAATGTTGATGGATAGGAGTGGTGGCTGTGGAAATAGAAGAAGGGGTTGGACTTTTGTCCATTTTTTAGGAAGGGCCAAGTAGACTTTTGGATGTTGTAGATGAGGAAGAGAAAGGAAGATTCAGGGAGGATCTCAGGGTTTTGGGTGTTAGCAGCTGAAGCTGTGGAAGGTCCATCAGCTGGGATGGGGAAGTTTGTGGAAGGTTAATTTCCACTGGGAATATCCTAAGGTTTTGGCCCTATTAAGAATCTGAGAAGTTTCAAAGAACTGAGTACTAAAGAATCAAATGGGCCGCTGGACACACAGGTCTGGAATCTTGGGAGAGGTCCAGGATTGAGACATCCAAAAGTGATGGCTATTGTGTGGAGCAAGGTGGAGAGCTGGATCACATATGGGAGGGGTTAGGCAGGTTGTGGTGTCATGGTGGTAATGCTTTTTAGTGCGTTAGAAAGAAGAGGGTGCATGCCGAGGGAGAAATTTGGTAGTGGGAGCAGTGTGGGAGAGAGGATGATCTGGCAGGCAGCCACGGCTTCCCTGGGATGAGTGGACATGAGAGAGCTATGGAGGCAAGGTAGAAACTGAATCAAGATTGATAGTGAGGCCAGGCCTGGTGTTCATTCACTACCATACAGATTCACCAAATTTTGTGGTGAGCTTTTATGGCATCTGTGGTGTTTCAATCTTGCTGGTGGATAAGGTCTGGGGAAATGTTCATTTGTGAGGGTCACTGTGCCTGACATGGAGACCAATGGGGTTTTGATGTGCTTTTAATGAAGTTTAAGTGGAGAAAGGAGGGTTTTTGCTGCTGAGGGACAGCAAGGGCAGCACAGAAGTACCAGAGGGTCATAGGTGTCTGAAATTTACTTGTGGTTCTGGGTGACTAATATTGAAGCAAAGATCACAAGTAGATGGACAGGCCTTCAAAGCAGCACTTGGGGCTTTCTTTGTTGGTGGGATCCATCAAAGGACAGGGGCTATACTAGATCATGTTTGAAATTTTCAAGCAGTCTGGATGCCGCGTGCCCAGTGCATGTGTGAGTCCAGGGACGTGCCTGTGGTGTGGGCACGGAGATGGCAGAGCTATGGGAATGCATTTGAGGGATCTGAAGATGTGAGAGGTTTGGTCTACTGAATGATGTGCACATTGAGAGTAAGTATGAGCTGAGGGCCCTAGGGCCCTGGTATTGGGGACCTCAGGGTGAAGCATGAATCCATATGGCTATCTCTTGTATGTACAATCTGTGAGATGTAGGGGAATTGCTTGGTAGGAAGGATGGGGCCCTGCAGACCAGGCCCAGAGCTTACATGACATTTATCTGCCCCCGTCTGTTGTTGCTGGGAGCTGAATATAGTGATGAATGGGATCATGAGGAGAGAACAGCCATCAGTGTCGCTAAGGCCTGGTACCTCCTCTGGGATGGGGAGCTCCAGAGGAGGATGAATGTGGAGTAGATGTATGGGGGATGGAGTGTGGGTTCTCAGAGACAGAATGTTCATCGGTTTATCCATCCCATTCTTGACAGGGTGGTGTGACCTTTGAGGATGTTGCTGTGTACTTCTCCCAGGAGGAATGGAGTCTCCTTAATGAGGCTCAGAGACGCCTGTACCATGATGTAATGCTGGAGAACTTTGCACTTATATCCTCCCTGGGTAAGACCCTCCCCCTCTCCAGTGATGTAAACTAGGTTTTGCATTACCCCATGCCCCTCTTTTCCCAGGGGGTGCTCTGTCCTTTTCAACATATAGAGTATAGGTACTGCTTGCTTCAACAGTTTCTTGAATAGTTGCTGTCCTTGGTGGGGCTGTGTTTTTGCGCTGTCCTCTTCTCTCCCCACAGGCCCAATACTGTCTGTATTGAACCCTCAGGAAGAATTTGAGTTCAGTAGTCTTGCAGTGAGGCTAGTGGATGGCATCCTGTTTGTCCTGTCCGTGGCCAGGTTGTCTCTCTAGGTCTATGTTATTTCTGTGTCCCTGGTTTTGTTCCCTTTTCTTATCTGACATTTCATTGTGCTTCCCTGTGCTGGGAATTGCAGGTATTATCATCGTCATTACCTGCCTGGACGATGGACTGTTTTTTTAAGACTGTCCTGTACTGTTCTATTTATAGTGTTCAGATTTCTTTTCTTTTTTCTTTTTACCATCTTTATTGAGGTATAATTGACAAATAATATTGTATATATTTATATTTAAAGTATACAGTGTTATGACTCGATATTCATGAAGTGATTACTATAAACAACTTAATTAACATATCTGTTACTTTACATATTTACCTTTTTTGGGTGTGTAAGAACACTTAAGATCTGTTCTCTTAGCAAATTCAAGTATACAACTCAGCATTATTACTAACTATAATCACCATGCTGTACATTAGATTCACAGAACTTAATCAGCTTGTAACTGACCAGTATCTCCCTGTTTCCCGTAGCCCCCCACCCCTGGCATTCTACTCTTTGTTTCTATGGGTTGAACTCTTTTTTTTTTGTTTTGTTTTGTTCAAAACAAAAATATTTTAATACCTTTAAAATCCAAATTTTTCTTTAAAATCATTCAGAAAAAGATTCTCAAGCCAGCATTAACACCTCATTAAATAGCTACATTAGAGCTATTTAATATACAAAGAGACATCTTTTCCCCAGTCACTTCCTTCTAATTTCTTTTCCAGAATCATACACTTTTTTGCTTCTCTCCGCTCCCCATGCCACGGTTTCTTTAGATCATGAAAACTAAATTTGTTGAACACCAGAAATCTGTTGATATGACATTGTATAAACCATAACATTTTGTTGTTGACAGAACATCTGAGCTTTATACATAAGAGCAGCATGGGCAAGCCCCAGAGCCTTTACTAAGACACAGCTTAATAAATCCTAGTGCTACCAATAAAAAAAAGAAGAAGAAAGGAAATTGGACCCTTATCTTACACCACTGATAAAAATTAACTTGAATTAGAATAAGAACTTAAACATAAGACCTGAAATTATAAAACTTTATTTTTTTTTAAAGATTATTTATTTGAGAGAGAGCAAGTGCGCACACATGTTCAAGTGAGTGGGGGGAGGGGCGGAGAGAGAAAATTTTTAAAGATCTTCCATTCTGTACTAACGTCTATACCAGTTTATCTCACCAACTGTATATAAGGGTTTCCTTTTCTTCACATTCTTCACCAACAGTTGTTCTCTCTTGCTTTTGGCTAATAGCCATCCTAGTAGGTGTGAGGTGATACTGTGATTTAGATTTGCATTTTTCTGGTATTAGTGATGTTGAGCATCTTTTTATGTACCTATTGGCCATTTGTGTGTCTTTGGATAAATGTTTATTGAGGTTCTTTGCCCATTTTTTATTGGATTTTTTTTTAAAGATTTAATTTATTTGACACAGAGAGAGACAGCGAGAGAGGGAACACAAGCAGGAGGAGTGGGTGAGGGAGAAGCGGGCTTCCCGCTGAGCAGGGACCCCGATGCGGGGCTCGATCCCAGTACCCTGGAATCATGACCTGAGCCAAAGGCAAACACTTCAACGACTGAGCCACCCAGGCACCCCCATTTTTAATTGGATTATTTGATTTTGTTCTTATTATTATGGAGGATTTTTTAAGATTTTATTTATTTGACAGAAAAAACAAGTGGGAGCAGGGGCAGAGGGAGAAGCAGGCTTCCGGCTGAGCAGAGAGCCTGACATAGGGCTCAATCCCAGTACCCCGGAATCATGACCTGAGCCGAAGGCAGACACTTAACCTACAAAGCCAGCCAGGTGCTGCTGCTGTTGTTGAGTTTTATTTTTTTTTATTTATTTTTTATTTTTTTTAAGATTTTATTTATTTATTTGACAGAGAGAGAGAGACAGCCAGCGAGAGAGGGAACACAGGCAGGGGGAGTGGGAAAGGAAGAAGCAGGCTCCCAATGGAGGAGCCTGATGCGGGGCTCGATCCCAGAATGCCAGGATCATGCCCTGAGCCGAAGGCAGACGCTTAACAACTGAGGCACCCAGGCGCCCCTCAGGTTGTGATCTTGTGGGTCATGGGATTGAGCCCAGTGTTGGGCTCCATGCTTGGCAGGGAGTCTGAATTTTCTTTCCCTCTGCCCCTCCCCCCACTCACTTGAACATGTGTTCGCACTTGCTCTCTCTCAAATAAATAAATCTTTAAAAAAAAATAAAGTTGCATAATTTCCGGTCTTACGTTTAAGTTCTTATTCTAATTCAAGTTAATTTTTGTGAGTGATGTAAGATAAGGGTCCAGTTTCCTTCTTTCTTCTTCTTTTTTTATTGGTAGCACTAGGATTTATTAAGCTATGTTTTAGTAAAGGCTCTGGGGCTTGCCCATGCTGCTCTTATATATAAAGCTCAGATGTTCTGCTGATTCTTCTTGAGACTTAACACCAGGAAATTGATAGTTAAGTGGATGTTGTACATAAGCTCATCATCTCTCATCTTCATTTGGCCAATAGCCACTGCCAGACACAGGACCTTCTTCATCTGGAGTTTGATGATGGACTTAACTTCATCCACTTTGGCTACTGTGTTCTCATTATGAGTCAGCAAGGAAGGGAACTTGTCAGCCTTATTCAGGCCTCGGCCCAGGATTTATGGGATCTGCTTGATCAGAGATTGAAGGCAAAAATGCATCGTAATTCTTGACCAGCTTCTTGACTAAATTTTTTATTCTTGTTTTCTTCAACGCCTCAATGTCTATGTGGGAAATATCCACAGCCTTGGCCTCATCACAGTGCTGGTCCCCCAAAATACCTATGGAACACTTTGGGCGGGGAGTGGATGTAAGCCCAGAATGTCCACATTCACCAGCAGCTAGTCTAGCTTCTCAAACTTGGTGTTAGGGTTGGCCAGGTTTTCCCCACACCTTCCCTCTTATTTTAAGACCCAGTGTGGAGGTCCCTTTTTTCTTTTTCTATGTGGATATCCAGTTTTCCCATCACCATTTATTGAAGAGGCTGTCCTTTCCTCATTGTGTGTTTTTGGTGTCCTTGTCAAAGATTGGCTGACCATGTGTGCATGGGTTTATTTCTGGGCTCTTTGTTCTATTCCATTGGTCTAGTTTTATGCTATATTGTACTGTTTTGATTACTGTAGCTTTGGAATATTTTGAAATCAAGAAGTGTGATGTCTCTAGCTTTGTTCTTCTTTTTCAAGATTGCTTTGGCTATTTGGGGTTTTCTGTGGTTCCATACAAATTTTTTTTTTAAGATTTTATTTATTTATTTGACAGAGATAGAGACAGCCAGCGAGGGAGGGAACACAGGCAGGGGGAGTGGGAGAGGAAGAAGGGCTCATAGCAGAGGAGCCTGATGTGGGGCTCGATCCCATAACGCCGGGATCACGCCCTGAGCCGAAGGGAGACGCTTAACCGCTGTGCCACCCAGGCGCCCCTCTTTATAGTTTTCTATATGTAAGATTATGTCACCTGAAAACAGATAATTTTACTTCTTCCATTCTGATTTGGATGCCTTTTATTTATTTTTCTTCCTTAATTACTTGGGGGTAGGATTTCCAGTGCTGCGTTGAATGAAATTGGAGCGAGTGGGCACCTTGTCTTGTTCCTGATGCCAGAGGCTGGGGGCAGGGGAGGGAAGCTTTTAGCTTTTGATCATTGAATATGATGTTAGCGGCAGGCCTGTCAGATATGTTGAGGTTCTTTACTTATTTATCTAATTTGTTGGTGATTTTTTATCTTGAAAGGTTATTGAATTTTCTAGATGCTTTTTCTCCATCTATTGATATGGTTATATGATTTTTACCTGTTAAACTGTTATTCAGTTATGGTGGTGTATCATGTGTATTCATTTGTACATGTTGAACTATCCTTGCATCTCAGGGATAAATCCTGATTGATTGTAGTGTATGTTGCTTGTAATGTGCGATTGGATTTGGTTTGTGAAGATTTTTTTTTTTTTGAAGTTTTGTATTTATGTTCATCAGGGATATTGGCCTGTAATTTTCTTCTCTTGCATTGTCCTTAAATGCCTTTGATATCACGGTAGTGGTGGCCTTACAAAAGGAGTTTGGAGGTGTTCCCCCTTCAGTTGTTTGGAAGACTTTAAGAAGGATGGTGGCAATGAGTGGGCAGCTCAGTTGGTTGAGCATCTAACTGTTGATTTCAGCTCAGGTCATGATCTCAGGATTGTGAGATCAAGCTTGGCATCAGGCTCCATGCTCAGTGACGAGTCTGCTTGGGATTCTCTCTCCTTCTCCCTCTGCCCCTCTCCCTGTTCATGCTCATGCTCTGTCTCTCTCTCTCTAAAATAAACACATCTTTGAAAAAAAAAAAAAAAGGATGGCGTTAATTCTTTAAATATGTAGTGGAATTCCCCGTGATTTAGTTTGGTCCTGGGCTTTTCTTTGTTGGGAGATTTTCTCTTTACCAGTCTGTTCACATTTTCTATTTCTTCATTATTATTGTCAGGTTGTATGTTTTTTTCTTTCTTTTCTTTTTTCTTTTTCTTCTAGGTTATCCAGTCTGTTGGCATGTAATTGTTCATTGTCTCTTGATAGATTGTATTCCTCCAGTATCAATTGTGATGTTTCCTCTTTCATTTCTGATTTTATTTGAGTCTCTCTTTTTGTCTTAGTGTATCTAAAGGATTGTCAAATTTATTTACCTTCTCAAAAATCCAACTCTTCTTTTCATGGCTCTTTTTCTGTTGATTTTCTAGTGTCTATTTATTTCTACTCCGGTTTTTGTTATTTGCTTCTTTCTGTTTTGACCTTAGTTTGTTTTTTTTCTCATATGTTGAGGTATTAAGTTGCTTATTTGAGATTTTTCTTTTTTCTAAGGTAGACATTTATTTGTATAAACTTCCCTCTTTTTTTTTTTTTTTTTTAAAGATTTTATTTATTTATTTGACAGAGATAGAGACAGCCAGCGAGAGGGGGAACAAAAGCAGGGGGAGTGGGAGAGGAAGAAGCAGGCTTCCAGCGGAGGAGCCCGATATAGGACTTGATCCCAGGACCCCGGGATCATGCCCTGAGCTGAAGGCAGACACTTAACGACTGAGCCACCCAGGCGTCCCTGGGTCNTCCCTCTTATAACTGATTTTCTTGCATCCTGTAACTTTTAATGTGTTGTGTTTCTATTTTCATTTGTCTACATATATTTTTTTATTTCTTCTTTGACCCATTGTTGTTCAGAAGAATGTTGTTTAAATTCTACATGTTTGTGATACTTTCCAGCATTCCTTCTGTTAATGATTTCTAGTTTCATGCCATGTGATTGGAAAAGATACTTGATATGATTTCAGTCTTCTTAAATATTAAGAATTGTTTCATGGGGCACCTGGGTGGCTCAGTTGGTTGAGCATCTGCCTTCAGCTCAGGTCATGATCCCAGGGTCCTGGGATCGAACCTTGCATTGGGCTCCCTGCTCAGCTGGGAGCCTCCTTCTCCCTCTGCCCCTCCCCCTGCCCGAGCTTTCTCTCTCTCTCTCTCTCTCTCAAATAAATAATAAAATCTTAATTTATCTGCGAGAGAGAGATCATGAGCAGGGGGAAGGGTAGAGGGAGAAGCAGACTCCCCAGTGAGCAGGGAGCCTGATGCGGGACTCACTTCCAGGACCCTGGGATCATGACCTGAGCTGAAGGCAGACACTTACCTGACTGAGTCACCCAGGCACCCCAAATAAATAAATAACATCTTTAAAAAAAAGTTTCGTGACCTAACATGTGAGAGAGTCCTAGAGAATGTTCCATGTGTACTTGAGAATAAAGTGTATTCTGCTGCGGTTGCATGGCATCTTCTTTTTTTTTTTTTTTCAAGATTTTATTTATTTATTTGACAGAGATAGGGACAGCCAGCGAGAGAGGGAACACAAGCAGGGGGAATGGGAGAGGAAGAAGCAGGCTCATAGCAGAGGAGCCTGATGTGGGGCTTCGATCCCAGAACGCCGGGATCACGCCCTGAGCCGAAGGCAGATGCTTAACCGCTGTGCCACCCAGGCGCCCCTGGATGGCATCTTCTATATATGTCTCTTAGGTGCCTTTGTTATAAGTGCAGTTCAAATCCAACATTTCCTTATTGATTTTCTGTCTGGATAATCTGGCCATTGTTGATTACTGGTTATTGAAGTCCTCTACTGTTACTGCATTGCAGTCTATTTCTGATCTGTTAGTATTTGCTTAATATATTTAGGTGTTCGAATACTGGGTACATATATACTTGTTATTGTTATATCCTCTTGATGAATTGACTTCTTTATATTCTGTAGGGACCTTTTTTGTCTCTTATGATAGTTTTTGACTTTAAAGTCTATTTTGTTTGACATAAGAATAGTTTCCCTGCTCGTTTTGGGTTTTCATTTGTATATTCGTAATTGGGTTACTCTCTTCCAATAAAGTCAATGTGTACTTCACAAGTGTTTCTTTGTGTTCAGGTTGCTGCTGTCGAGCAGAGGCTGTGGAGACACCCTTTGAACAGAGCATTTCTGTAGGTGTATCGCAGGCCAAGACTCCGAAGGAACCTCGGTCTTCCCAGAAGACCCACCCCTGTGAGATGTGTGGTTCAGTCTTGAGAGAGATTTTCTACTTGGTTGGGTACCAGGGAAAACAAAACAGCCAGAAACTGTTCAAGTATGGGGCATGTGTGAAACAAATTTATTCTAGTGCAGACCTTCAACAGCATGAGAAGCAGCGCATGGGAGAAAAACCCTTCAGAAGCCGTGTGGACAGGGCATCATTTGTGAATAGCAGCAATTTCCACGATTCAGGAAAGCCCTTAACCTTTGAGGAGGTTGCGAAGGACTTCCTGGCCACCTCAGAACATCTCCAACAACAGGCCACTCATACAGGGGAGAATAAAATCATTGAGTCTGGGGAGACTTTTCAAAGCATAAAAAGTCATCACACCTGGGAAGAATGCAAGAAAGCCTTTGGTCCCAAACACACACTTGTTCAGGACCAGGGTATCCACACTGGAAGACAGTGTTTTGTGTGCCCTGAATGTAGAAAAACATTCAGGTACAAATCCTCACTTCTGATTCATCAGAGAGTCCACACTGGTGACAAACTTCATGTGTGTAGTGACTGTGGAAAATCCTTTAGGGGAAGCTCAACCCTCAGTCAGCATCGAAGAATTCATACTGGGCCAAGGCAGTACAAATGCAGCAAATGTGGAAAATCCTTTAGCCAAAAATTTGTCCTCATTTATCCTCAGAGAAGTCACACTGGAGAAAATGGTTACGTGTGCCATGTATGTGCTCAGTCTTTTAGCCAGAGCTCTATCCTTATTCAACAGCGTACAGTTCACACTGGAGAAATGAGTTATGAGTGCACTGAATGTGGGAAATGTTTTAGACGAAAATCTGATCTCATTGAACATTGGAGAGTACACACAGGAGAAAGACCTTATGAATGTAGTGAATGTGGGAAATCTTTTACTTCTAGCTCTGCGCTCCGTTATCATCAGAGAATTCATACTGGAGAAAAACCTTATAAATGTAGTGAATGTGGGAAGTCTTTTACCTCTAGCTCTGGCCTCCGTTATCATCAGAGAATTCACACAGGAGAAAGACCATATGAGTGTAATGATTGTGGGAAATCTTTTACCCAAATAAATCACCTCATTATACACCGAAGAGTTCACACAGGAGAAAGGCCTTATGAATGCAGTGAATGTGGGAAATCTTTTAGCCACAAATCTTACCTCTCTCAACACCAGAGAGTTCACACAGGGGAAAGGCCTTATGAATGTAGTGAATGTGGAAAATCTTTTACCTCTGGCTCTGCCCTCTGTTACCATCAGAGAGTTCACACTGGAGAAAAACCTTATGAATGTAGTGAATGTGGGAAATCTTTTACCAATGGCCCGATACTTATTCGACACCGTAGAGTTCACACAGGAGAAAGGCCTTATGAGTGCAGTGAATGTGGGAAATCATTTACCCAAAGAAATCACCTCAATATACACCAGAGAGTTCACACAGGAGAAAGGCCTTATGAGTGCAATGAATGTGGAAAATCATTTACATCTGGCTCTGCTCTCCGTTACCATCAGAAAGTTCACATTGGAGAAAGGCCTTATGAGTGCAGAGAATGTGAGAAGTCTTTTACCTCTACCTCTGCCCTCCGATGTCATCAGAGAGTTCACACAGGAGAAAGGCCTTTTGACTGCAGTGAATGTGGGAAATCTTTTAGGGATAGTTCCCAGTTGAATCAACACCAGAGAGTTCACACTGGAGAAAAGCCTTATGAATGTAGTGATTGTGGGAGATCCTTTAGTCAGAATTCATACCTCTCTAAACACCGGAGAGTTCACACTGGAGAAAGGCCGTACGAGTGCAGTGAATGTGGGAAATCTTTTACTTCTGTCTCTGCCCTTGGTTATCATCAGAGAGTTCACACTGGAGAAAGGCCTTACGAGTGTAGTGAATGTGGGAAATCTTTTACCAATAGCTCCATACTGATTCGGCATCGCAGAGTTCACACAGGCGAAAGGCCACATGAGTGCAGCGAATGTGGGAAATCCTTTACCCAAAGAATTCACCTCATTATTCACCGAAGAGTTCACACAGGAGAAAGGCCTTTTGAGTGCAGTGAATGTGGGAAATCTTTTACCTCTCGTTCCACCTTGCATTATCATCAGAGAGTTCACACGGGAGAGAGGCCTTACGACTGCAGTGAATGTGGGAAATCTTTTAGCCGAAAATCTAATCTTTCTCAGCATCGGAGAGTTCACACCGGAGAAAGGCCTTAGTTGGGTAGGAAATGTATAGTCTCCTTGTTCAGTGTAATGACACCAGAGGATACTCTCTGTGAGGCATCATTTGTCTGAATTCAATCTACTACATCCAAATGCCGGTAGTGGAGAGATTTCCCTTAAGTTTCAGTTACGTGGAAGCATGTGTGGCTATGTTGCATTTTTTAAACTTCCCAGGGCTCTTTCCAGATTAATATCACTGCCAGTCTGTGGCCAAAGCTATGTAATTCTACCACCTGGCAAGTCTCTACAACATGCATCAGTCGTACCCCACTGTGCTTAGGGAAGCTGACCTCTGTTCTCATTTGTTGGAGGAAACTAGGAGTAACCTGAGTCCTTCAGGGGACCCACATTTACTTTTTTCTGACTAATTGGCATGGACCTGATGCATATTGTCCTAGAGAACATCACATGAGTTCAGCTGGCAGAGAAGGACCACCATTTGCAGGGACATGGTCTCTGGAGATATTTGTGATTAATTTTTCCGCCTTCCAAGTCACTAACTCAAGAACTAGTAGTCCCTATTGCTTTGATTTGTACAATAACAAGTCCCTATTGTTTAAGTCTTTAATCTCGGGTGTTCTATTTACCATGTATGGTGGTTTATAAACATTCTGAGGTCTCCAAGCATGAAGGGGTGAACAACTTTCACTGGGGAGGGTCTTAAACTTTCTGTGCTTCAGGGGGACAGCACAGTGGCAGAAATTAGCCTACTGCTTTTTGTCAGATTTGTACTGCCCATGGCCTCCTAGGAAAGACTGCAGGGAGGGCTTTCTGGTCCTCATTTGAGACTAGATGCTATGAGTTTGGGGAGTGTCAGAGGTCACCGTGAGGAGGATCAGGTGTGAGAACCTCAGGTGCTTCTGGGAGCAGCATAAATTTTTTCCCTCGTTCACAGAGGATATCACGGGGGATGTCAGCACTGTTGAGGGGAACCTCTTCCCCAGGCCCTGCAAAGAGCCATATGCCCCGATGTCCACATTTCTGTAGGTGATGGTCATTGGTTGTAAGGCCATAAGGTTCAGGGGAAGCCAGAACTGCTACAGAAACATTGGCTTCATAGGGAGTGGAGGAGACCACAGCCACCCAGATGGAATGTGCCTCTTGTAAAAGTGCACCCACAAATACTGTATTAGGGACTGCAGACTGGTGTGTGCATCAGTTGGTGGACCTCCAGGTATAGTTATCTTGTGGAGCTTATGTTGTTGTCATTGGAGATAATGGGAAGGTTTTTTGAATTCCTGTAGCCTCTCAGTGATGTTCACCTCAAGACCATGGCTGCACAGGCAGGAAAACAGATCAAGAAAAGGGGGATCTATAGTCCAGGGATGTGGCTTTTGTGACCCACCCAGCAGTCCTTTTGACTGGTGAAAAGCCCTTCATTGATCGCTATATTTACTTTCACTGAGCAAAACTGGCCTCCACAGGGCGCGAATGTGCGGTGAATGTAGGGTTGCAAAACCTATTTTCCAGAAAGGGTTGGACAAACAGATTTTTGATTTTGAATCATTTTGAGAAGCTTTATTAAGGTGTAATTTACATGTAATAAACTGTACATACTGGAAATGTCATCCTCGCTAAGTTTTGACATATTTGTGAACCTGGAACATCATAGTCATGATAGTGATCTTATGTGTCATTGTATATTGACCTCATGTCTTTTAATCATCTCTCTAACTGCCTTCCCAGCCCTCCAAGTCACCATTGATTTACTCTCCAGTACAATAGAAAATTTATTTTCTATAATTTATATAGTAGGAGTCAAAGGTTTTTTTTCCTACTTTTATGTTGCATAAATAATTATAGATTCATCAGTGGTATGTAAGTTGCTCATTTTTTGTTTTTTAGCTCAGAAACATTCTTATCTCTGAGGATAGCAGTATTAGTTTACCCATTATTTTGTTTGCAGACATTTGGGTATTTCTAATTTTTGCCTATGGAAAAAACGATAAAAACATTTGTGTGTAATTATATGGATATGTGTTTCACTTACCTTCTGTCAGTAACTCAGTAGAAAGTCTGAGTCATAGGGTAGATAAATGTTTAACTTAAAGGAATTAGTAAATTGTTTTCTAAATATACCTTTTTGCATTCTTCCAGCAGTGTGTGGGAGTTGCATTTCCTCCACATCCAAGTGAATGGTTTGGTTCGGTCAGTCGTTCTTAATTTTAACTCTTTTTATAAGTGTGTAGTGCCGTCTTAGTGTTTTAACTGCATTTCCCTAAGGAGTCCTGATGAACATTTTTTTTCAGATACGCATTTGCTATCTATATTTTTGCTAAAATGTCTGTTCATATCTTCTGCCTATTCTGTGAATTTTGGTTGTTCTCCTTTTACAAAAGGATATGAAACCACAAAGATACATGTTGGAATTTGACTCATGTTGTGGCTTTTTTACTTTGTGGAATCATTTTTAATACTGGAAGTATATGTTCTCTTTTTTTAGTTTTTTTTTATGCTATGCATAATGTAATGGACACATACACACTTTTAATTTTAATCTACACTATTGACATCTTCTTTGCTTTCTAAAGTCCAGACATTTAATAATAAAATAAATCCTTACATTGTAGTGTTCACCCATTTTCCTGGTCTATCATTATGGAGGTTGGTGGGTTGGAGCAGGACTCTGGGGGCACCAGAAAGACTCAGGATGAGAAGGTGTTTTTTGAGTCCCAAACCCAACAGGGAGGGAAATAAGGCACTGATCAGGATCTCCAAGCCTTGGGTCCAGGCAGCCTGGGCTGGAATCCCAGATTCCCAGGACACACAGGCAAAGTACCCACCCTCTGTGGGCCTCAGGTTCCTCCTGTGTAAAAGGGGTATAAGGTGTGGGCTGCTCCATAGTGTGTGGAGGAGGTTAAGAGCTGAGGTACCCTGCAGTGATTAACAACTTATTCTAAATACTTGTATATGAATTATATGTGCCTTCCTTTAAAATGTGTAGAGAGGTTTTCACTGAATAAATTTGAAAAAGAAAAAAAAAATAGCTGAGGTACCCATTCGCTGTGCAATGGCTGCATCTGTGGCCTTTCTAGGCCTGGGTAACTCCAGCCTCTGCCGGCAGCGACATCCTTGGGCCAAGCAATCTGTTTCCCCAGTGGCCCAAAGGCTCTCTACCCCTGGGTGTGTTTGAGAAAGAAATGGGGCTTCTCCACCTCGGAATCTGGGCAACTCCCTATTGCTCCTTAAGCCTCAGCTCCCTGACTGATGTGGAGGTGATGGTGCTTACCTTGGCTCCTGTGAGGATTACTAAGACTCTGAGCACTTAGCCGTGTCAGGACTCTAGGGTTTGCGTTGTGGGCATCTTTTCTAATTCTTAAAGCAACCTAAGGAAGTGGGAATGGGAATGATTATTGTATTTCTAGGGAAGTCTAGGGTCAGAAAGATGAAGTTGGTTCCCCAAGGTCATATAAGAGACAAGCGTTGGGTTCCCGAAACTGGATTCAAAGCTGAATGACTAGCTCCAGACCTGGGTATGTTTAACCCCTATAGCACAGCTCATGAAGCCCTCAGCCCAGGGGAGGTGCATAGCAAGGGCCAAGGAGGCACTGCCACTGCTGTTCCTGTTGGAATTACCATCATGACCATTTTCCCGCTTGCACTCTGCCCCCACGGTCTCGTGGGAAAGCCATTTTTGTCTACAGTGCCTCCCCTTTTCTCTCAGCCACAGTACAAAGGCTGCCATCAGCCTCCTCCTTGAGCCCAGCACAGAGCTTGAACCTCAAGACGCCTTGATGATTCAGGGTTGGATCTCTGCATCTTTATCAGCAATGGAGTGACAGCTCTGATCCCACCCACCAACCCAAAGGTCAATATGATGCCTTAGTTGTACTTTTTCAGGTGTTTATGACTTCACCTCTGGTGGGCTGCACACAGCCCAGAGGATCCAGTACCTGGATGTGTGCCGGAGATCTCTGGGCTCCTGGTCTTGCTAGGTAAGGGCTCATCTCGCCAAGGGGCATCTCTCTTCCCTGCTCCCTCTATGCTTTTCCCATATGAGGCAGCACCGGGCTCTGGAAAGAGCCAGCTGGAAAGTCAAATGTGCCCGGTCCCAATCCAGCCTCTCTTCCAGAGCTGTGTGACCTTGACACACACCCGGTCCAACGAAGGACTAGGCAGCTGCTTCTGTGGCTCCAACATCAGTTGTTCGCTCTCCCCTCGGAGCCTGCAACATCGACATAGGAGATAGTGGCCAAGGTTATAATAGCAGGCAAACATCAGGTGACAATGGCAGCAGGATGATAGCTGGAGTAAAGTTGGAGGTTATAAAATAGACAAGTATTGGCTGTCACGTCCCTTAGATAAGGTTTGGGAAATTAGAAATGCACAAGGGAGACTGCAGGGGCACCTGGGTGGCTCAGTCATTAAGGTACCTGGGATCGAGCCCTGCATCAGGCTCCTCCACTGGGAGCCTGCTTCTTCCTCTCCCACTCCTCCTTCCTGTGTTCCCTCTCTCGCTGGCTGTCTCTGTCAAATAAATAAATAAAATCTTAAAAAAAAAAAAAGGGTGACTGCAGAATGTAGTGGAACCAAGGATAGAATCAGGTAGCAGAAGACCGGGACCCTCTCCTTGCCCTGCTGCTTGCTTGCTGTGTGACTATGAGTAAATTACTCAGCCTCTCTGAGCTTTGCTTCCTCATCTGCTTGGTGGAGATTATGCCTGGGCCCCACCTACCTCACATGGGCCATTATGAGAAAGAGAAGATGTTGGTTGCAAAAGTGCCAAACCAGCTTTAGTTATCATTTTGCTACAACTTTGGTTTTAAGATCTGGTACCTGACCTGAAAGAGTTCACAATCTGTTTCTTGTAAAGACAAAGCATATGCAGCAATGAGAAAGCACAGAAGTCAAATCACTATGTTGTACCCCTGAAACTAATGTAACATTGTGTGTTAACTATACTCGGATTCTTTTAAATTTTTTTTNTACTCGGATTTTTTTAAATTTTTTTTTTTAAAGATTTTATTTATTTATTCAACAGAGATAGAGACAGCCAGCGAGAGAGGGAACNCTTTTAAATTTTTTTTTTAAAGATTTTATTTATTTATTCAACAGAGATAGAGACAGCCAGCGAGAGAGGGAACACAAGCAGGGGGAGTGGGAGAGGAAGAAGCAGGCTCATAGCAGAGGAGCCTGATGTGGGGCTCGATCCCACAACGCCGGGATCACGCCCTGAGCCGAAGGCAGACGCTTAACCGCTGTGCCACCCAGGAGCCCCTATACTCGGATTTTAAAAATTGGAAAAGAAGGAAAGGAAGAAGGAAGGACAGAAGAAAGAGGAAGGGAGGGAGGAAGGAAGGAAGAGAAAGAAAAAAAGAAAAAGAAAGAAAAAGGAAGGAAGGAGGGAGGGAGGGGAGGTGAGGAAAGAAGACAGCACAGGCTCAGTGCCAGAGAAGTGGCATAGACAACACATGCTCCAACAGTTGCAATCTGGGCCAGCTGGGTGAGTCTGGGTGGCTTCATGCATAACCTAACTGTAGTTTCAACCCTCATAGGAATATAATTTTTAACAAACCAAATGGGAATTTCCTGGCCAAAACTAGGAATTAATCCCTTGATAGACCCCTGTGGTTCCCCTTAGGAGGGCAAGCTTTCCTAAAACAACGCATTCTTTGCTAATAAATTTCCATTTTCTGCACCCCTCTGCCTTTAAAAACTTTGCATTTTGTACATCTCTTTGGAGCTGCCCTCTACTTGCTAGACAGGATGCTGCCTCATTCATAAATCCTTAAATAAAGCCAATTAGACCTTCACAATTACTCGGTTGAATTTTTTAAATAGTTTTAACCCTATCAATATCTATTTTATTCATCCCATTTAAAAATAATCATCCTTTTTGTTCACTCCTATCAATATTTGTTCACTTTATTCCTTAATAACTCTTTAAAAATTTCTGCCCTGCTAAAACCAGTCTCTTGACTCTGTCTTCTGCTTTTTCCCACTCTCTTGTTAATTAATGTAGTATTTTATTTTATTTTTTAAAAAGATTTTATTTGACAGACAGCTAGAGGAGGAGTGGGAGAGGGAGAAGCAGGCTACCCGCTTAGTAGGGAGCCGACGTGGGGCTCAATCCCAGGACCCTGGGATCATGACCTGAGCTGAAGGCAGATGCTTAAAGACTGAGCCAACCAGGCGCCCCAATTAATGTAATATTTTAAATATCTATAAGACCCGTGAGGGGAAGCTGAAACAGCATTTTGATGAGGCTTCCTGAACTGTCCTTTGGTTTTACAGCAGTAAAGCTGTATGGGGTGCCCATGTGAAAGGGGTCCCTTAACCACAGCATTTACGATGACTTGGAAACAGGAATATTCATTGTGTGAGTATCCCAGTATAGCGTCAGGCCCACATGTCTTGCATAGCAAGCAGAACAGCTGCTTCATCTGGGTTCCTTCATTTGGCATTCAGAGGGGGATACAGACCCCTTCTCTGGATTAACATTCCTTTCACTGACTTCTATTCCAGTTTGCTTTCCCCTAAGGACTACCTTTGTTGTGTCTTGATCACATACAGCCATCTGTGATTATTTCACAGCAATCCATGGGTCCTGTATCAACACAAACACGCTCTTCCATTCTGCAGCGTTCAACACCAAAGACATAGCCCCCAAAGTAGTTACTCTCAAATCTGTTTCAATCTATAAAGTGAAAAGAACTCCTTCATATTATGCCCCCAGGTTTCAAGTTTCTTGGTTTTGCCTCTCCACCGTGATGATGAACATCTTGGTGACCAGAGGTCTTAGAATTACTTTGTTACCCCTGCACAATTTTTTCCTGGGGAGGCCGGTTTGAGGCCAGTGGGCAGAGCTCAGACTCCTGAAATATGAGCTTGGTCTAGCAACAAAGTCTGACCCAGCATCTGCCTTTACTTTTAGGTTAGCTGTGAATATTTTGCCTTTCTCTTTAGTTTGCACTTCCTTATGCATCCAGTGAACCAACTCGCCAGGAATTGGATCCATCTCTGCATTCTATTGGTAAGTTTTATCTTTAGTAACAGCACGGCTGTTTATAGCATGGCTACTGCTCCATATCACAGTGACCACCATGACCATGCGGCCACTCAGGAATCAAAGGTTATTTATCCCCGACTGTCTCCTCCTTTCTCTTCCAAAACCACATGTTTCCATAAGCAAGCACTGTTCTAGCAAATCCCACTTCATGACACCAACTACATTCTGCACCATCAGTTCCAACAAAAGAGGGTGTTCCCACACCAGCCATGAAATAATATACATATATGCATACATATACACATATATATACATATGTGCATACATAGGTAGGTATGTGTGTATATATATACACGTGTATGTGCGTGTGAGTGTGTGTGTGTGTATTTCAGGTGTGAATGAGAAATGGTAGTATTGGAGGAAGTCATGAGGAATCATGACCACCGATTGATGCAAGAGATGGACCTGGGCAATCAGAGGCTTCTTACCTCCTCCCCGGTCTTTGGAATGACCATTCTGCTTGCCTTCCCTGCACTAGAAGCTGCCCAAGGACACAGCCTTGAGATAGTAAGGTGTTGATACCATCTGGATGGTATATGCAACTGAACCTAGTTAAGGCTTCTATATAAACTTCAAGATTCTAGCCGGCAAGTGCAGAGATCTATTCATCTTGCAGTCACCCAAGATAAGCTTAACATGTAAGTTCCCTTGCTTGAACCTGCCACCTACCAATGTGGAGTGGTCTGCCTCTGTCCTCCTTGTATGGGGGCCAGTTTCAGATTATACCCAGGCAGCTCCCCAAATTGTGAACTAAAAGATAGATACAAGAAGTGTACTGGATGGAAGAGTGAAAGTATAATTGATTCAATGTGTCCAACATTTATAAAGGTATTTTTTAAAAAGAGATTCCAAGAGACTGAATAGCAATGATGGGGAGATTATTTGTCAAGAGATTGAGTTAAACAATTTGTCTTTGCCAACTCCTTAGGGCTTCTCTCTAAGGAGTTCCTAAAGACAATGGCAGCTTTGGAAGGAAATATTTTCTAGGTGATGCTGGACATAAACTTGTCCTTTATTTTCACAGAGGGCCAGAAAGATGTCTCAGCACTACCTGCTCTCAGATGGCTTCCAGGCCAGTAAGGTTTGCCCCAGTATTTTTTTTTTTAAAGATTTTATTTATTTGAGAGAGAAAGTGAGCAAGAGAAAGCACAAGTTGGTGGGTGGGGGAAAGCAGAGGGAGAGGGAGAAGCAGACTCTCTGCTGAGCAGGGAGCCTAATGCAGGGCTCAATCCCAGGACCCCGGGACTTGAGCCAAAGGCAGATGCTTAATGGGCTGAGCCACCCAGGCGCCCCTGCCCCAATATTTTGGGGTGGTGGAGCTAAGAATGATGTCTCCAAAGTGCACTGGATTTTGCTCTTTCCTCTGCTGGGTCCTGTAACTCCTGCTAAATTCCTTTATTGCTATGAATGAACTGGACCAAGAAAGAGGAAAAATAACTACACAAAAATATTCATAGATGCTGTCTTTCAGAACATTCCAGAAAAATGTCCTGTTTCAGTACACACATTCATATTGGCCTTCATTAACATGTATCCCAACTTCATGGCCTGCCGAATGGCTCTGTGATCTCTGACCTGCAGTGGCACAGGCAGCAAGGCCATCAAATTCCCAGCAATAGCTTTTCCCCCAATATATTTGTAGGCTCTCATTTTATACGATTTAATCTTCCAGGACATTTTGATTCAAAATTGAATAATAATGATAATAACTCTGCTTCAGATTGCTTATAGTGTATAGAAAATGTGAACATTGATAATTTCATTAATTACTTTATTTATTTTAGAGAGAGAGAACAGCAGCAGGAAGGGACAGAGGGAGAGGGAGAGAGAGAATCTTAAGCAGGCTCTAGACTCAGTGTGAAGCCTGACACCGTCTTGATCTTACAACCCCGAGATCATGACCAACAGCCAGACACATAAACGACTGAGCCACCCAGGCACCTCTTGATAATTATTTTTATTTTTTAAAAAGATTTTATTTATTTATTTGTCAGAGAGAGAGTGCACAAGCAGGGGGAACAGCAGGCAGAGGGAGAAGCAGGATCCCTGCTGAACAAGGAGCCCGATGTGGGCCTCGATCCTAGGACTCTGGAACCATGACCTGAGCCAAAGGCAGATGTTTCACCAACTGAGCCACCGGCTTCCCATATTATTTTTAAATAATTTTCTAAAATTGAATAGAGATATTCAGGAAATTTTGGATAATATAATATAGGGAACCATCGCACTAAATAAGGAGGTAAACTGGAACAAGCTTGAATTACTGCAAATGGAATTTATTCAGAAATAGCAGAGAAATTAAAATTCAGACACACAAAATGTAGCAAGATATAGGCAAGTCCATTGGGGGTTTTTAGCAGGTTGTACTAATGGGCATGCAGTGCAAAGATAGAGTAGTGCAGCCAGAGTCCAAGCAGTAAGTTCATTGTCTTGAGGATGGAAAAAGATTCTTGGGGGATGTTAGTTGGTTGGGTGATAAGTCTTCTGTAAATCGAACATTTACAGGAAACCAGTCTCAGTTCATAAGTTCCATTCTTCTGAGAGTGTGTATGTGAGATTCTCCATTTCATATCTTCCAGTTCCCTTTTAAATTGAAACCCTTTCACAGAATGTTCCGGATTTAGGAGTTTAGGGTAGAAAACCACTTCTGATTTGAAATTTATGCAGACACTGATATATAGATTTCAATTTACAAAGTATAGTGGGGAAAATGTTTTAATTGGAGAGAAAAAAACTTGGAAATACTAGAAGTTGGAGAGGTACATGTGGAATTCAAAGACCTGAAGAAAAATCATTGCTTTTGTAGTGTAATGTGTGATGGGGGGTGGTGGTGAGAAAAGAAGTCCAAAAAGTAGGTGAAGGTTTTTTTATGAGATGTATCTGAGGACATCTCAAAGACCAAAATGATCAGAACTTTTCTTAGGCCAGATGATGTGTCTCTGAGGGTTTAATCAGGCTGGATAAATAATCAGCACTGCTCATGATACAAAGTAGTAAGCTTCAATGGAAATAAAATTATTTTATTAAACTCTACACTTCAGCACCTTTTAATATTTCTTTTAATAGAAATCTTTTTGTTTTAAGTAGTTCTTAGAAATAATGCATTTACAGTTAAATACTGTAAGTAAAGATCACTAAATGCACCTTTTGGAAATTATATTTCAATAAAAGTAACTTTTAGAAGTTGTGGGGGGCGCCTGGGTGGCTCAGTCATTAAGCGGCTGCCTTTGGCTCAGGGTGTGATCCCGGCGATCTGGGATCGAGCCCCACATCAGGCTCCTCTGCTGGGAGCCTGCTTCTTCCTCTCCCACTCCCCCTGCTTGTCTCTCTCTCAGTGGCTGTCTCTCTCACTGGCTGTCTCTGTGTGTGTCAAATAAATAAATAAAACCTTTAAAAAAAAAGTTATTGTGAGCCATTGGCATCTGGAAGATACTTTCAAATAGCTGAATGGTCTTTGCCTATTTATCATCTAACTTAAGTAACTCCTTTGCCTTTTGTTACCACTAAAACATTACTATAATCCTTTTCCTATGTTAAAGCCCTAACCCCCAAGTGACTATATTAAGAGCTAGGGCTTTTAAAGAGGTAATTAAGGGGGGCACCTGGGTGGCTCAGTCATTAAGGTTCTGACTTCGGTTCAGGTCATGATCCCAGGGCCCTCGGATCCAGCCCTGTGTTGGGCTGCCTGCTCAGCGGGAAGCCTGCTTCTCCCACTCCTCCTGCTTGTGCTCCCCCCCTCTGTCAAATAAACAAACAAATAAATAAATAAAATCTTTTTTAAAAAAGGTAATTAAGGTTAAATGAGGTCATTAGGGTGGGGTCCTACTCTATTAGAACTGGCTTCCTTTTAAGAGGAATAGACACCGACACTATGCTCACTAGGAGGGAAAGGCCCTGTAAGGACACAGTTAGAAGGTGGCCATCCACAAGCCAAGGAGACAGACCATGTATCACCAAACCTGTTGACACCTTCGTCTTCAACATCCAGCATCCAGAACTGTGAGAATGTAAATCTCTGTTGTTTAAGCCAATCAGTCTACCGTATTTTGTTACATTGTTATGGTGGTCCTAGCCGACTAACAGCTCTCACTTAATGTGCTCTCTTCACCAAATATATAAATAACAAGGTCAAAATATAAAGAGGGATAGTTAAGGGGACACAATTGATACAATTCTAAAAATGCTACAAAAGTGTAAATCAGCTTTTTTAAAAATTGGGGGATTTAATTTGGAGGTTCCTATTTTGTTTCCACTTCGATTAGAAACCAAAACTTAACCCTGATTTGCCAAGTCCAAACAAGAAGCCTGGTGATGAGAATCAGGCTTTAAAACTCCCAGGATCCACTCTATTTCCTGCACATGTGTTTGCAGGGTATAGCTTCAGAGTAACAGTGTCTGACCTACGCTACTACTGATAAACCATAAAACTATATAAAATACAAGTGGCTGAGTCCTTCTAGGGGGCCCTCCTTGGACAAGGGTTGATCTGAAGCTTTGTATTAAGCTCTCTTGTTACCTCTCTTCACGGAAGTGGAGACCCTCACTATCATGTCAGAGGTCAGGTGCACACAGGTGCCACCAGCCACTGAATACCAGCTTTCAAGTTCAGAAGCAGTGTCCTGTAAGCTGGCTCAAAGTCAAGTCCACATTTCTAGAGGCTGGTGCCCTACATTTGGTACCAGAGCAGTTCTGGCCCCACATGTTGGGACAATCTTGGGGAGAGATCCACAGGGCAGGGCAGGGCTGGAATGATGCTGTCCTCCTGGGACACTGTGGTGGGCACCAAAGCCAAACCTATGTATTGAAGCTTCCATAAGGATCCAAAAGGAGGGGTTCAGGTTCCAGGTTGGTGAACATCCCACATGGAGATGTGAGGAGAATGGCACACTTAGAGGGAGCATAGAAGCTCCATTTCCCTTCCCACATACCTTGCCCTGTGCATCTCTTCCTGGGTTATATCCTTTTATAATAAACTGGTACTGTAGTCAGTAAATGTTCTAAGAGTTCTGTGAGCTGCTCTGGCAAATTAATCCAACCCAAGTGATGAGGTTGTGGAATATAGGTGAGGTTCAGTGGGTTGGAGTCCAGATCCGATGAGCAAGAAAGAATTCTTGAGGCGTCTTTGGTGCAAAATGGTGGTTTATTAAAGCACGGGGACAGGACCCGTGGGCAGAAAGAGCTGCACTGGGGTCATGAGGAGTGGTCCATTATATACCCTCAAGTTGGGAAGGGGTTAGGGATAGCATAAGTCTCTAAGGAATTTTGGAAGCAAGGTTTCCAGGACCTTGAGGGGACTAGCTGTTTTTGGGAAAAGGTCATTTATTACCGTCTAATAAAACCTGAGTCATGAGACCCTTCAGATGTATATCGGTGGGCCATATGCTTGGGGGATGATTGCCAACATGTATCTTGGGGGGGGCATTAGAGATAATGGAAGTTTCCAAAGGAATTTTTATACGTTAAAGTAGACTTACAGGATCTTGGGGGAGAGGAGGGGGTCGGGCCAGGACTGTCTTTGGCTCTTAGCCAAGTATTAACATCGAGGTAGCCAAGTTCCTAGAGGAATGTCACTCTGCCTGTTTCCAGGACTTGTCAGTGGGCTGTAGGTAGTAAGGAAATTTAATTGTGTCTGCCTACATTTCCTTCTGGAAGCTAGGTTACTGAGAGCTTTGTTCTTGTAAACTGCTAAGACAGTTGTAAACTGAGGGAGACTCAAGTCTTGCAGGATTGTGGTATCTATAGGTTAACTGTTTCTATGTTCTTTAGGGCAGCCGGGAGTGCCTGAGGAATGGGGTATACATCCCAGGGGGAGGGGGTTGCAGGGTGTCAGCTTCTGCTTTGTCCTCAGCTTGCCTTCCATTCCCTCATCACAAGAAGGGATTCTTGGGAACTTCTGATTTATAGCCTGTTTGTCAGGAGTGCAAGTAAGAACCTGAACTTGCAAGCATCTAAAGTGAGGGGGCAGTCCTGTGGGACTATGGGACTATTTATTAGATAATTTAGTAATTTTCTTTCCTATTACCACCTGTGTTCTTTTTGTTTTTTTAAGATTTTATTTATTTGAGAGTGAGAAAGTGAGTGAGAGAGAGAGAGCATGAGCTGGGGGAAGAAGCAGAGGGA
Organism: Ailuropoda melanoleuca; assembly: GCF_002007445.2. NCBI lineage: Eukaryota > Metazoa > Chordata > Mammalia > Carnivora > Ursidae > Ailuropoda > Ailuropoda melanoleuca. The sequence continues at coordinate 24,584,701 of NC_048229.1, forward strand.
GAAGCAGGGAGCTGAGCAGGGAGCCCGAGGCGGGCTCTGATGGCTGATGAGGGAACTGAAGGCAAGGTGAGGACAAAGCAAAAGCTGACACCCCACCCCCCACCCCACAACATGGGATGTCCTGGCTGAAGGAAAAAAACAAGTAGTTAACTCACGGAGATCACAATCCTGCAGGACAGGAGTCTCCCTCAGTTTTACAAATGTTTTAGCAATTTAGAAGAACAAAGCTATCAATAACCTAGCTTCCAGAAGGGAATGTAGGTAGACACAATTAAATTTCCTTACTACCTATAGTGCATTGACAAGTCCTTGAAACAGGCAGAGTGACATTCCTGTAGGGACTCAGCTGCCTTGATGTTAATACTTTGTTAAGGGCAAAAGGCAATCCTAGCCTGAGCTGCCCCACCCCCCAGGGGTGTTAAAGTCTACTTTAACATATAAAAGTTCCTTTGGAAACTTCCATTATCTCTAACCACCCCCCCCAAAAATACATGTTGGCAATCATACCCCAAGCACATGGCCCACCGATATACATCTGAAGGATCTCATGACTAAAGATTTATTAGATGGTAATAAAAGACCTTTTCTCAACAATAACTAGGCCCCTCAAGGTCCTGGAAACCTTGCTTCCAAAATTCCTTAGAGACTTATGCTATCCCTAACCCCCTCCCAACTTAGGGGTATATAATGGGCCACTCCTCATGAACCCGGTGCAGCTCTTTCTGCCCACGGCTCCTGTCCCCATGCTTTAATAAACCACCTTTTTGCACCAAAGACATCTCATCCTTCTTGATCACCGGCTCCGGACCTCACCTCACCGACATCCCACAACCTCATCAATGGCCAAGGCAGACGCTTAACCAACTGAGCCACCCAGGTGCCCTAAAAATCTTAATTCTCCATGCAGAACTGTACCTGCAATCAGTGATAAATGATCAACTCTTACCAGCAAGGACATGAGAACATGGGGTTGAGATGCCCCTTTATCAGGAGGTTCAGACTTTCTGCATCATTCTGCAACTATGAAAGTTGTGGCCAGTGACCCAAATAGTATTTAGGTTGGTCTCCGTTTGAGATAGATGTCAGTTTTCTCAATAGAATTGAGTGTGATGGGGTTTGGGAATATAGGTGAGGTTCAGTGGGGTGAGGTCTGGAGCTGACGACCAAGAAAGAATTTTTGAGACGTCTTTGGTGCAAAATGGTGGTTTTATTAAAGCATGGGGACAGGACCTGTGGGCAGAAAGAGCTGCTGCACTGGGATTGTGAGGGGTGGCTGATTATATACTACGGGGTTGGAGGAGGTAAGGAAAAGGGAGGTTTCAAAAGGATTTTCACATGTTAAAGAAGACTCCGAGGATACCAAAGGCCTTGCCATTGGTAAAGTTAAGGTTGTTTTTCCCTCCGGCAAGGCATTAACAGGAAGATAATTGGGAGCTTCCTAGAGGAACATTACACTCTGCCTGTTTCAATTATCTGTCAGGGGGCTGTAGGTTATAAGGACATTTAATTTTATCTACATTTCCTTCTGGAAGCTAGGCCATTGACAGAAATGTAAATTGCTAAGACTTTTGTAAACTGAGGGAGACTCCTGTCTTGCAGGATTGTGATCTATGTAAGTTAACTATTTGTTTTTCTTTCCTTTCCTTTGCTTTAGGGCAGCCAGGAGTGCCTGAGGAAATGTCACATATATCCCATGGTGGGGGGGGGGTTATGGGGTGTCAGCCTCTCCTTTGTCCTCTGCTTGCCTTCTCCCTCATCAAGTGTATCTTAGAATATTGAGTAAGAACTATTATATAGATAAAAATGGGTGGGACAAAAATCACTGACCCTACAGGCAAGGCACAGATTTTCTGTGGGAGGCAGAGACAGAGATTCTGCTTGTTCACTGGCTTAAGGGCGGCCTAACATTTTTCTTTATTCCCAGCCACGGCCCTGTATAAAGTTTTTTTTTCCCTTCCTCCTAGCCAGTCATAAGAGATCTCACAACATTGACAAATGCATCAGGCTACATACATTTCAAAAGGAATAACAAAGTGCCTTCTGCTTATTTTCTGTGTGAATGACTCTGTGGAATGATATGACCATTTAGATCAGTGGATTTCAGAGCATCTCAGTATCAGTATTACCCTGTGGGAGCCGGTTGGCGTTTAGGGAACATGAAATTATGCCTCTTCACTGGAGTTCATAAGGAGCAAATCCTCTCCCTCCTCGACTCTAGGCTTCCAGCATCCCTTGAGGAGCCGCATGGCCAATGCTCTGATTGGTCAGGCTGGAGAAAAACCCTTGCCTCCGCCACGAGAGGGTTGCCAACTACATTACCCAGAAAATCGTGCGCGGAGTTGCGCCAATGGAAGCCATTTCCGCGGGAATACATCGCGTAGGGGTGGGACTTTCGGCCTCCTCCTCGTGGCGGCCATTTTGCTGCTCTCGGGTGTGCCGGGGCGGGACTGAAGTGACGGAACTGTCAAGGTGCAGAAGTCGTTGTACCCACGGCAGAGAGGCGGGCCCGCGGGTGGCGACGCCGCCCGGGCTGCCCCGCGGCGGGGCCGGGACGGGGACCGCCGGCCCGGGTGTCCGCTCCGCCCACAGAGTCCGATGGCGGCGGCCGCGCCCAGGGACCCGGCTCAGGTAAACGCTCGTCCCCCGGGCCCTCCCCGCCGTTCCCCTACCCAGACCCTGGCCTCGGTGCCCGGGACAGGGAGGCGCCGGTGGGCGGGGGCCCCGTGAGTGAGCGCCGGCGTGCTGGCTGCGGGAGCGGGCTCCGGGCTGAGGGGCCGGCTGGGGCAGAGGCTGGAGGGGGCCTGAGACGGGAAGATTCTGCCCTCAGGCGACAGAGCGTGAGATGGAGTCACGCCCGGAATAGCGGGTCGAGGTGCGGTACCTTCGTTCCTAGGGCACTGGACGGTCGTGAGCAGAAGAGGAACACAGTGTTAGGGTGTTAACTTTCCAAAAGTTGCTCGAGGGAGGACAGGTTGGAATGGGGGTGATGGAGGCAAGGGAACACCGGGAGTGGAGTTCTTGTCGGAGGTCACTGAGCTGGTAGGAGAAGCACTGAGGATTGAGGCACAGAGGTTAGGTAGCCTGAGGTCACTTGGTTCAAGGGCTGGGCGGGATGCAGGGAAGGCTTGAACTCGTCGAGCTCAGTCTGGTTTCCCCCCCTCAGCCACAAGTTCTGAAGGTTGTGAAAGCACGTAGAGACCTATTCAAGTAAGGAGAGGCTGCCTCAGTCCCTTACTGGTCTTGACATCACCAGTATGGTGTCCAGGACTGTGGTATCTTGAGGCTCTTCCCTTGCTGTTTTTCTAGCTGCTGGGTATGGGCACCTTGAGGCTACCCCAAGCCCAGGGTCCTGAGTGCAGCCCAAGGGTTACATGCAGTGTTCCTGTTGCTGTCAGCCAGTATAATCAGGTGTGAGAAGTTATCCCAGAAATAAATACCAAAGTGTGCAAATGCTTGAACCTGTTTTCATTCTCCCTGCTTCCAAGAGCTGAGGGTCAAGAATCAGGCCTCAAATGTGGCTGTTGATAATTTGGGCATCTGTTATGTAGGTAATGAGAGGTTTGGATAAAGGGGGGTGGTCTTACCTAAGTCTTAATACGATCCATCTGTTTGCAGAAAAGATAACAGACTCTGGGGGTAACGGAGGAGGCAGGGAGCCTAGGAGGAGGCAGCTGCTATAATCCAGATTGATGGACCAAAGTGGTGGCCGTAGAGGGGGTGAAAAGTTGGACTCTGTCCTTTTTTTTTTTAAAGAGGGGTAGATTTTTTGATGTTGTAGTTGAGAGAGAGAAAGGAAAGAGTCCAGGATGACCACAGTGGTTTTTGGTCCTTGCGGCTGAAGGGATGGAAGTTCCATCAACTGGGATGGGATGATTGATGGTAGGTTAATTTTCTTTGGGACTACGAGGAGTTTTGTTTGGTCCTGTTAAGAGTCTGAGATGTTCCAGAGAATTGTGAGTGGAGACAGCAAATGGATATCTGGATTCACAGGTCTGGATATCTTGGGTGGAGGTTTTAGATGAAGACATCCAAAAGTGGTGACTATTGTGTGGACCAGGATGGAGCTGTGGATTACATTTAGATTGGGGAATGCTGGTCATGATGACAATCCCTTAGCTGGCCAGATAGAGGAGGCTGCATGATGAGGAATGATTGTCTTGCTGTGCTCCTGATTAGTGTTGCTGGGCACACAAATGCAGGTGGGAAGTGATCATGGTAACCATATGGAAGAGAGAATGGTTTGGCAGGTGATCAAGGCTTCCATGGGATGAGTGGACATGAGATGGCTGTGGAGGCATAGGAGTAATTGGGACAAGATGACACAGACCAGGTTCCTGCTTATTCACTACTGTAGTTTCACTGGAATTTTGTGGTGAGCTTTGGTGGGGTCTGTGGTGTTCAGTCTTGATGGTGGATAGGTCTGGGGCAGACTTTCAAAAGTGGGGGCTATTGTGAGGACCAGGATGGAACTGTGGATCACATTTAGGAAGTGTAATGTAGGTTATAGTGGTAATGCTATTTACAGGTTAGACTGGGGTGTATGCTGAGAAGTGGGTCTCTTGCTTAGCACCTGGTTGAGAACCTAAGAATGAGAAACACAGGGGAGGGAGAGAAGTGATAGTGCAAATGGTGTGGGGGAGAGGATGATCTGGGAGGTGGCTAAAGCTTCCTTAGGATGTGTGGGTGCAAGATGGCTTCAGAGGCAAAGGAGTTATTGAGGCAAGATGAAACCGAAGGCAGGGCTCCTGCTAATTCACTACTGTATGAATTTACCAGAATCTTGTGGTGAGTTTTCATGTGGTCTGGGGTGTTTAGTTAGGTCTTGGTGGATAAGATCTGGGGTAAATGGTAGTCATTTGTGAAAGTCATGCCTGGCAGGGAGACTATAAGAATTGGGGTTTTAGGGAAGATTGAGTGGAGGGTGGGATTTGTGACTGCGAGGGTACAGCAAGTCCCGTACAGAAGTGGAGTGGGTCATGGGCATCTGTAATCCATATGTGCCTCTGGGTGGCTACTATTGAAGCAAGGATCAGAGATACAGAGGAGGCCTTCAAAGCAGAATTCAGGGGTTTGGCCAAAGTAGAGCTGTGGGAGTGCAGCTGTGGGGAATGAAGATGTGAGAGAGGTACAGTTTAAAGAACAATGTGCACAACAAGAAGCAATGTGAACTAAGGGCCTCAGGGCGTTGGAGCTGAAGGGTAAAGCATGAGCCCACATATCATTGTGTCTTGGGAGTCTCGAAATAGAGACCCTGGAGGAATTGACAGTGTGGACCCTACAGGTCAGGAGGAATTTGGATGACATCTCTGTTCCTCCTGCCTGATGTTGCTGAGGGCAGAACACAGTGAATAAAGAGAACCTAAAGATAGGGTGGGCATTAGTGGCACCTAAGCCTGGCATTTCTGAAGTGGAGAGCTCTGAAGGAAGATGAGTGTGGGATAGATGTGTGGTGAGATGGGTTGTGGGACCCCAGAGAATGTTCATGGTTTCATCTGTCCCCATCATAACAGGATAGTGTGACCTTTGAGGACATTGCTGTGTACTTCTCCTGGGAGGAGTGGAGGCTCCTTGATGAGGCTCAGAGATGCCTGTACCACGATGTGATGCTGGAGAACTTTACACTTATATCCTCACTGGGTAAGGCCCTCACCCTCCCCAGTGGCCTGAACTAGGCTTTATACCCTCCCCACCCACCATTTCTCAGTGTCTCTCACATGTGGACCATGGGCACTGCTTGCTTCTCAGCTTTCTGGGTAATTGCTATTTTGATAGGGCTGGTTTATTTGCACTGCCCTCTTCTCTCCCCTGCAGCCTCAATACCTGCTATACTGAACCCTTCTTAGGAAAGGAGTCAAGGTTAGTAGGTTTTCAGTGAGCTTAATGAATTTCGCCATGCTTGTCCTTTGTTTGGATCAATGTGTACAGATCCTTATCACTTCTGTATCCTAGGGTTGGTTGATTGATTTCTTTTTAAAGTAAGCTCTATACGCTTGGGGGTTGAACGCTCAACCCTGAGATCAAGAATTGCATGTTCTACTGACTGAGCAAGACTGTTTTCCAGTTTTTGATCTCTTTTAGCTGACATTTCCTTGTGTCTGCTTGTGCCAGGTTTGCATGCATTGTCATAGTCACTACTTACTTGAACCATAGGCTACTTTTCAACACATTCCTGCAACATTTGTAGTTTAGGTGCATTTTCTTTTTTTCCCCCCAGCCTTCTGGAGATACAAAATTGTAAAAGTGCACCGGGGGTGCCTGGGTGACTCAGTCAGTTGAGCATCTGACTCTTGGTTTCAGCTCAGGTCATGATCTCAGGGTTGTCGGATTAAGCCCCGCATCTGGCTCCACACTCAGCACAGCGTCTGCTTGTCCCACTTTCATCCCCCTGCCTGTGCTCGCTCTCTCAAATAAATCTATAAAATCTTAAAAATACATATATGTTAAAAAAATTAAGTGCACAGTGTGATGATTTGATACATGCATGTATTGTAATGTAATTTCCACAACTGAAGTTCATTAAATATCTACCATCTCATAAAATTATATTATTATTTTTTTGTAGAAATGCTTACATCTACTCTCAGTAAATTTCACATATACAACATCATTATTAACTGTGGTCACCATGCTGTATGTTACATATTCAGAACTTTTTAATCTTTTTTTTTTTTAATATTTTATTTATTTCAGAGAGAGAGAGGGAGAGAGAGAGAGCATGAGTGGCATGGCAGGGGAGGGAGAAACAGATTCCCCAATGAGCATGGAGCCCAATGCAGAGCTCAGTCCCAGGACCTTGGGATCGTGACCTGAGCTGAAGGCAGATGCTTAACTGACTGAGCCACCCAGGCGCCTAAACTTTTTCATCTTGTAACTGAACATTTGTACCTTTTGCCCATCTTCCCATTTCCCCCCACACCCCAGCTCCTCGCATTCTACAGGCATACCTCAGAGATATTTTGGGTTTGGTTCCCGACCACCACAATACAGCAAACATCACAATAAAGCAAGTCAAATGAATTTTTCATTATCCCAGTAAATATAAGTTATGTTTATTACCCTATAGTCTTTTCTTGTTTGGTTTTAGGGAGTGCGCAAGCGGGCAGGGAGGGGCAGAAGGAGCGGGAGAATCTTAAGCAGGCTTCATACTCAGCACAGAGCCTGATAAGGGCTCGGTCTCACAACCCCGAGATCATGACCTGAGATGAAATCAAGAGTTGGACTCTTTTTTTTTTTTTTAAGATTTTATTTATTTATTTGACGGAGAGACAGCCAGCGAGAGAGGGAACACAAGCAGGGGGAGTGGGAGAGGAAGAAGCAGGCTCCCAGCAGAGCAGGGAGCCCGATGCGGGGTTCCATCCCAGGACCCTGGGATCACGCCCTGAGCGGAAGGCAGACGCTTAACGACTGAGCCACCCAGGTGCCCCTTTTTTGTTTTTGTTTTTTAAGATTATTTATTTATTTATTTATTTGAGAGAGAGCAGGAGCTGGGAGGAGACGGTTCAGAAGCAGGCTCCCCGCTGAGCAGGAGCCAAATGACGCCAGGCTCGCTCCCAGGACCCTGGGATCATGACCTGAGCTGAAGGCAGACACTTAATTGACTGAGCCACCCAGGTGCCCCCAGGATGTGTAAATTCTTAGAGGTAATATGGAATGTTCAGGAAACCACAAGTCTTTCTTTTAGGTGGGAACAAGGAGCAGGGGGAATAGGAGTCAGGACTGCAAACTTGGATGTCTACCCTGGAGGTAATGAGAAGTTTGTATCAGAAGAGGGAGGCAATCTTACCAAGGCCTTTTTTTTTTTTTTAAGATTTTATTTATTTATTTGAGAGAGAGAGACAGCCAGTGAGAGAGGGAACACAAGCAGGGAAAGTGGGAGAGGAAGAAGCAGGCTCCCAGCGGAGCATGGAGCCCGATGCGGGGCTTGATCCCAGGACCCTGGGATCATGCCCTGAGCCAAAGACAGATGCTTAACGACTGAGCCACCCAGGCGCCCCAAGTGTTGGACTCTTAACTGACTAAGCCACCAGGTGCTCCTGTTTATACTGTAGTCTACTAAGCGTGCCAGAGCATTATGCCCCCCCAGAAAAAAAATGTACATTTAAAAATATTTTACTGCTGAAAAATGCTACCATCATCTGAAATTCCAGCAAGTATTTTTTTTGCTGGTGAAGGGTCTTGCCTTGATATTGATAGCTGCTGACTGGTCAGGGTGGTAGGTTGCAAGGTTAGGGGAGCTGTGGCAATTTCTTAAAATAAAACAACAATGAAGCTTGCTGCGTTGATTGACTCTTCCTTTCATAAGCCATTTCTCTGTAGCATGTGATGCTGTTTTACAGCATTTTACCCCTAGTAGAACTTCTTTCAGAATTGCAGTCAGTCCTCTCAAATCCTGTTGCTGCTTTATCAGCTAAGTTTATGTAATATTCTCAATTCTTTGTTGCCATTTCCACAGTCTTTACAGCATTTTCATCAGGAGTAGATTCCGTCTCTTTTTTTTGAATTTTTAAAATAATTTTAATTCTAGTATAATGAAATACAGTGTTTTTTAAAACATGTTTTTAAATTTTAGATTCCATCTGAATAAACTTTCTTTGCTCATCGATACGAAGCAACTTCTCATCCATTCAAAAATTTTTTTTAATTTTAATTTTTTAACATTTATATTCAATTAATTAACATGTAATGTATTATTTGTTTCAGGGGTACAGATCTGTGATTCATCAGTCTTATATCCATTCAAATTTTATCATGAGGGGGCATGGGTGGCTCAGTTGTTGGGCATCTGCCTTTGGCTCAGGGCGTGATCCCAGGGTCCTGGGATTGAGCCCTGCATCGGGCTCCCTGCGCAGCGGGAAGCCTGTTTCTTCCTCTTCCACTCCCCCTGCTTGTGTTCCTTTTCTTGCTGGCTGTCTCTCTGTCTGTCAATAAATAAATTACATCTTTAAAAAAATTTTTTTTATCATGAACTTGCAGCAATTCAATCATATTTTCAGGCTCCATTTTTTTTTTTAAAGATTTTATTTATTTGATAGAAAGAGAGCAAGAGAGTGGGAGGAGGAACAGGGGAAGAGGGACAAGCAGATTCCATGCTGAGTGCCAGGCTTGATCCCAGGACCCTGAGACCATGACCTGAGCCAAAATCAAGAGTCGGATGCTCAACCAACTGAGCCACCAGGCACCCCCGGAGGCTCCACTTCTAATTCTAGTTCTCTTGCCATTTCTATCACATCTGCAGTTACTTTCTCCATGGAAGTCTTGACCCCTTCAAAGTCATCCATGAGGGTTGACATCAATTTCCAAACTCCTGTTGATATGCCACCCATGCCACCCATGAATGGCAGCTGGAATGATGAATCCTTTCCAGAAAGTTTCGATTTACTTTGACCAGATCCATCAGAAAAACCATTATGGTAGCCCTCACCTTACAAATTATATTTCTTTCTTTCTTAGATTTATTTATTTGAGAGAGAGGGAGAGTGCATGTGTGTGTGAGGGGTGGGGGGAGTAGAGGGAGAGGGTTTTACTAGCAGACTCCATGCTGAGTGTGGACCCCGACACAAGGCTCATTCTCAACAAATTGTATTTCTTAAATAATAAGGCTTGAAAGTCAAAATTGGGGTGCCTGGATGGTGCAGTTGGTTAAGTGTCTGACTCTTGGTTTCGGCTCAGGTTGTGATCTCAGGGTCGTGAGATCAAGCCCCACGTCGGGCTCCAAGGTCACCTGGGAGCCTGCTTGAGATTCTTTCTCCTCCTACTCCTCCTGCTCCTGTGCGCATGTGCACTCTCTCAAATAAATCTTTTTTTTTTTTTTTAAAGTCAAAATTACTTAGGCTGCATGGGCTACAGAATGGATGTTGTGTTAGCAAGCATGAAAACATTAATGTACATCTCCATCAGAGCTCTTGGGTGACCAGCTGCTTTGTCAATGAGTAGTAATATTTTGAAAGAGATCTTTTTTTCTGAGCAGTACATCTCAACAATGTGTTTAAAATAGCCAGTAAACCATATTATAAACAGGGTGCTGTCATCCAGTCTTTCAGGCAGAGTAGATTCAGCATAATTCTTAACGGTCCTAGGATTTTCAGAATGATTAATGAGCACCGGCCCCTAATGAGAGAGTTGCCCTATCCTTTGAAGCCAGGCATGACATCTCTAGCTCTGAAAGTGCTAGATGGGATCTTCCAATAGGAGGCTGATTTGTCTGTATTGAAAATTTGTTTAGTGTAGCCACCTTCATGAACGATCTTAGATCTTCTGGATCACGTGCTGCACCTTCTGCATCAGCACTTTGTACTTTGTATTTTGATGGTCTGGAGATGGCTGCTTTCCTTTAATCTCAGGAACCAATCTCTGCTAACTTTGAACTTGTCTTCTGCCGATTCCTCACCCCTCTCAGCCTTCCTAGAATCAGAGACACTTAGGACCTCGCTCTCGATTAGGTTTTGGCTTAACGGAATGTTGTGGCCACTTTGATTTTCTGTGCAGACCACTAAAACTTTCTGTGTAACCGTAGTAAGGCTGTTTTGCTTTCTTATTATTTGTGTGTTCACTGGAGTAGCACTTTTACTTTCCTTCACAGACTTTTTGTGATTTTTTTGCATTCACAACTTGACTACACTTGGCCAGCTGTTGGGCTCAAGAGGCCTAGCTAGCTTTTGGCCTGTCTTGGCTTTTGACATACCTTTCTCGCTAAGTGTAATCATTTCTAGCTTTTAATTTAAAGTGAAAGATGTGTCACTCTTCTTTTCACTTGAACACCTGGAAGCTATTGTAGAGTTATGAATTGGTGTAATTTCAGTGCTGTTGTGTCTCAGGAAATAGAGTGGCCCAAGAGAAAGAGATAGGTCAGTGACTGGTCATGGAACAGTTAGAAGAGACACAACATTTATCGTTTATTGATTATGTTAAATGTCATATGGGTGTGGTTTGTGGCGCTCCAGAACAATTGCAGTAGTAACAAAGGTCTCTGATCACAGATCACCATAACAAATACGGTAATACTGGAAACATTTGAAATATTACAAGAATTACCAAAATTTGATACGGACATGAAGTGAGCAAATGCTGTTGGAAAGATGGTGCCAATAAACTTGTTCATTGCAGCGTTGCCACAGACTTTCACTTTGTAGAAACACAGTATCTGTGAAACATCATAAAAAAAATGCCTTAAAACTAAAAAATAAATAAATATGACTATACTCTCTGTTTCTATGTTTTGGCTTTTTTTTTTCCCCCTAAACCTTCTAACCACAGTGTACAAGGGTTCTGTCTACCTTCACCCTCACCAACACTTATCTCTGCTCTTTTTGAAGGTAACGATCTTATCAAGTGTGGGGTGATACATCATTGTGGTTTTGATGTGCATTTTCCTGATGACTAGTGGGAAAGAGCATTTTTTCATATACCTGTTGGCTGTTTGTAGATTTTCTTTAATAAAATGTCTTTCAGGTTCTTTGCCAATATATTAATCCAATTGCTTCTTTGTTAGTCAGTTGTATGAGTACCTTATATATTTTAGATGTTAACGATTATGAGGTAAAGCATTTGCAAATATTTTCTCCCTTTATATTTTGTTGATTGTTTCCTTTGTTTTGCAGAAGATTTTTAGTTTGATGTAGCTGGACTTTATTTTTGCCTTTGTTGCCTTTGGTTTTTGTTTCCTATCTGAAAACTCATTGTTAAGACCAGTGTCAAGGAGCTTTTTCTCTATTTTTTTTCCCAAGAAGTCTCACATTTTCATGTCTACATTGAAGTCTTTAATCCATTTCGAGGTAATTTTTGTGAGTGGTGTAAGGTAGGGTCCTGGTTTCTTGTTTGGCATGTGCATATCCAGCTTTCCCAGCACCATTTATTGAAGAGACTATCCTTTTCCCGTGTGTGTTCTTGGCACCCTTGTCAAAGAGTAGTTGACTATATCTGTGTGGGTTTATTTCTGGGCTTTCTATCATATTTCTCCGGTTTGCATGTTTGTTTTTATTCCAGTACCGTAGTGTTTGTACTATAGTTTGAATTCACAAAGTGTGGTCCCTCTAATTTTGATCTTTACGATCAAGGTTTCTTTGGCTATTTGAGGTCATTTGTGGGGCAAATTTTAGGATTCTTTTTCTGTTTCTGGTAAAAATGCCATTGGAATTTTGGTACATATTGCATTGAATTTTAGGTTGCTTTATGTAGTAGGAACATTTTAATTGTAATTCTTACAGTCCACAGACATGGAATATCTTTCCATTTATTTGTGTCTTCAGTTTCTTTCATTGGTGTCTTTTTCATTGTACACATCTTTCATCTCCTTGGCTAAATTTATTTCTAAGTATTATATTTTTTAATATTCTTCCAAATGGGATTGGTTTCTTAATTTCTTATTGAGATATTTCATTGTTAGTAATAGGCACATCTGATTTTTGTATGTAGATTTTATATCCTGCAAATTTACTGAGTTTATTCATTTTGAGTTTTTTGGGGGACTTCTTAGGGTTTTCTTTGTATAAAATCCATGTCATCTGCAAACAGACAGTTTTCTTTCTTTTCTGATTTGGATACCTTTCTTTTTCTTGTCTGATTGCTCTGGATAGGACTTCCAGTACTACTTTGAATAGCAGTTACGAGCATAGGCATCCTTGTCTTGTTACTGATGTCTTATCCTTTCACTGTTGAATGTATTCTTAGCTATGGGCTTATATATGGCCTTTGTGGTATTGTGCATATCTTCTGTACCTAATTTTGGCGGAGTTTTTATTGTGAAAGGATTCTGAATTTTGTCAGATGTTTTTTCCACATCTAGTCAGATGATCATATGAGTTGCCTTCGTTCTGTTAATAAGATATGGGGCGCCTGGGTGGCGCAGTCGTTGGGCGTCTGCCTTTGGCTCAGGGCGTGATCCCGGCGTTTCGGGATCGAGTCCCACATCGGGCTCCTCCGCTGGGGGCCTGCTTCTTCCTCTCCCACTCCCCTGCTGTATTCCCTCTCTCGCCGGCTGTCTCTCTGTCACATAAATGAATAAAATCTTTAAAAAAGAAAAAAAAAAAGATATGGCACATTTATTGATTTACTTATGAGGGACCACCTTTGTATCCCAGGGATAAATCTCACTTAATCATATTTATGATTCTTTTCATATACTGTTGCAGTTGGTTTCCTAGTACTTTGTTGAGCTTTTTTACATCTATGTTCATTAGGGATGTTTACTTGTAATTTTGTTTTCTTGTAATGTCTTTCCCTGGCTTTGGTGTCCTAATATTAGCCTCCTAAAATGAGTTTGAAAACGTTTCTTTCTTCCCTTTCAGATTTTTGGAAGAACTTGAGAGTTTAATCCTTAAAATGCAGATAGAAATCATCACGAATCCATCTGGTCATTTCCTTTTCTTTGTTGGGAGATTTTTTTTTTTTTTTAAGATTTTATTTATTTATTTGACAGAGATAGAGACAGCCAGCGAGAGAGGGAACACAAGCAGGGGGGGGGGNGAGAGAGGGAACACAAGCAGGGGGAGTGGGAGAGGAAGAAGCAGGCCCACAGCAGAGGAGCCTGATGCGGGGCTCGATCCCACAACGCCGGGACCATGCCCTGAGCCGAAGGCAGACGCCCAACCGCTGCGCCACCCAGGCGCCCCTTGAGAGTTTAATCCTTAAAATGCAGATAGAAATCATCACGAATCCATCTGGTCATTTCCTTTTCTTTGTTGGGAGATTTTTTTTTTTTTTTAAGATTTTATTTATTTATTTGACAGAGATAGAGACAGCCAGCGAGAGAGGGAACACAAGCAGGGGGGGGGGNAGGGGGAGTGGGAGAGGAAGAAGCAGGCTCCCAGCAGAGAAGCCTGATGTGGGGCTCAATCTCATAACGCCGGGATCACGCCCTGAGCCGAAGGCAGACGCTTAACTGCTGTGCCACCCAGGCGCCCCTGTTGGGAGATTTTTGATTACTGATTCAATTTCCTTGTCTATTTGGATTTTCTATTCTGATTCAGTGTTGCGGGGTGCCTGGGTGGCTCAGTTGATTAAGCTTCTGCCTTCAGCTCAGGTCATGATCCCAGGGTCCTGGGGTCAAGCCCCACATCTGGCTCCCTGCTCAGTGAGGGGCCTATTTCTCCCTTTTCTGTTCCCTCTGCCTGTCCTCTCCTGCTCTCTCTCTGTCAAATAAATAAACTTAAATTTTTTTTTAAAAAAATGATTCTGTGTTGGTATGTTGTGTGTTTCTAGGAATTTATTTTAGGTTTTCTAATTTGTTGGTGTATAATAGTTCATAGTAGTCTTTTATGATCCTTGTAATTTCTCCCATTTTCTGAATTAATTTATTTGAGTCTTGCCTTTATTCTAAGTTAGTCTAGCTAAAGGTTTTTCAACTTTATCTTTTCAGAAAAGCAGCTCTTTTTATTGTTTTTCTAGTTTCTATTTTATTTCTGTTCTGATTTTTGTATTTTTCTTTGTTTCACTAACTTTGGTCTTAGTTTGTTCTTTTTCTAGTTCCTTAAGGTGTAAAGTTAGGCTGTTTATTTGAGATTTTTATATAGTGTTGGCATTTATCGCTCTAAGCTTTTTTCTTAGAACTGCTTTTTCGCATTCCATATGTTTTGTTTTCCACTTTCGTTTTTCTCAAGATATTTTCTTATTTTGCTTTTGATTTTTCCTTTGGCCAATTGATTGGATAGGCATGTGTGTTTAATGAGCACATATTTGAATTATTAAGCTTCCTCATGCCTTTTTTTTTTTAAAGATTATTTATTTATTTATTTGACAGAGATAGAGACAGCCAGCGAGAGAGGGAACACAAGCAGGGGGAGTGGGAGAGGAAGAAGCAGGCTCATAGCCGAGGAGCCTGATGTGGGGCTCGATCCCATAACGCCGGGATCACTCCCTGAGCTGAAGGCAGACGCTTAACCGCTGTGCCACCCAGGCACCCATGTGCTTTTTTTTTAAAGATTTTATTTATTTATTTATTTATTTATTTATTTATTTATTTATTAAAAAGATTTTATTTATTTATTTGACAGAGATAGAGACAGCCAGAGAGAGAGAGGGAACACAAGCAGAGAGAGTGGGAGAGGAAGAAGCAGGCTCATAGCAGAGGAGCCCGATGTGGGGCTCGATCCCACAACGCCGGGATCATGCCTTGAGCCGAAGGCAGACGCTTAACCACCGTGCCACCCAGGCGCCCCTAAGATTTTATTTAAAAAAAAAAGAAATATTTTTTTAAGTAATCTCTATACGCATGGGGGGGGGTCAAACTCACAACCCTGAGACCAAGAATCGCAGGCTCCACTGACTAAGCCAGCCAGGCATCCCGTCCTCATGTTATTGATTTCTAGTTTTATTCATTGTGTTATGACAAAGTACTTCATAGAATTTCAGTCTTCTGAAATTTGTTAAGACTTGTTTGACATAACGTATGATTTATCCCAGAGAATATTCTGTGTGCACTTGAGAATGTGTATGCTGCTGTAGTGGGATGGAGTGTTCTATATATGTCTGTCTGATCCATTGGGACCAGAATGTTCAATTCGGATACATCCTTACTAATATTTTGTCTGTATATCCACCCATTGTTGAAAAGGGGATATTGATATTAATATTTAATTGCTGTCTTTTCTGCTTTCAGAGCTAGTTAAATGTGCTTAATACTTAGATGCTCTGATGTGTGATGCTTACAAACCTACAATTTTTACATCTTCTTGATGAATTCATTCCTTTATCATTGTATAATGACCTTCTTTGTCTCTTGAAACAGTTGTTGACTTAAAGTCTGTTGTATCAGCTATGAGTATAGCTACCCATATTCTGTTTTGGTTTCCATTTGTATGGAATATTTTTTTCAGTTCCTTCACTTTCAACCTTTTGTTTTGATTTCAGCCATGGTATCTCTTTTGCGATCTTTTTTATTATCATCTTAGTGTTTTGTAGTACCTTTCTTCCTCTCTTGCTGTCTTCCTTTGTGATATGAGGATTTCCAATGGTGTTATGCTTTCATTCCTTTAACTTTTGTCTCTACTGTAGGTTTTTGCTTTGTGGTTATCCTGAGGCTTATTTAAATCATATTGCAACATTCTGTTTGAAGCTGATAACTTTAATTGCATGTAAAAACTCTTTTACTGGGCGCCTGTGTGGCTCAGTGGTTAAGTGTCTGCCTTTGGCTCAGGTCATGATCCCAGAGTCCTGGGATTGAGCCCCACGTCAGGTTCCCTGCTCGGCGGGAAGCCTGTGTCTACCTCTCCCACTCCCCCTGCTGGTGTTCCCTCTCTCACTGTGTCTCTCTCTGTCCAATAAATAAATAAAATCTTTAAAACAAACAAAAAAACTCTTTTACTCACCTCCTTCACATTTTATGTTTTTAATGTCACCATTTACTTTTTTTTTTTTTCTTTAAGATTTTATTTATTTATTTGAGAGAGAGCACGAGCAGCGGGGAGGGGCAGAGGGAGAAGCAGACTCCCTGCTGAGCAGGGAACCCTACAGGGGAATGGGGGGGGGCTTGATCCCAGGACCCCCCAGACCATGACCTTAGCCGAAGGCAGACGCTATCTGACTGAGCCACCCAGGTGCTCCACATCTTTTTATATTTTGTAACCATTCACAAATCATTGTAGATATAGTTATTTTTAATACTCTGGTGTTTTGTCCTCCATACTGGTGTTGAGTGATTATCACACTATTGAAGTATTAGAGTACAGTAGTCCCCTGTTATCCAGGGGAGGATATGTTCGAAGACTCCCAGTGGGTGCCTGAAACTTCAGATAGTACGGAACCCTATATATACTAAGTTTTTTCTTATACTTACATACCTGTGATAAAGTTTAATTTATAAATTAGGTACAGTAAGAGATTAACAACAATAAATAATAAAATGTAATAATAGTAATAATAATATAAAAGTTGTGTAAATGTGTTCTGTTTCTCTCAAAATATCTGATTATACCATACTCACCCTTCTTGTGTGAGATGATAGGAGGCCTAAATGATGAGGTGAATGAGGTGAATGAGGTAGGCTTTGTGACATAGCATTAGGCTGTGTTGACTTCTGACAATATGAAAGCACAGGAGGATCATTTGTTTTTGGGCTGTAGTTGACCATGGGTAACAAACCATAGAAAGTGAAATAGATAAGGATGGACTCCTATATTTTGAATATGACTGTACAGTTGCATGTATCAGTGTGTTCTGTATTTTCATGTTACAAATTAGCATACTTTCATTTCAGTTTGAAGAACTGTGTTTAGCATCTTTTGTAGGGTAGGTCAAGTGGTGATGAACTCCCTCAGCTTCTGTTTGGGAAAATCTTTCTCCCTCATTTCTGAAGGACGGCTTTGCTGGTAAAGTATTTTTAGTTTGAAGTTTCTTTGTTGCGTATTTAGAACACATCATCCTACTTTCTCCTAGTATTTAGTGTTACAGCTGAGAAAAATGCTCATAGCCATATGAGGGGGAGGGGAGTTCCCCTGTATAAGTTTTTCTCACGGCTTTCAAAGTCTCTTTGTCATTACATTTTGAATTTTATCATATAGTTGACCTTGGAACAACATGAGGGTTAGGGGTGCCAACCCCCATGCAGCCAAAAAACCATATATAACTTTTGACTGTCCCCAAAACTTAGCTGCTAATAGCCTGTTCTCCACCAAAGCCTTATTAATACCATAAAGTCAACCCATGTTTTGTATGTTATATGTATACTGTATTCTTACATTAAAGTAAGGTAGAGAAAAAATGTTAAAATCATAAGGAAGAGTAAATACGCTTGTGGTATTTTACTGGATTTATTGGAAAAAGTCTGCTTATGAATGAATCCGCACAAACCCATGTTCTTCAAAAGGGTCAACTCTAATGTGTCTTGTTGAAGTCCTCTTTGGTTTGAGTCTTTTGGGGGACTTATGAGCATTATGTACCCGAATGTCCATGTCTTTCCACAGATCTGGAAAGTTTTCGTCCATTATTATTATTATTATTTTTTAAGATTTTATTTATTTATTTGACAGAGATAGAGACAGCTAACGAGAGAGGGAACACAAGCAGGGGGAGTGGGAGAGGAAGAAGCAGGCTCACAGCAGAGGAGCCTGATGTGGGGCTCGAACCCCAATGCCGGGATCACGCCCTGAGCCAAAGGCAGACGCTTAACCACTGTGCCACCCAGGCGCCTCTCGTCCATTATTTTTTATTTTTTATTNGCCCTGAGCCAAAGGCAGACGCTTAACCACTGTGCCACCCAGGCGCCTCTCGTCCATTATTTTTTATTTTTTTTTATTTTTTTAAATTTTTTTTTTTTTTTAAAGATTTTATTTATTTATTTGACAGAGATAGAGACAGCCAGCGAGAGAGGGAACACAAGCAGAGGGACTGGGAGAGGAAGAAGCAGGCTCACAGTGGAGGAGGCCTGATGTGGGGCTCGATCCCATAACGCCGAGATCACGCCCTGAGCCGAAGGCAGATGCTTAACCGCTGTGCCACCCAGGCGCCCCCGTCCATTATTTTTTAATCCATTATTGTTTAAATAAGATTTCTGTCCCTGCCTGTCTTCTTCAGGGCCCCCATAATGCAAATATTATTCTGTTTTCATAATGTCCTATACCCACATAGACTTTCTTTATTCACTCTTTTTAGTTGTCTTTTTTCTAATCTGACTGAATGATTTCAAAAGACATATCTTCAGGGGCGCCTGGGTGGCTCGATTGGTTAATCGGGTAATCGTCCTCCTTTGGCTCAGATCAGCATCCCTGGGATCGAGCCTTGCATCAGGCTCCCTGCTTCTCCCTTTCCGTCTGCTCCACCCCCTGCTTGTGCTCTCCCCCTCTCTTTCTCTCAAATAAAATCTTTGAAAAAAAATGTGCAGAGCACTACTTAAAAAAAAAAAGAGACATATTCAGTTTCCGATTCAGATTTGGATTGATGAGGCTGGCTGTTGATGCTCTCCATTGCATTTTTCATTTCTTTTTCTTTTTCCTTTTCTTTTTCTTTCCTTTGCATTTCTTTTCTTTTCCTTTCCTTCTCCTTTTCCTTTCTTTTTTATTCCTTTCTTCCTGTCATTCATTCATTCATTCATTCATTCAAGTTGGCGTCAGAGTGAGGGAGAGGATCTCAGGCAGACTCCATGCTGAGTGCAGAGCCTGACATGGGGCTGGATCTCACAACCCTGGGATCATGATCTTAGCCAAAATCAAGAGTCAGATGCTTAACTGACTGAGTCACCCAGATGCCCCTGCATTTTTCATTTCATTCATCATATTCTTTACCATAACTCTTTTCCAGTACAATTAACATACAGTGTTCTGTTTGTTTCAGGTGTACAGTATAGTATACCATAATTTTTTTGGTCCTTTTTTATGTTTTCTTATCTGTCAAAAAGTCTTGTATTGTTTATAATTGTTCTTATTTCATTGAATTGTCTGTTTTCTTGTAGCTCATTGAGCTCTCTTAAAACAATTATTTTGAAATCTTTGACAGTTTCTAGATCTGCATTTCTTTGGGGTGACTGATCAATTACTGTTTTCCTTTGGGGTATCCTGTTTCCTTGAATTTTTATGTTTCTTGTAGCCTTGCATTGATGTCTATACATTTCATGCAGTAGTCCCTTCTTCCAGACTTTACAGAAAGGTTTTGGTGGGGAAGATCTTTACCTGTGGGTGGATGTGAGTGCACCAGGTTGGTGGTGTGTGGCAATTCCAACTACAGCTTGATCAAGAGGCTTAGTGTCAGTGCAGCTCTGATGAGATCAGCGTCATCAAAGACTGTAGGAGTCCTCAGTAGCCAAGGCGATGTGTGTCCACAGTAGTAGAGAATGCTACTGGGAACCTCCTGATCTCTTTCTCCCACAGGAAATGTTTTGGCTGTGGGGTTCCCTTGATGCCGAGTCCAGCTCTTGGGTTCTTTGTGGTGGTGGTAGCATTGGTGTCTTATGTGCAGGCACCCGTGGAGTGGGTGTCTTGGTTCTAAGAGTGTGAATAGACATGGATTAATAGTAGTTCTAGGGTCCCAGTTTCTGAATACCCTGCTGCAGTGTTGACTTGCTGTGTAAGATGCAGTTGTATACTGACTATTGATGGAGCCTGTGACTGGAGCATGGGTACACCCAGTGTCTCTGGGATCGGTGGAGCTGACTAGCCCACAACGGCCATGGCTCTCGTGCCTGAGACCTGGGCACTCAGGTGACAGCCATGGAGTCAGGTTATGGAATAAGGCAACCATGGAGCAGTTGCAGGGCTGGGGTCCAGGGTATATGCAGGGTTGGTGTGAGCTCGTTTTTGGGTGGAGGGGTTAACTCAGTATATTATTCTCTGGCAGTTCCCCCATGGTGATAGCTGTTGATTACCTTAGCGCAAAAGCTGCCGGGGTCTTCTGCAGAGCAGGCACATGGGGTCCATGCCTACAAACACTTGGATACCTCTGCTGTGTGATGTGTGATGTTCTGCCGCTGTAGCAGGAGTTGTTGACGTTGTCTGCAGCAGAGGCTGCTGAGGTCCCCTGCAGAGTAGGGGAATGCAGTGGCATCAGCTCTTTGGCTGACAAAGCTCTCCCCTTCTTATTTTCTGCCTATATCCAGCTGTCTTCACTAAGCCAGTTCCCCATCGATTGATTCTTTCTTTCTTTCTTTTCTTTCTTTCTTTCTTTCTTTCTTTCTTTCTTTCTTTCTTTCTTTCTTTCTTCTTCCTTCCTTCCTTCCTTCCTTCCTCCCTTCCTCCCTCCCTCCCTCCCTCCCTCCCTTCCTTCTTTTTCTTTTTCAAGATTTTATTTATTTATTTGACTGAGATAGAGAAGAGACAGCCAGTGAGAGAGGGAACACAAGCATGGGGAGTGGGAGAGGAAGAAGCAGGCTCATAGTGGAGGAGCCCGATGTGGGGCTCCATCCCATAACGCCGGGATCACGCCCTGAGCCTAAAGCAGACTCTTAACCGCTGTGCCACCCAGGCGCCCCGCCCCATCGATCCTTTCTGTGTGGTTATTCTGTTTTTGTATGCTCCATTGTATCACTGTAGTATTTTTTTTCTATGATTTTAGTTATTTGAGAGAGAGAGAGAGCAAACACACAAGCAGGGGGAGTGGTAGGAGGAGAGGGAGAAGCAGGCTCTCTGCTGAGCAGGGAGCCTGATGCGGGGCTCAATCCCAGGACCCTGGGATCATGACCTGAGCCAGAGGCAGATGCTTAACCAGCTGAGGCACCCAGGTGCCCCTGTGTTCTGTAGTATCTTAATTGACTCTTAAGCTTGCCGAAGGCAAAGGCTGATTTCCTCTGCTCTTATGCTGACATCACTCACCTTGCTGTCTTTTGTGCTGAATAGCCCGGGACAGTGCTGGGTATTCATTTGTCCTGTTTTTCCCTTAGAACTTGTATCGTCCATGTCCCATGTAGTTGCTCAGGGCTTACAGGGAAGAATCCTTTGTGTATTACAGGATGGGCAGGACTGCAGACGTGGCAGAGTGGACTCATAGGGGCCTGGTCCTGGTCAGTGGCTGGAGTGTTCAGATCACACCAGGTCCCCCATGGTGAACCTGTCTTTATTCACCCACACTTTCATGCCATTTCCAGTGGCCACACTTCATTTGTACCTTTTCGTCTCCATTTTGTCATTTTGCCAGTTTGTCAGTTCTCTCATCATTTCTACTATGACTTCCAGCACAGGGATAATTTCTACCTCTCTGGACTCCACATCTCACCCATTTCTCTCACTGTTCGTGTATTCCAGCATTGGCTACGAGATGTTCATGTATCCCTGAATTGACATTGAACAGCAGCTAATCTGTTGCTGTTGGATTTTAATGGGCTTGGATGCATGCTTTTACCCAGCCTCACATCAGCAGTAGCAAAGGTCCTGCCAAAGACGGTTGGCAGAGAAATGAGTTGTAGTCCTTGGCTCTGTTTCTTGTCTCATAGCCTGTCTTTGTATCCTTCCCTGGTGAGGTCTCCACCATTCTGTGATCTTAGGGGTCAAATAATGCATAGTGGCTGCTCCTTCAACTGAATTCCAACTGTGTGTCTAAAAAAGCATGTCATACACTTCTGCCTAGACGAGATGGATGCATATATGTGATGGGCTCAGCCCCTCGCGATAGTGAACTCGAATTTCACCAGCGTTTCTTTGCCTTCAGGTTGCTGCTGTGGAGCAGAGGATGCGGAGGCACCCTTTGCACAGGGCACTTCTGTAGGCGCGTCACAGGCCGGGACGCCCACGGCAGCTGTGTCTTCCCGGAAGACCCACCCCTGTGAGATGTGTGGTCCAGTCTTGAGAGACATTTTCCACTTGGCTGAACACCAGGGAAAAGAAAACAGCCAGAAACTGTTAAGGTGTGGGGCGTGTGGGAAACGATTTTATTGCAGTGCAAAGTTTCAACAGCAGCAGGAGCAGCACGTGGGAGAGAAACCGTTTAGATGCAGTGTGGACAAGGCATCTTTTGTGAAGAGCTGCAGAATCCATGATTCAGGAAAGCCGTCTACCTGTGGAGAGGTTGAGAAGAACTTCCTGTCTGGCTCAAGGCAGCTGCAGCAAGAGGCCACTCACACTGGGGAGAAACCACACACGATCACCCAGTGCAGGGCAACTTTACAAAGCAGAAAAAGTTATCATACCTGGGGAGAATGCAAGAAAGCCTTCAGTCCCAAACACACGCTTGTTCAGGACCACTGTTTTGTGTGCAGTGAATGTGGGAAAACATTCAGGTACAAATCTTCATTTGCTATACACCAGAGATTCCATACTGGAAAAAGACATTATGAGTTTGGTGAATGTGAAAAATCCCTTAGGCAGAGCTCAACCCTCAGTCAACATGGAAAGACTCACACTGGGTCCAGGCAATACAAGTGCAGCAGATGTGGGAAATCCTTCAGCCACAAATCTGTCCTCATTTATCCCCAGAGATGGCACAATGGAGAAAACAGTTATGTGTGCAGTGAATGTGCAGGATCTTTTAGCCATAGCTCAGTGTTGATTCCATGTAGAGTTCAAACTGGTGAAAGGCCTTATAAGTGTAGTGACTGTGCAAAATCTTTCACCTCTATCTCTGCCCTCAGTTATCATCAGAGATCGCACACAGGGGAGAGGCCTTATGAATGCAGTGAATGTGGGAAATCTTTTATCTCTAGATCTGACCTCCGTTATCATCAAAGAGTTCATTCTGGAGAAAGGCCTCATGAATGCAGTGAATGTGGGAAGTCTTTTATCACTCGTACTGCTCTCCGTTATCATCACAGAGTTCACACTGGAGAAAGGCCTTACGAGTGTAGTGAATGTGGCAAGTCCTTTACTCGAAGAAATAACCTCATTATACACCTAAGAGTTCACTCAGGTGAAAGACCTTATGCGTGTAGTGAATGTGGGAAATCTTTCACCTTTAGCTCCAGCCTGCGTTACCACCACAGAGTTCACACTGGAGAAAGGCCTTACGAGTGTAGTGAATGTGGAAAATCTTTTAACAATAGGTGGACACTCATTCGACACCGGAGAATTCACACAGGAGAAAAGCCTTATGTTTGTAGTAAATGTGGGAAATCTTTTACCTGTAGCTCCACACTCCAGTATCATCATCGAGGTCACCTTGGAGAAAGACCTTATGAATGTAGTGAATGCGGGAGATCTTTTACCACTAGTTCTGCCCTCCGTTATCACCAGAGAGTTCATACTGGGGAAAGGCCTTATGAGTGTAATGAATGTGGGAAATCTTTTATTTCTAGGTCAGACCTCCATTATCATCATAGAGTTCATTCTGGAGAAAGGCCTTATGAGTGTAGTGAATGTGGGAAATCCTTTATCCGAAGAAATAACCTCATTTTACATCAGAGAGTTCACACTGGAGAAAGGCCTTACAAGTGTAGTGAATGTGGGAAATCTTTTAACAATAGGTGGACGCTCATTCAGCACCAGAGAGTTCACACGGGAGAAAAACCGTATGTGTGCAGTGAATGTGGGAAATCTTTTACCTGTAGCTCCACACTCTGTTACCATCAAAGAGTTCATGAAGGTAAAAGGCCTTATGAATGCAACGAATGTGGTAAATCTTTTACCTCCAGTTCCACTCTCCGCTATCATCAGAGAGTTCACACAGGAGAACGGCCTTACAAGTGCAGTGAATGTGGGAAATCTTTTACCTTTAGTGCCAGCCTTCGTTATCATCACAGAGTTCACAGTGGAGAAAGGCCTTATGAGTGCACTGAATGTGGAAAATCCTTTAAGGATAGATCACAATTCAATAAACACCGGAGAACTCACACAGGAGAAAGGCCTTATGAGTGCAGTGAATGTGGAAAGACTTTCAGCCAAAAATCTTCCCTATCAATACACCAGAGAATTCATAATAGCGAACGGTCTTATGAGTGTAGTGCCTGTGGGAAATCTTTTACATCTGTCTCTGGCCTTGGTTATCACCATAGAGTTCATAGGGGAGAAAAGCCTTATCAGTGCAGTGAATGTGGGAAATCTTTTACCAATAGCTCAATACTGATTCGGCACCAGAGAGTTCACACAGGAGAAAGACCTTACGTGTGCAGTGAATGTGGAAAATCTTTTACCAGTAGCGCTACCCTCTCTTATCATCAGAGAGTTCATGCAGGTAAAAGGCCTTATGAATGCAGTGAATGTGGGAAATCATTTACGTCCAGTTCCACCCTTCGTTATCATCAGAGAGTTCATGCAGGAGATAGACCGCATGGGTGTAGTGAGTGTGGGAAATCTTTTATCTCTAGCTCCAAACTACGTTATCATCAGAGAGTTCACACAGGAGAAAGACCTTATGAGTGCAGTGAATGTGGAAAATCCTTCAGGGATAGTTCCCAATTCAGTCAACACCGGAGAGGTCATACTGGAGAAAGGCCTTATGAGTGCAGTGAATGTGGGAAATTTTTTACACGAAAGTCTACCCTCTCTCAACATCAAAGAGTTCACAGTAGAGAAAGGCCTTAGGTGTGCAGGGAATGTGCAATTTCCTATTCACTGTAACAACACCGGAGGGAACTCTGAGGAGCCATCTCTCTGAACTGAATCTCAGACATCTAAACATGCACAGTGGGAGATCCCTTGTAAGTTTCAGTAATGTTGTAGGCTTGTGTAAATATGTTGCACTTTCTAAACTGTCCAGGGCTCTCTAAATTTAGCCCACTGCTAGATTTTTTTTTAAAAGATTTTATTTATTTATTTGACAGAGATAGAGACAGCCAGCGAGAAAGGGAACACAAGCAGGAGGAGTGGGAGAGGAAGAAGCAGGCTCATAGCAGAAGAGCCTGATGTGGGGCTCGATCCCAGAACTCCGGGATCACGCCCTGAGCCGAAGGCAGACACTTAACCGCTGTGCCACCCAGGCGCTCCCCACTGCTAGATTTTGTGACCAAAGCCTTTCACCTCTCCTGCCTGGGAGGTCCGCAAAGTGTGCAGCAGTCACCTCCACGGAGTATTCAGGGAAGCTGACCTTTGTTCTCTTATGAGTTAGAACAGGGTAGGAGTAACCTGAGCCCTTAGGGTCAGTTTCCCCATCTCCTTAACTACCTTGGGTATGGACCTGAATCACTGATGACCCAGGGTTTATGAGTTTGGCTGGCAGCTTACAGAGAATGACTGCCTTTTTCAGGGACGTGTTAGTCTCATGTGACACTTGTGATGAGTTTTTCCAGCTTCCAAGTCCCAAACAGTAATTGTCTGCCACACATTGCTTTGGCTTATGTGGTGATCAAGGCCTTACTCTTTAAGTCCTCTTTCATCTTGGATGCTGTACTTACTCTGTGGGGTAGTTTATGTATGGATATGGGCTCAGCAAGCATCGCTGGGTGAACTTTTTAGGAGTCTCAGATTGCCTGTGCTTGAGGAGGGGGAGGAGGATGGTAGAAAATAGCTTGCCAGTTTTGACCAAATTTGCATTGCTGCCCCACGACCTCTGAAAAAGTCCAGGGCTTTCTGGTTTTCATTTGAGATCTTGATGCTTTGTGTTTTAGGAGTCTCAGTGATGACCCCAAGGAGGGGGCAAGTGTGAAACCCTCAGATGCTTCTGAAAAGAGCATGAATTTTTTTTCCCTTACTCAAAGGAGATACCACAGGGGATGTCAGCACTGTTGAGGGATTATCTTTCCCAGCTTTACAAACAGCCATGTGCCCTGATGTCCACAGTCTTATTGGGCTAGTGTTACTGGTTATAAGACCACAGTGGGCAAAGGAAACCATAATTGGTACAGAAACACTGGCTTAATAGGAAGTGGAGGAGACTGCAGCCAACTAGATGCAATGTGCCTCTTCTAAAAATGGATCCCGACAAGTTTCTGTGACAGTGACTGCAGAATCAGTGTGTATACAAATCTCAGGACATCCAGGCATATTTATCTTGTGTGGGTAAAGTCGTTATCAGAGAAAAAAATAAAAACTAAAATAATCAAAAGTTCTGTGGTTTCCTGTCAGTGCTGTCTGCCTCAAAGCCACTACCACACTGGTGGGAAAAAAGATAAAGGAGGATCTGTATTCCTGAGATATGGCACTTATGACCCAGGAAGCATTCCTGTTCATTATATGGAAATATTCTTCATTGTTGTCCACATTTGCTGCCCCTGAGGTAATATCCCCACAGGCATGAGAAAGAGAAATGGAGTCAGTGTGGGGTTGTCAAACCTACTTTACAAAAAGAGTGGGACATAGATATTTTATCTTGAGCCATTTTTAAGGCTTTATTGAGGTATAGTTTATATGTACTAACCTGCATATATTTACAGTATAATTTGGTAAGTTTTGACATAGTTACAAACTTCTGAAATCATCATCATGGTCTCAGTAATGACCATATCTGTGACATTATGTTTACCTCATGTCCTTTTATAATCTCCCTTGCCCCTGATTTACTTTCTCTTAACAATAGATGGATGGATACCTTTGAATTTTTTGAATTTATGTTTGGAATTGAGTATTTTGTTGTTTTTCTTTCTGTGTCACAATTACTTTGAGATTCATTAATGATACTATATGAGTAGTGGGGGTTTTTTTGTGTTTTTTGCAGAGTAATATTTTTGGATATACTGGTTTATCCGTTTATCTGTGTATGAGGATTTGGGTTTTTTCTAGATTTTGACTATTGAAGATAAAGGTATTATAAACATTTGTGTTCTTTATGTGAATGTATGTTTCCTTGGTCTTCTGTTGGTAACTTAGAGAATGATGTCTGGGTCACAGGGTATGTAAATGTTTTACTTTTGATGATACCTTTTGCATCTTCCCAGCAGTGTATGAGAGTTCCGTTTCGTCCACATTCTGAGTACTTGGTTTGGGCAATCATTTTAATTTTAGCCCTTTTAATAAGTTTTTAGTGTTCTCTCATTTTAATTGTATTTCTGTAAGGATTCACGATGGGCATTTTTTTCAATGCTCATTTGCTATCTACATCTCTGGTAAAAAGCCTGTGCATATCTTTTTCTTATTCTTTGAGCTTTGGCTATTTTCCTGTAACAGGACAGTGAAACAAGTGTGTGTTTCCACGTGTACGCTATTCACAATGAAATGAATAGCTGTACCCTTTTAAATTTTTTCTGCATTATTGACGTGTTCTCCACATTCTTTTTTAATTTTTTTTAAGATTTTATTTATTTATTTGAGAGAGTGAACAAGCAGTGGGGAGGGGCTGAGGGAGACAGAGAGAGAGAAGCAGACTCCCTGGTGAGCAGGAAGCCTGATGTGGGGCTCCGTCCCAGGACCCGGGTTCAAGACCTGAGCCAAAGGCAGCTGCTTAACTGACTGAGCCACCCACATGCCCCATCACATTCTTTTTTAAAAGATTTATTTATTTATTTATTTACTTACTTATTTATTGGGAGAGACAGCTAATGGGGGATGAGGGTGGCAGAGGGAGAGGGAGAAGCAGATTCCCAGCTGAGCAAGGAGTCTTGAGGCTCAATCCCAGGATCCTGGGATCATGACCCAAGCCAAAGGCAGACACTCAACCGACTGAGCCACCCAGGTGCCCCTTTCCATCACATTCCCTTAAGTGCAGTCGTTGAAGAATATGATAAAGCCTTGCTTTGCAGTGGTTACACATTTTCCTGCTTTATCACCGTTGGGGTTGGTGGGTTGGAGCAGATGGGCGACAAGGTTGCATTAGTACAGGCTGGGCTTCGAGTCCCAAAGCCTGGCTGGGGGGTGATGTAGAGGTCATAATTAGGCTTCCCAAGTCCTGGCCCAGGGTCCCTAAGTTTAATTCCTGGATTCCTGGCCCTTGTAAGGACCCACAGGCAAATGCCCCCATCCAGGGCCTCAGTTTCATCCTATGTAAAATGGGGATTAGGAACTGCCCTATCCCTGGTCCATTGGAAGTTGTGAAGAGTTGAGCTGTCAATTCCTGTATAGTTCTACCTATGGGGAACAACCTAGAGCCAGGCACCTCTAGCTCTCCCTGTTTCCACCAGACCACTGTGCCCCTAGGTGTGTCAGGAACCGAGCTTCTCAGGAGCCCCTGAACTAGGTCAGTCCCCAAAACCCACCTGCAGGGAGGAGGGTCTGTACCATACTGAGTCTCGGTGTGGATTCCTGGGAATATCTGGGCAACTCCCCAGAGCCCCTTGAACCTCAGTTGGCTGACTGTGACATAGAAGTGATGATGGTGCTTACCTTGGCCCCTGGGAGCTTCAGTTAAAGTAACAGAACACTGAGCACTTACATGACAGAATTCCATGGGATTTTGAGCTTGTATATAATGTTTTTCTATCAAGTTTTTAATATAAATATTTCCATAACTTTCTTTTTCACAGTTCTTACTGTGGTTAGCTCTTAGTTATTGGCATTTATATTGCATTAGTAATATCCTAGTTTTGTTCATTCTATAGAGTGCCACATAAATCAATATATTTACTGTGGAATTTTGTCCAATCCATGTATGTTTGACCTAGCTTATTTTCTCTTCTGAATCACTCTGTAAGACCAAGAGCATGTTCACCAATTGGTGGATTATTTCAGAAATACTTTGATACGGGGCGCCTGGGTGGCACAGCGGTTGGGCGTCTGCCTTCGGCTCAGGGCGTGATCCCGGCGTTGCGGGATCGAGCCACATCAGGCTCCTCTGCTGTGAGCCTGCTTCTTCCTCTCCCACTCCCCCTGCTTGTGTTCCCTCTCTCACTGGCTGTCTCTATCTCTGTCCAAATAAATAAATAAAATCTTTAAAAAAAAAAAAAAGAAATACTTTGATTCATTTTCTTTTCTTTTTTTTTTAATTGAGAGAGAGTGCCCCGGTGGGGGGAGGAGGAGAGGGACAAGCAGACTCCCCGCTGAGCAGAGAGTCCCATGCAGGGCTTGATTCCAGGTCCCTGAGATGATGATCAGAATGACATGATGCTTAACCGACTGAGCCACCCTGGTGCCCTGATTCTTTTTCATATGTACTGAGAGAGCTCTTATGGACCTCTACTTGCTCTAACTGCCAGATTAATTCTCTTCAGGCCCTCTTTAGACAAATTTGATTTATGATGCTTAAATGCAAAATGACCAGTACTATTAAAGTATGTTATTCCACACATCAGAGATTCTTTTCACATAGCTATGTTTTGGTTCATTAAGAGTCATTTTTTTTTCTTTCCTAAAAATTCAATGCAAGTTTTACTTATTTAAAACTTGAACTGTTTAATAATATGATGTACACAACAGATGACCACTTGGAAAAACAAAAAACATTTTAATGAATTTTGTTAGAGTGCACTGGAAAGCTTCCAAGTTCATTTTAAAAAAATTCAGTGAAATGTTGCTGATATAAAGTAGAAATGATAAAGTAATAAATATATAGCTATATAAATTTTCTACAATTAGAATGTTTTTGACACATTAAAAAATTTCAGTCCACTTTAGTTTTAAATGTGTTAAATGTAAATTTTGAAATCAAGATGAAATTTTCATAATTTATTGTATAGTTGTGTGTGTGTATCTCCATATACTGGATAATTTTCACAAAAATTGTCTGTTTTAAAACTTTTCCTAATATTTTATGGCTTGTATGGGTACTGAAAATATTATAGTTCTTTTTTACATTATATAAGTTATTTTTGTGATTAAATTTTTTAGTTGTCTTTGTATTTTGCATATATTTTTATTTTAAAAAAGTGAAAAGCATATTTTGTGGTTTTAAATTGGGGTCTTGTTTTGTAATGACTTGCACATTTCAAGTGCAGGTTTGTTAAAAAAAAATATATATATCTTTTGTCTACGGCCATACCACCCTGAACTTGCCCGAGCTTGTCTGATCTTGGAAGAAAAAAAATCTTTTCTTTTAAATAATCTTAGGCTTTTTGTTTTCTTTTTTCCTTCTTCTTCTTCTTCTTTAAGATTTTATTTTTTTATTTGACACAGAGAGAGAGGAACACAAGCAGGGAGAGTGGGAGAGGAAGAAGCAGGCTCCCAGTGGAGGAGCCTGATGTAGGGCTCGATCCCAGGACTCTGGGATCACGCCCTGAGCTGAAGGCAGATGCTTAACGACTGAGCCACCCAGGCGCCCCAGCTTTTTGTTTTCATGTTAGGCTTGATGCAGTTAATTTTCTGTTTGACCTGAGATATAAATTGAGATTTTTTTTCTTTCTCATTTGGAATCCATCTTAATATTTTATTCCATTATCTATTTTCTCTACAAGTTGATAATCAAATTTAATACATATATGTTTATAAAAGTTTACCAATATACAGTTGTCAGGGGTATTCTCAGGCTGTCTACTGTGTACCACTAACCCATTCTGGTTTCCTTTCCAGAATAAGTTGTTAGATGTAAATGTAAGATTTCTCAATAAACTTACATTTATTACACTTTAGAAAACATTTCTTCTTTTTAAAAAATTTTTTAATTGAGGTATAGTTGACATGTAATATATTTCAGGTGTACAACATAGTGATTTGACACATACATCATGAAATGCTAACGTGTAGTTACAACCTGTCACCAAAGTCATTAAAATATTGTTGTCTATATTCCCTATTCTGTACTTTTCATCTCTGTGACTTCCTTATTTTATAATGGGACGTTTGTACTAATTAATCCCCTTCACGTATTTTGCCCATCCCCTACCCCTTCCTCCCTGGCAATCGCTAGTTTTCTATGAGTCAATTTCTCTTTGTTGTTTTGTTTTTTAGATTCCACATGTAAGTGAAGTCATACAGTATCTTTCTCCGTCTGACGTATTTGACTTAGCGTAATGCTCTCTAGGTCCATCCATGTTGTCATGAATGGCAAGATTTTCTTTTTTTTTTTTTAATGGCTGAGTAATAGTGCATTGTGTCTATGTATCACATCTTTATCCATTCATCTATCGATGGACACTTTGGTTGGTTCCATATCTTCTCTGTTGTAAATAATGCAATAAATAAAGGAGTGCACATATCTTTTTGAATTAGTGTTTTGTTTTTTTCAGGTAAATATCCAGAGTTGTAGCTATTGGATTGTATCAGTCTATTTTTAGTTTTTTGAGGAACTTCAACAGCGTTGCTTTCCAGAGTAGCTTCACCAATTTCCATTCCCACTAACAGCGCACGAGGGTTCCCTTTTCTCCATATCCTTGTCAACACATTTCTTGTCTTTTTAAAAATTATTTTAAAGATTTTATTTATTTATTTGACAGCACAAGTAGGGGGAGCAGCAGGCAGAGGGAGAGGGCGAAAGAGGCTCTCCACTGAGCAGGGAGCCCAACGTAGGGCTCTATCCCAGGACCTTGGGATCATGACCTGAGCTGAAGGCAGCTGCTTAACTGACTGGGCCACCCAGGTGCCCCTATTTCTGGTCTTTTTAATCCTAGCTGTTCTTACTGGTGATATCTCATTGTGGTTTTGATTTGCATTTCCTTGATGATTAGTCATATTGAGCGTTCTTTGATGTGTCTATTGGATATCTGTATGTCCTCTGTGGAAAAATGTCCATTTAGGTCTTCTGCCAAGTTTTAACTGGATTGTTTACAGGTTTTTGGTGCTGAGGTGTGTGAGTTCTTTATATATGTTGGATATTAATCCCTAATTGGATACATCATTAGCAAGTATCTTTGCCTTTTTGTTTTGTTGATGGCTTGCTTTGCCATGCAAAAGGTTTTTAGTTTGATTTAGTCCCATTTGTTTATTTTTCCCTTGTCTGAGGAGACAGATTCAGAAAAATATTGCTAAGATTGATATCCATGCCGTTACTGCCTGTTTTCCTTTGAATTTCATGGTTTTAGGTCTTATATTTAGGTATTTAATCCATTTTCAGTTTATTGTTTCTGAATGGTATAAGAAAGTGTTTCAGTTTCACTTTTTTGCCATGTAGCTCTCCAGTTCTCCCAATCCCATTGATTGAAGAGACTGTCTTTTTCCTCACGGCTTCCTTTGTCATAGATTGATAAGTGTGGGTTTATTTTTGGGCTCTCAATTTGAATTAATAACCTCAGGAATATTAGCATTTTTGTTTGAAATACACAAATTGTCTTTTTGTAGTAGCTGTATTTATAATATCTAATCTTTCTGTATAAAATGTCTTGTATCTATTTTTATTTAGGTCTGCTTTTCACAACTCCTGATACATTTTTGGATTTCTTTCAGTTCTTGTCACATTTGTTAGCATTAATTTGTTTTTTAAATTTTTATTTCATTTAGATATTTTCTCTAAATGTTTAAGTAGGAGAAAGCTTTATACAGGATTACCATGAATTTTTTTTTTACTTTTATTGCATTTACATAATTATCTTGTTAATATTTCATATGATTTTAAAAAGATTCTCAGCTATAGAAATGTTAACTTTGAGTTGTTCATTTGTTCTAAGTATAATTCATAAGTATGTCCCTAGTCTTAGAGCACTGAATATTCCAGACATATCGTATCCATCCTCTGATCTGTATCTCTTATGACTTCCAGAATAGACACACAGCTTCTCTGGTAGCCATTCCAGTCGTGACTTCCGCGCACCTGCTTTTTGTTCACACACAAAAGACAGGCTGGTGGTTTCCTGACCACCCCCAACTCAGTTTTACCAGAGCTTTTACATATCTTAGTACCAGTTCCTGATAGAACCCTCCACACCTGTTTACACTGGTTGCAAGAGATGATACATACAAAACCCGACATGCACTTCACACCCTGGGTTTTGGGTTTCTCCGTGATCTCCAAACTCAAGGACTGGGAAAATGAAATTTAGACTAATAGGAAACCACAACTCTGAGAACGTGTCAGCGGGGTTATGGACCAGTGTTCTTGCTCTCAGCAGCTTGGAAAGGCTGGACTTGTATCTTCCTGTTCACGATCTTCCCATTGGTCCCAGGGCTCTAGGAACGAAAGTACCGCACCTCCACTGGCCATTCCAGGCGTGACTCCGCCTCACACACTCTGTCACCTGAGGGCAGAATCCTACTGTCTCAGGGCCCCCCTCTAGCCTCTGCCCCAGCCGACCCCTCAGACCCGAGCCCACTTCCGCAGCCAGCATGCCAGCGCTCACACACGGGCCCTCGCCCACCAGCGCCTCCCTGTTCCGGACACTAGGGCCTGGACTGCATGGACGTGACGTGCTCGGGCCTTTTGGGTCTGGGTGGGGTGACGGCGGGGCAGAGATAGCCTAATATAATAACCTCCATCTCTAGAGCTGCTGCGGAAATCCTGGATTCATCCCTATATCCGGTTTCACTCCACTTTCCACATTAGAAAATCTGGTTACCTCTTACTAGGACATGCATCCACAATCCAACCACATCTCCTAAACCATGACTCTGTTCAATTAACCCTCACCTGAACTACAGCAGTAGCCTCAACTGCCATCTTACTTCCTCCTCCCTCAGCCCTGTGGTCTGTTCTCCATTCTGCAGCCAGATGTAGCCTGCTGAGACCTTGGTAACCGCTTCCTTTTACCTCCAGAATAAACACCCGAGTGTCATCCAGGTGTTCCAGTCTGACTCCTGACCTATTATTTTCCACTTGAAAAGAGACTTGTGGTTTCTGAACACTCTCAGCTCAGTTGTACTTAAAAGCATTTTACACATCCTCGAGCCAGTTTCTGGGATAATACCCATGCCTGTTTACGCTGATTACCAGAAGCCCATATGACCTGTGGCATCGACTTAGGTCCCTGGGGTTGAGTTTTTCCAGTTCCCAACCCTAGGATTGGGGGAATGGCACTTAAGACTCTCAGGAAACCACAACTGACAGAACACAATGGTGGCTTTGGGGCCAGTGAGGGACTGGAACACCCCTCACTTACCTGTGTAGGCTCCATTAGTGCATCTACAGTCATGGGAACCTGTGGGAAGAGGAAAGTCTTGGAGGAATGTGTCAGAGGGAGGGTTTGATGGGCTCATGCCTCACTGTACCCTTTCCTGGCCCTGGGATAAGGTGACTTCAGGCTAGCTTCTATCTTCTGTGCCTCAAGTGTTCAGTGTCACCTCTTAGCAATGATGTTGTATGACTTTGAGAAAAGATGCAAATGCCCTGGGCCTCGCCTCTATGTTCTGATCATTCCTCTCTGGTCTGTTCTCCTTTTGAAGTTTCCTCTGAAGAAACTTTTTTTTTTTTTAAGATTTTATTTATTTGACAGAGAGAGAGAGAGGGACAGTCAGCGAGAGAGGGAACACAGGCAGGGGGAGTAGGAGAGGAAGAAGAAGGCTCCCAGCGGAGGAGCCTGATGCGGGGCTCAATCCCAGAATGCCGGGATCACTCCCTGAGCTGAAGGCAGCCGCTTAATGACTGAGCCACCCAGGCGCCCCCCTCTGAAGAAACTCTTAAAACATAAACATAGATTGTGTCACTCCTTCGTCTACTATTCCAGACTTAATTCAGCCACAGAGTTCTGTTCCCTGCAGGCAGAATGTGGACCCCAGATTCCCAAACCCTCCCACCTCAGACCCCCTCCGTGCATCTGCACCAGCTGGCCCCCTTCAGCCCAGAACCCGCTCCTGAACGCCAGCAACTAGCACACTGGCACTCACACATAACCACCCCTCCCAACACACACACAACTGCCTCCCTGTTCTGGGCGAAGTGATAATTGCTCGAAGACTTGAAACCTTTTATTAGACCTGACTAAAAGAAATGAGAACCTAAATGACATCTAGGTCATATTTCTCAAACCTCCTTGTTATTCAAATGTGGCAGTAAGACTCTCACCTAAAATGTCTGTTGAACATAACAAGTATCAACCAACTATGAAATTCCCCTCTGAGGGACATGATGGACCCCAGAGCAGAAAACGAGGAGGCACCTTTTGAGCAGAGCATTTCTGTATTTCTGATAATCGCTTTGCAGCAAAGAGAGGAGATCATGGGCTTCAGATGCCTCATCTCAGAGTTCAGATGCTCCCTTTCTACCTTGACCTTTACAGAATATCAATAGTTAGGGTAAGAGAGGGTTGGTCTCAGCCTATCAATAATGATGCAACGAGCTAAGAATGCCTGGGGTTCAGTACTACTTGTGGCGAGCCTTCATAGATATTTCTCTGGAGCTAATGTTGGGGCTGGATGTCCCTCATGATTTTTATTATGATTGCAGGACACACCTCAGGGAAAACCATCAAGAACTTTGAAAAACCAAGGTTCATTACAGGTAGTGAAGGATACAAGGCACATCCAAGGACCACACAAGGCGGTCACCACTAGAGGGAGGGAGTGTGAACCCAGGGCTCTGCTTTGATTATGGTCATGAATGGGCTGCCTAGGGTTTCACAGGTTCCCTCTCTATTGGAGAATTGAAAATATAAGAGTGGGAATTGGGGCACAAAGGGAAAAACAGGGTCACTTGGTTATTTAGGCTACCTGGGGCTTTATACTAGTCATTTTACTAGTAGCTGTGTTACATAGCTGGCAATATGCTTTTTTCCAGACGGATGTCTTTGAAATTGATGTCTTGGAAATCAAAAGCTTATTGTCAGGCCCTTGTACTACAGGGAGGGATGAACAGGTGGAGCAGAGGATTTTTAGATCAGCGAAACTTCTCTATATGATATTATAATGGTGAATACTTGTCATTATACATTTGTCCAAATCCATATACGGTACAACACCATGAATGAATTCTTATACAACTATGGGCTTTGGATGATAATGATATGTCAGTGAAGATTCATAAATTGTAACAAATTACCACTCTGGTGGAGGTAATCTGGTAATGGGGGAGCATTGAATGGGGGGGGGATCAGAGATGTTGGGGAAATCTCTGTACCTTTTGCCCATTTGCTGTGATCCTAAAACGCTATAAAAAATAGTCTATTAAGAAACAAACAAAAAAAGATAGCATTAGTTAAGTTGTTCTCAGATTGAGCTGCTTCTCAGATTGCTAAAAGAAATTGAGTATATCTTAGTATATGGAGTAAAAAATGTGGATAAAAAGTGTTTTTTAGTGTGTAGGACACAATCTCCGATGATATAGGCAAGGGGGAAATTTTCTGTGGGATTGAGACGCAGAGCTCCTACTTGTCCACGAGCGTCAGGGCAGTCTAACATTCCTCTTCTTTGTTCCCACTCATGGCCCTCTGGAATTTTTTCTATTCTTCCTGACCAAACGTAATGAAACACTGAGTAGCGCTTGAGGCCACGGCCCTAACATAACGTTTCCAGCTATTCAAGGACTTATTTTATGACTGATTATGGGATGATTAGGCCATTTATGTTAAGTCGATCTCGGAGCATCTCAAATAAGATTTTTATCCTCTTGGAGTAGGTTGATTTTATGGAGTCTGAAACAATGTCTTTTCTCCGTCTTTGACATGGGCAAAACCTCTTCCTCCCTTGAGGTAGGAGTACCATTACTAGTACCTTCCTAGTACCGCGTAGCCAATGCTCCATGCTCTGGTTTATCAAGGGTGGAGAACCCCCTTTCCGGCCACCTCCAGAGCTCTAGGACTACATTACCCAGAAGATCGTGCGTTCAGAGGAGCTGAAGACGCCTCAGGACGAGGCGCATATGTGCGTGCGCATCGCGCTGGGGCGGGACTTCCGGCCTCCTGCTTTGGGCCGGCGTGCTTTGCAGTTCTGGGGGATCCTTTCCGCAGAGCTGAGGCGTATGTGACAGAGCGGAGTAAGCGTGAAGAGTCGTCCTCACTGCAGAGATTTGGGTCCGCGGCTGGCGACGCCGTCCGGACTGCCCTGCGCAGGGGACCGGACAGGAGCCGCCGGCCCGGGTGTCCGCTCCGCCCACCGAATCCGATGGCGGCGACCGCGCCCAGGGACCCAGCTCAGGTAAACGCTCGTCCCCCGGCCTTCCCCGCCGTCCCCCTACCCAGACTCGAGCGCGGGGCGCCTGCTCGCGTCCCTGCGGCCTAGGCCCCGGTGTCTGGGACAGGGAGGCGCCGGCGGGCGGGGGCCCGTGTGTGAGCGCCGGCGTGCTGGCTGCGGGAGCGGGCTCCGGGCTGAGGGGCCGGCTGGGGCAGAGGCTGGAGGGGGCCTGAGACCGGAGGTTTCTGCCCTCAGGTGACAGCGTGAGGTGGAGTCACGCCCGGACTGGTTAGCCAAGGTGAGGTGTGGTACCTTCAGATGAGGACTCTAGACGCCGGGGGGACATTGGGCCCAAGGAGGGACACGATCTCCTTTAGGATTTCAAGACTTCCCCAAGGAGTTCTAAAGAAGAGCAGATTGGGAGAGGGAGATCAGTGCACTGAAGCACTGGGAAGTTGAGTCTTTGTTCAGGGTCACATAGCTGGTAAAAGGCAACACCGAGCACTGAGACCCACTGAGGGTCTCTTGGCTCCAGGGCCAGGGAAGGGTACAGAGAGACATGAGCAACTTCCCGTGGTCAGCGCAGTCGTTAAGCGTCTGCCTTCGGCTCAGGGCGTGACCCCGGCGTTCTGGGATCGAGCCCCACATCAGGCTCCTCCGCTGGGAGCCTGCTTCTCCCTCTCCCACTCCCCCTGCTTTGTGTTCCCTCTCTCGCTGGCTGTCTCTCTGTCAAATAAATAAATAAAATCTTAAAAAAAAAAAAAGCCTGCCTTTTCCCCCGGAGTCCCAGGACTGCAGAAGTACTTATGGAACCAGCACAGGTACGTAGAGGGTGTCCTAGTCCTTTACTGGCCCTGACTACCGCTCAGATGTCCTCTGGATTGTGGTGTCCTAGGATTCTTATGTGTTGTTTTCAGAGTTCTAAGTCGATGTCAGGGGTTATATGAAGGTGTCCGCATTCCTGTCAGCCGACATAAATGAGTGTTTAGGGTTAACCCAGGAGCGGGTACCAGGATCTGCAAATACATGGAGGTAAAGCCGAGCTGGGGGTGTTCAGGAACCACAGATCTCCTTTTATGATATAAACAAAGAGCAGGGGGACAGGTGTCAGGACAGGAATAACTGCCTGAAAAATTGCGTGTCTATTCTGGAGGTAATGGGAGGTTTGGGTCACAGGAGAGAGAATGTTCGAAAAGTTGAAATAGTCTTCTTACTGTAAAGTGGAAAACAGACCATGGGAATGAGGGAGGGACAAGGGAAATCTGGGCAGAGGCTACTAACATAGACTAGGTGAGGGTTAATTGACCAGGACTGTGGTTTAGGGTAGTTGCATTTCTGGATGCAACCATGGGATGCATGTATTTTTTGTTTTGTTTTTGTTTTTTAAAGATTTTATTTATTTATTTTGTCAGAGAGAGGGACAGAGAGCGTGCACAAGCAGGGGGAGTGGCAGGCAGAGGGAGAAGCAGGCTCTCCGCTGAGCAAGGAGCCCAGTGCGTGACTTGATCCCAGAACACTGGGATCATGACCTGAGTCGAAGGCAGACGCTTCACCAACTGAGCCACCCAGGCATCCTGGGATGCATGTTTTAAAAACGGGAAACTAGGTTTTCTAATATGGGTGGTGTGGGAGAGAAACAGAGGTATCAGGGATAATCTCAGGGTGTTTGATCTTTGCAGCTGTAGGGGTGGAAGTTCCAACTGAGAGGAGGAAGTTGGTAGTAGGAATAATATTCACTGGGGGATATCAGAAGCTTTGTTTTGGCCACGTTTAGATTCTGAGGTGTTTCAGACATCACTGAGTGGAGGCATCAGATTGGCAGCTGGAAACCCAAGTTGGGAAATCAAAAGAGCCGTTCATATTGGAGGCATTCAAAATGTGGCATTTACTGTGTGGACCTAACTAAGTGACCTGTGATTACATTTAGGAGGTATAAGCTTCTTGTTAATTGGTGTGAAGCTGTTCATAGGCCAGGAAGTAGAGGGTAGGGGCTGAGCACTGGGTCTCTCGGTTGGGTACTTGAATGATGGTATTGAAATTTATAAATGCTGGTGAGGGAGGTATGTGTCCTGAAAGTTAGGGTGTATCAGACAGACTAGTCTAGCAGGTGGCCCAGGCTTCCAGGATAAGAATGGACGTGAGAGAGATGCAGAGTCAAGGGGTAATTCAGGCTAGATAGCAATCAGGCCAACGCTCTTGGTTATTCACATCTCTGTGGGTTTGCAATGATTTGAGAGGACTTTGGTGGGACCTGGGGTGTTTCATCCAGCCTGGTGGGTATGGTTAGGGGCAAATACGGTCATCTTTGAGAATCAGTAGCAATGGATGTGTGGTAAATGGACTGGGCTTTGAATGAGGGTTAGGTGGACAGAGGAGGTTGTCATTGCTAAGGGGACAGCAGGTACAGCACAGAAATGGAAGAGGGCCATGGGTTTCTGAGATCCAGAAGTGGTTCTGTTTGGCTTGGTCTCAGGCATGGAAGAGAGCCAGGTAGGGAGGTCTTCGTAGAAGGATTAGGTGTTTTCAGCTCTAGCAGGAGCCATGGGAGCTCTGGGTTAGTATTGAGACCTATTTGAATTTGCCAAACAACTCTGGATGTTTTCTGCTAAGTTGTATTTCATGGCCTAAAATTAAGGCCCATTATTATGTGCTGTCTTGACACCTGTTGAAACTCAAAGTGCCTGACATGGTCTGAGTACACATTCTCCTCCCCACTCTTGGATAGTCTCCTAGCCTTGCCTCCCTTCTCATCAAGATGACCAGAGAAGTTCGTGCTTATGCCTTTGAAATGGGTTTCAGTTCTCTACTGGCCCATGGAATTATTCACGTAAGCCCTTCACATTATCCTGTGGGAAACCAGGTTATTACCCCACCTCTTAGTCTTGTAAAACTTGCCTCTCACAGCCCCTGGTTGTTCACTGTACCCTTAGATGTTCTCTGTTCTTTCCTTTTTCCCCAGAGGCTGGTCCGTCCTTCTTATACCAGAACCATGGACACTGCTTGTTTCTCCAATTCCCTAAGCACATGCTGTGGCTGGTAAGTCTGAGGTGTGTGCACTGCCCTCTCCCTGAGCAGCCCCAACACAGAGTCAGGCATCTAGTGGTCATTGTAATTGATTCCTTTGCTTGCCCTCTCCCTGGTCTGGTGACTTTGTCTGGATCTAAGGCACCCGAATACATCAGTTGCTACTTCTTTCCTCTAGCTGACATTTCTTCATGACTGCCCGTGCCAGGAATTGCTAACACAGACATGGGTACGGTTACGGGGACCATGGTCTTTTCTTGCAAGACTCTCCTCTTAAGTTTTCTGTAATTGGTCCATCCTGTGTCCGTCTCCCCCCACCCCACCGCCATGAGCTATCACGTACTGAGTTGTTCTGGCCCAGTACTGTCCGCTGTTCTGTAAGGTCTTCCCCTAAGTAATTGCATCATGCAGGTGCCATGTATTTGCTCATTTTGGGAGTAGGTTGGAGAGCCTTTAAGTGGTTCACAGATGGCTGTTCATCCAGCCACAGCACTATGAGCTCAGGAGGATCCCGATTTGGAGGATTGGCCCCTGGGGGAGGGCATAAATCAGGGCTGTGTTTAAATTGTAGCAGAAACCTTTTCTGTTTGGTTAGTATTTTGGTGCCAGTGGGCACACCTCATTTCTGCTGTTTCTTCACCAGTCTTGACACTTTGCCTACTTGTCAACTCTACATGTCACTTCTACTCTAACATCCTGCGTGGGACCAGTCCCTACCTCTCTGGGCTCCACGTCTTACCTGCTTTTCTCACTGCTCCATCTGCAGTGCTTCCCAGCATTGACCTCTGCATATTTTATCATGAGGTGCGCATATATATCTTCAAATAATCCTTGAACACGAGCGACTCTATTGCAGTTGGATTTTCTTGGTCCTGAACATACCCTTCCACATAGTGGTCATGTGTCACCAGGAAACGAGCTGGCTGGAAGTGATTTGCAGAAAAACAGGTTATAGACCCTTCTGTCCTCCACACGTCACACGTCGTAGTTGTGTCCTTCACCATTTGAGACTTTCCCCGTTTTATGCTCTTTATTTCCCTGGACCAAGGCGCTCTGTCCTCAACCTGAACCAATTCTGGTTCTGCAGACAATCGCAGGGACTTGTCCTGAGTTTGTCACACATTCTTGTGTATGGGTGGTCCCCTCCAGCCAGAGTCAACATGGGCTCCTCCAGCATTTTATTTCTTTCAGGTTGTTGGTGTGGAGCAGATAATGAGGAGGCACCTTTGGAGCAGAGCATTTCCGTAGGAGTGTCACAGGTCAGGACTCCTAGACAGGTGTGTCTGCCCAGAAGGCCCACTCCTGTGAGGTATGTAGCCTAGTCTTGAGAGAGATTTTGCACTTGGCTGCACCAGGGAATGCATACCAGGCAGAAACCATACACCTGTGGGGCATGTGGAAAATGATTATGTTTTACTGCAAACCTTCCATAGCCCCAGAAGCAGCACATTGGAGAGAAACACTTCAGAAGCAGAGCCTCATTTGTGAAGAGCTGCAGGTTGTGTGTGTCAAGGAAGCCCTTTACCTGCAGGGAGGTTTTGAAGGACTTCTTGATCAGCTCAGGATCTCTCCAACAGTACGTCAGCGAGCAGTACCAAGTGTGTAGTGGCCTTACATGATATAAAAATGTATTATAAATGGGGAGGATGCATGAAAACTTGTGAGAACAAGTACACATTTATACAACACCAGAGAGACCTCTCTAGAACAAGACGTTACATATATAGTGCATGTGGGAAGTCTTTCAGCAAAAGGTACCGCCTCAATCACCACTGGAGAGTTCACACTGGAACAAGGGCCTTAATGAGTGTGTGGAATGTGGTAAATTATTTAGCATCAAGGCCAGCCTCATTCAGCACCACACAGTTCACACTGGGGAAAGGCCTTATGTATGCAGGGAATGTGGGAACTTCTTTACTTACAGATCTCTTTCATTACCTGAGGTTTCACACTGAATCAAGGCCTTTTGAGTGTGGTGAATGTGGGAAACCCTTCAGATGGCGCTCTGTTGCTCCTGCAGTGTTGGAAAGTTCACACTGGATTACGGCCTTGTGAATGACTGCTCAGGTGGAGGACCTGGCTCACTGAGTATCAGAAAATTCACATAGGAAATTTAGGGAATTAACGTCGATGTGTGGGGAGAGTGCTAGCTCTGTAGTCCTTATAACACAGCAGGTGTCCCTTATGAGGGTGCTATCTACCTGAATTTAATCTCCTACATCAGAACAGCCACTAAATTCCAGGTATGTGAGAGGTGTGTATATATAATACATATATATAAATAAGATATATACATTTTTTAAAAAAGATTTTATTTATTTATTTGACAGAGCACAAGCAAGGGGAGTGGCAGGCAAAGGGAGAGGGAGAAGCAGGCTCCCTGCAGAGCAGAGAGCCCCACGGAGGGCTCAATTCCAGGACCCTGGGATCATGATCTGAGCCAAAGGCAGTTGCTTAGCCAATTGAGCCACCCAGGCGCCCAGAGAGGTATATTTTTAAAATGCCCGGGCCATTGGCAGGTTTATGTCCCTCCGTTCTGTTGCAGATGCTTTTCTACTTCTACCCCTTGGAAGGTGCCCAGGGTGTGTCTCATTCACTGACTACGTCGTCGTATTTAGGGAAGTAAAACTTCCCTGTTCTCCTATTTGTGAAAGGATGTGTGAAAAAGCCTGACCATTCTTTTCTCATTTCTTTCTCTCTGATGAGTTAGGCCATGGACCTAACCCTTTTTGGGCCCAGAGGTCAGTGCTCATGATTTGAAAACATAGACTTCCTTTTTCAGGGGTGTTACTGGTCTCCCATGACTCTTGTGATGGAATTTTCCAGCCTCCAAATCACAAACCGAGGAACAGCTTGCCTTCCATTGTTCTGATTTGTGTGATAACAAAGGCCTTATTTAAGGCACCTTTAATCTTGGGGGTTCTATTCACTGTGTACGTGGCAGTTTAAAAACAACTATTTGAGTTGTTCTGCTGAGAACAACTGAGTTCTAGTAGCATGAAGATATGACTAGCTTTTGTTGGACCCAAACTTTGTGTGCCTCAGGTAGGACAGTATTATGGCAGACTGTATATAGCTCTCTCATTTTGGCCTAGTTTGCATTGCTGCCCACAGCCTCCCAGGAAAGACTGCAGGGCTTTATGGTCCTTATTTGTAGCTTGGATGGTATTTTGTAGGTTCAGAGGTCAACCTGAGGAGGAGACAGTTGTGACAACCTCTGGTGTTTGTCAGAATTGTTCTCTTATTCACAGGGGATGTTGCATTGTGTTCAACACTGGTAAGGGAAATCTGTTCCTCGGGTCCTGCAAAGGGGCCATGTGCTCTGGTGTCCAGAATTCTTTAGGGTGGTGCCACTGGTTGAAAGATCATAGGGGGAATCATAATTGTTAAAAACAAACAAATAAAAAAAACCCCACTGGATTTATAGGGAGTGAGGACACTACAACAAACTGGTTGGGATGGGCCTCTTTTAAAAGGGTGTCCACAAGGTTTAGTCACTACGGCTGTGAAGGATGAGCAGGCACAGAAGTTGTCAGGATTTCCAGAAGGGTATATCTTCTGTAGCTGCTGGCCTGTCAGAAAAAAAAAGGTAAAGTTTTTATGACTTGTTGCTTTTTGGCGCTCTGTCTCAAGGCGATGTGGAGAGGAAGCTGATGTCTTGGTCAGCGATTGTGGCCTTTGTCCCGCAGCCTGCATTCTTTTGAATCTAGTGGAAATGGCTTTCGTTGTTTACCTGTATTTGTTATCACTGAGGCGAGGCATCCCCTCCTGGGGCATGAGGAGAGATAGTGGAGTCAGTATAGGGGGATTTTACAAACCAGTAGGAAATGCAGATTTTATTTTGAACCATGTATTTAAAGCTGTGATAAGGCATAGATGACATGCAATAAACCGTACATATTTAAACTGTACAGCTCAATAAGTTGAAATTCATTTAACCCAGGAAACTCATTACAATCACGAAAATGGACCTATCTATCACTCCCATATTTATGTTCAACACTTTAA
Organism: Ailuropoda melanoleuca; assembly: GCF_002007445.2. Classification (NCBI taxonomy): domain Eukaryota; kingdom Metazoa; phylum Chordata; class Mammalia; order Carnivora; family Ursidae; genus Ailuropoda; species Ailuropoda melanoleuca. Next base: position 24,628,785 of record NC_048229.1, read on the forward strand.
TGATATCTCTCTCTGTCTCTCTCTCTCTCTCTGTCCTTCAGCAACCATTCATCTACTTTCCTTTATAACAGATTAGTTTGCATTGCCTAGAATTTTATATGATTGAAATAATAGTTTACCCTTTTTTTTTTCTCCCATGGGTGCCCTCTGCATAATGTTTATTTTCAGATTCGGCAATGAAACTTACATGAATAGTTCATTATTTTTATATCGCTGAGAAGAATGATTTTCTGTGAATTACCACTATTTGTTTTTTGTTTTCTTTAAGATTTTATTTATTTATTTGACAGAGAGACAGCCAGCAAGAGAGGGAACACAAGCAGGGGGAGAAGGAGAGGAAGAAGCAGGCTCCCAGCGGAGGAGCCTGATATGGGGCTCGATTCCAGTACTCCGGGATCACGCCCTGAGCCGAAGGCAGACGCTTAGCGACTGAGCCACCCAGGCGCCCCCAACTATTTGTATATTCATTCATCTGTTTATGGATATTGACTGCTTTCCAATATTGGTTGTTAAAATAAGATTACTACAGACATTTTAATACAATTCTTTTTGTGGCTATGTTTCATTTCTCTTGTGTTAATACCTACGGGAACGATGCTGGAGTCACAGGCTGAGTGAATGTATTAACTTTTTCAGAAATGTCAAGCTGTGATCTAAAATGGTTCTTTCTACTAGCAGTGTGTAAGAGTTCCACTTCTTCCATATCCTTGCCAGTAGTAGATACAGTTAATCTTTTAAAATTTTGACCCTTTTAATGAATATTTAGCAATTTTATCTCAGCTGTGGTTTTAGGTGCGTTTCCCTGATGTTTAGCATTTTTTCATTTGTTTATTTGCCAGATTGTCTTCTTTGATAGAATGTTGGTTATCTTTTACCTGCTTTTTAAAAATGAATTTTGGCAAATAAGATAGTGAAAAAAAACAAAGAAAGATCAGAAAGATCATGTGCCATAAAACAAGTCTTAACAAATTTAAGAAGATGGAAATAATATCTAGTATCTTTTCTGACCACAGTGGTATTAAAGTAGAAATAAGAGAAAAATGGGAAAACTCACAAATAAAAGGAAATTAAACAACATACTCCTGAACAACCAGTGGGTCAAAGAAGAAATCAAAAGGGGAAGAAAAGGGACACCTGGGGGGCTCAGTCGGTTAAGCATCTGCCTTCGGCTCAGGTCATCATCCCAGAGTCCTGGGATTGAGTCCCACATCAGGCTCCTTGCTTGGTGGAGGGCCTGATTCTCCCTCTGCCTCTGCCTGTCGTTCCCCCTACTTGTGCTCTCTCTCTCTCTGACAAATAAATAAATAAAATCTTAAGCAAAACAAAAGGTAAATAAAAAATTATCTTGAAACAAATGAAGATGAAAATACAACATACCAAAACTTACCGGATGCAGGGAAAGCAGTTATAAGGAAAGGTTATAGATATATATATCTACATTGAGATAAAAGATCTCAAATAAGCAACCTTTACACTTCCAGGAACTAGAAAAACAATAAATTAAGCCCAGAGTTAGCTGAAGAAAAAATTGATAATGGTTAGAACAGAAATAAATAGATACTCGAAAAACAATGGAAATGATCAATGAAACCAAGAATTTTTTTTTAAAGAAAAACAAAATTGACAAAACTAGCTAGATTAACTAGCTAGATTAGTGTAAAAAAGAGAAAGGATCCAATTAAAATTATATAAAAAGTGGAGGCCTTACAGCTGATACCACAGAAATAAAAGGATCACAAGAGTCTCCTGTGAGCAAGCACAGAACTCTGCGTAAGAAGACTGTAAAGCAGGAAGGTTTGGTGTTTTGAGGCCCATCTATCAGCCACAGTGACTGATAAATTGCCCTTGTGCTCTAGATGAGAGCTGTTGAAATCCTAGTTATATGGAGAAAACCAAACACATATCACATATTTTTCAAAAGTTGGGAAGACAGCCTTCCACATCACAGAGGACATTTGTGTGTTCTTGCATATGCACATTCTATCAAGACAAAATTCCATGTCCCTTAGGTGTTAGATTGTTTTGTTTCATTTGAAACAGTATTTCTTCTCTCAAACACTTAAGTTTCCCACAAAATATTAAATGTATAATATATGACCACTTGAAAACAGATGAACTCATAGCAAACATCAGTTGCCTCATCCCTGGAATCCAGTCACTCAGACCAGAAATATAATTTAAAAGGTTTAAAAGATATTTGTAAGTAAGAGGAATGGAAAGAGCAAAGGGGTCAAGGTACAGGATGAGATTAGATGAAAGCTGCTTAAGTTAGGAAAAAACATCTTAGGAAAACATTTGAATTTTGAAACTGATAAAATCACTTACAACCTTTGCTACCTGAAGTAACTCAGTCTCTTCCTTAAATTCGTATTTTCTCCATTTAAGAGGGGAGGGAAGATTTTTCTTCTTTTGCAGTTCACAGAATTTTTTCCTACAGAAGTACAGTCTTGGTTTCTTAAGCATGTCCTCACCCAGTTAGAGAAACATTATCATACTCCAGATGGTGTCTTGAGATTTGGAGTCTCTGAATTGGGAGCTTCCCACATACTGTGTTATCTTATGTCATTTATAAGAGTGCATTACAAAAATATTCACGGCTCTGCAGTGTGAAGAGGCAACATGAGGATTTCAAAAGGCAGATGAAACAGCAGAAGACAAATACAGTCTAATTGTACTATGAAGATTTGGTTTCATATCTACATCAAAATTCATACAACTCCACTCTTGAGGATTCCACTAAATAATATGAAAAACAGGGAAAATGTCTGACATCTAGGACCTGTCCTAAATTCAACTCAGTCATATTTCCTCTTCATTTGCTAGGAATAAATTACCATGAAGAATATTTCAAGTCTAGGAAGCCACTCCAGATGGTTCATCATTTTCCTGTGTCTCCCCTTCATGGAAGTTTAGTACACAGTTACTGCATACATTTAGTAAATTATCTGTGGCCAGGTGTGATCTTGGATCAGAGAGAGAGTAAACACATAGAGTAAAGCAAGAGAGTGATGGAGTAGACAGAGGTGAGAGAAGGAGAGAAGAGAAAGAAAGAACGAGAGATGAATCATGTTAGAAATCACAGGTTAAAAAATTTCAGGAAGTGGCACAGTTCTAGAAAATGAGAGACATGATTTTTTTGAATGTGGAATACGTGAGATGTTTTCTGGTGAGAAGGATATTTAAGTCAATTGTTTCCTTAAGGTGTAGAGAATGAGCCGTTGTTCATTAGAAAAATCGGGGGCAAGCTATAGTGCAGCTACAATCTAGACTCTGATGAAAACCCAGAATCTAAGAGAAATGGGACAGTATAAGTCGTCAGGATTGAGAAAAAGGACTGCCGAAACCACATGACAGGAACGGAACTAAAGTACATTTTCTTTTTTTTCTTTTTTCTTTTTTTTTTAAGATTTTATTTATTCATTCTACAGAGATAGAGACAGCCAGCGAGAGAGGGAACACAAGCAGGGGGAGTGGGAGAGGAAGAAGCAGGCTCACAGCAGAGGAGCCTGACGTGGGGCTCGATCCCACAACGCCAGGATCACGCCCTGAGCCAAAGGCAGACGCCTAACCGCTGTGCCACCTAGGCGCCCCAAAATATTTTCTATTTTAAATTGTATTTAATTTTAATTGGGTTCCACACCCAAAGTACGGCTCAAACTCATGGCCAGCCAGGTGCCCTTCTATTTTAAAATTTTAATTAATTAATTTGTTTGTTCATTTTTAAATTTTTATTTGGAAGAGAGAGTGAGAGTGAGCGTGAATGTGAATGTGGGGGGAGGGGCAGAGGGAGAAGCAGGCTCCCCGCTGAGCAGGGAGACCTATACCAGGCTCGATTCCAGGACCCCGGGATCATGACCTGAGGGGAAGGCAGACACTTAACCAACTGAGCCACCCAGGAGTCCCTATTTTTAATTTTTAAAATAAACTTATTTTAGAGCAGTTTTAGGTTCATAGCAAAATAGAGCAGAAATTACAGGGAGTTCCAGTTTACTGCCTGCCTGTCCCGAGACACAAAGCCTGCCCGACTCTGAGCATCCTATATTAGAGTGGCTCATTTGTTACAATCAGTAAAACTAAATGGACACATCATTATCACCCAAAGTTCATACTTTAAATTAGAATTTGCTTTTGGTGTGGTGCATTCTGTGGATTTGACAAACGTATAATGATATGTGTCTATCATTATAATATACAGAATAATTTTGCTACCCTAGAAGTCCTTCATGCTCTGAATATTCATCCACCCCTTACCTTAACCCCTGGCAACCACTGATCTTTTTACTGTCCAAAGTTTTCCTTTTTCTAAGTGTTAAATAATTGGAATGACACAGTATGTAGCCTTTTCAGATTATCTTCTTTCACTTAGCAATATGCATTTTTGGTTCTTTTGTGTCTTTTCTGGCTTGAAAGTTCATTTCTTTTTAGTGCTGAATAATATTCCATTGTTGAATATACTAGGGTTTATGTATCCATTTATCTGTTAAAGTGAATCTTGGTTGCTTTCCAGTTTGGCAACTATGAATAAAGCTGCTATAACATCTGTGTGCAAGTTTTTGTATGGATATGTTTTCAGCCCATTTGGGTAAATACCAAACAATGTGATTACTGGATTGTGTAGTAAGAGTATGTTTACTTTTGTTAGACACTGTCAGACTTCTTTCCAAAGTGGCTATGCAAGTGTGCATTCCTGCCAGAAGTGAATGAGACTTCGCGTTGTTCCACCTTCTCACTAGCATTTGATATTGTCAGTGTTTCGGGTATTGGCAATTCTGTTAGGTGTGTAGTAGTATCTCATTTTAATTTGCAATTTCTTAATGACATATGATGTTGAACATAATTTCATATGCTCTGGTGATAGGTGTATCTTATTTGATGAGGTGTCAGTTAAGGTCTTTTGTCAATTTTTTGTTTTTGTTTTTGGTATTTTTTGCCCATTTGTTAATCGAGTGTTTTGTTACTGTTGGGTTTTAAGAGTTCTTTGTATATTTTTGATAACAGTCTTTCATCAGATGTGTCTTTGTAAATGCTTTCTTCTGGTTTGTGACTTTTCTTATTCTCTTGATATTTGTCTTTTGCTGAGCAGAAGTTGTGAATTTTATTGAAGTCCAGCTTTATCAATTATTTCTGTAATGAATTTTGCCTTTGGTTTTGTATTGAAGACGTTAGCATCATACCCAAGGTTACCTAAGTTTTCTCCTATGTTATCTCCTGGGAATTTTATAGGTTTTGTTGTTGTTATACATTTAGGTCTATGATCCACTTTGAGTTCATTTTTGTGGAGGGAAAAAGGCTATGTCTAGATTCTTTTTTTTTTTTTTTTGCCTGTGGATGTCCAGTTGTTCCAGCATATTTGTTGAAAATATTATTTGTGCGCCATTGCATTGCTTTTGTTACTTTGTCAAAGATCAGTTGACTCTATTTCTGAGCTCACTATTCTGTCCCATTAATCTTTTTATCCTTTAGCCAGTAACACACTGTCTTCATCACTGTAGCTTTACAGTAATCTTGAAGTTGGGTAGTGTCAGTCTTCGACCTTGTTCTTCTTCAATATTGAGTTAGTTAGCTATTTTGATTCTTTTGCCACTCCATACAAACTTTAGAATCAGTTTGTCAATATCAGCAAAATAATTTGCCAGGATTTTTATTAAGATTGTGTTGAATATATAGATAAATTTGAAGAAAACTGATATCTAAACAATACTGAGTCTTCCTGCTCATGAACATGGTATATCTCTCCATTTATTTAGTTCTTCTTTGATATCTTTCATCAGGATTTTGTGGTTTTCCCCATATATATCGTGTACATGTTTTGTTAGATTGATACCTAAGTATTCATTTTGAGGGTACTAATAATGTAAATGGTAATATTTTTAATTTCAAATTCCATTTGTTCATTGCTGGTATGATACACTGATTTATAAGAAATGTTGTATTATTATATATTCTATCATTTCTTAGATATATTGGTCTTCATCCATAGTTCCTGAAAACGCTTCAGAGCTATAAAGGTAAAATGAGTGTCTTGTTCTTAGTGAAGGTGATTTTTTCTTTCCGAACCCACCCAACGTTCAGAGACAGTTTGCAGGAAGAGCGATCATGTGATAAAGGACTAGAACTTTGAGTCCCTATTCCCAAGCCCCCACCTCCAGGGAAGGAGAGTGGCTGGAGGTCTCATCAGCCAGTGGCCAATGACTTAGGCATCATGACTCTGTAATAAAGCCTTCATAAAGACCCAAGAGGACAGTCTTGGTCTTTTTGGAGAGGTTTCACGCTTGGAGAACCAGAATGTTTGCATGTGCCGCCAAGCCAGGCCCTGAGCTCCATGAGAACAGAAAGACCTCATGGAGTGACGTAAGAATTCTGGAGATGGATAATCTTGACAGTTGCACTACAATGTGAATGTATTTACTGCCACTGAATTGTACACTTAAAATGGTTAAAATGGTAACTTTTCATTATGTATATTTTATCATAATAAAACATGTTACAATTACTCAAAGATTACTTTCTCAAACGTTAGTGTTTTTCACTAATGAATTGTAATTTTTTTTTAAGATTTTATTTATTTATTTCAGATAGAGTGTGAGCATGAGCTGGGGAAGGGAGAAGCAAACTTCCCTCTGAGCGGGGAGCCCAATGTGCGGCTCGGTCCCAGGACCCTGGGATCATGACCTGAGCCAAAGGCAGACGCTTAACCAACCGAGCCACCCAGGTGCCCCATGAATTTTAATTTTTGAAAAAAACTTATTTTAGAGCAGTTTTCAGTTCATGGCCAAATAGAGCAGAAATTACAGGGAGTTCCTGTATACTACTTGCCTGACCCCAGATGCACAGCCTCCCCCACTATGAACATCCTATATTAGAGTGGTTCATTTGTTATAATGAATAAACCTAAATTGACACATTGTTATCACCCAAAGTTCATAGTTTATTTTTATTTTTTAAACATTTTATTTATCTGACAGAGCACAAGCAGGGGGAGCAACAGAGGGAGAGGGAGAAGCAGGCTGTCCACTGAGCAGGGAGCCCAATGTGAGGCTCGATCCCAGGACTCTGGGATCATGACCTGAGCTTAAGACAGTTGCTTAACCGACTGAGCCACCCAGGCGCCCCCAAAGTTCAAAGTTCATAGTTTAAATTAGAGTTCACTTTTGGTGTTGGACCTTCAACATTTTGGAGTTCTAAGGTAGAAGGATCTATTAGGGAACCATAAAATATCCTGCTAACCCAAAAAACTTCTGCACACAAGTAGAAAACAGTTTTATTATTAATAAGCATTGAAACAGATGTGATGTGCATCACAGGCAATCCAGTAAAGAGATTAAATCTCACCTTTTCATACAATCAGGCAGATACAACCTATTACATACATGTTCTTAAGAGAAATGTGAACTAGTCCATAAGTAAGAGGACTTGATACACCATTTGCCAAATAGTTCATCATAAATTCACTGGGGTGGCCATTTGCATTTGCTAAGTGCTTTTGTCTAAGTGTACAATAACATATACCTGCCGTAAGTGACTATAAAAATGGCAAAATACACAGAATTCCTGCTTTCAGGTGTGGGACAGCACATAGCATGGGGCTGTGACCCTTAAGGACAGGGCAACAGATGAGGTGTGCTCCCATCTTCCTCCCAGGGCAATTTCTAAACCTGTTACAGGGAAGTGGAGCCCAGACAACAGGTGGGGTAACAGAGATGAGGACCTAGGGCTCCAGAGGGAGCTGGAATCCTGTGTTTGTGTTTTCTCAGGGGAGTCCTACCCAGATAGGGGTGTTCTGAAACCTCAAGTCTGGCCTCCCTCAAGCCTCAGCCCCAGAGGTGTAACCCTCACACTAGATCAGAAGTCAGCACCAGCCACTGTATCCCAGCTTCCTCCTACAGAGGCAGTGTCCTCACCTCAGGCTTAGAAGCTGAGGTCCCATTTTCTCCTACTTGAGAAGTCGATGCCCCACCTGTGGCAACTGAGCGGTACTGGCTCCTCTCTTGCACATGTGTCCATGCAATTTTGTGCACCTGCCCTCGGGTCAGTATGCGAACTCATGGACTCTGCATTAGGAATCTCGGCTGAGGGGCGCCTGGGTGGCTCAGTCGTTAAGCGTCGGCCTTTGGGTCAGGGTGTGAGCCCAGGGTTCTAGGATCGAGCCCCAAATCCGGCTCCCTGCCCAGCGGGAAGCCTGCTGCTCCCTCTCCCACTCCCCCTGCTTGTGTTCCCTCTCTCGCTGGCTGTCTCTGTCTGTTAAATAAATAAATAAAATCTTAAAAGAAAAAAAAAAAACACTTTCTTTAAAAAAAAAAAAAAAAAAGGAATCTCGGCTAAACCTGGGCCCTGGGACGTGGTTGCCAGCCTCCAGGCCTTCATACTGTCATTACTTGGTCTGGTTTTCCTGCCCATGGGGAGCTATAGAGGGGCTTGACCAGCCCACTTGGAGGACTCTAGGCGCCCCTGAGGAGTTTTTTTTGGCCTTGGAGAAAAGGTCTTATAGAAACTGAGAGGTAATGAATAGCCATGTGCCCTGCTCCCTCCCAGCAGCTGGCCAGCTGTGCACAGAATGCAAAGCAGTCTTTATTTATTTATTTATTTATTTATTTATTTATTAAAGATTTTATTTATTTATTCGACAGAGATAGAGACCGCCAGCTAGAGAGGGAACACAAGCAGGGGGAGTGGGAGAGGAAGAAGCAGGCCCACAGCAGAGGAGCCTGATGTGGGGCTCGATCCCGCAATGCTGAGATCACGCCCTGAGCTGAAGGCAGACGCCCAACTGCTGTGCCACCCGGGCGCCCCTATTTATTTATTTTTAAAAATATTTTATTTTTTTATTTATTTGACAGAGAGAGAGAGTCAGCGAGAGAGGGAACACAAGGAGGGGGAGTGGGAGAGGAAGAAGCAGGCTCCCAGCAGAAGAGCCTGACATGGGGCTCGATCCCACAACTCCGGGATCACGCCCTGAGCCGAAGGCAGACGCTTCAGGACTGAGGCCCCCAGGCGCCCCCAAAGCAGTCTTTAAAAGAAGGCAGCTTTAGGTCTATAAGGCTTCAAGAGAAGGAAGTATCAGTAAGTATTGGCTATAAAGTGAGAAAGTAGGTTTAGGTTGTCCCAGGTGTATTCAGTGAGAAAAACCAAAATGTGGATTGGTGTACAAAGTCTGACTTTATTTTTACTGAGACAACAATTTATAAAGGAATGTATTTGAACACATGGTGTTCACTATGTGATGCACACATGTGCAGACACAATTCTGAAAAGATAATGCTGTACTGTCAATGTTTTTCTCCAGAAGGTAGAACTATCATAGACTTTCCACATTCTATTTTATATATGTTTTTTAAAGATTTTATTTATTTCATTTAGAGGGAGAGAGCAGGTGAGGGACAGAGGGAGAGAGAATCTTGAGCAGACTCCTCGCTGAGCACGGAAACTGACAGGTGGCTTGATTTCTCCACCCTGAGATCATGACCTGAGCCGAAACCAAGAGTCGGACACTTAACTGACTGAGCCACCGAGGCACCTTTCATATTCTATTTTATAATTGTATATAATATTTTGTATTAGGGAAAATAACCTGTACTGATCCCTTCTTTTTAAATATCAATTCAAAAATCCTGCACATTTAGAGGTGACTCCTGTTATTGTGAGAAACACTGTGACCTGGTCTATGGAAACCACAGTAGTACAATGAAATGTTATATCACAATCACTTGAAAAATTGTTAAAACACAGATTCTAGGTCTTGATCCACAGAATCTCTGTTTCACTAGGCTAGTTTCTGAAATGAGAATGAGCATTTCTAACAAATCACCAGGTGACATGAATGGTAAAGGTCTAGGAATCAAACTTGAAAACCAGGATTTGATGAAAAATGAGGCTGCCTAGTTCCAGGCCTTGTAGTCTACCACAGTGAAAAATTGCAGACTCCCAGACGCAGAGCCAAAGTTTCTCACATATATCCCGAGCGTCTCTGCAGTGAGCAAGTTAGGCTAATGGCCAACCTGGCTGGAGTCTTCAACTGCTGTGAGGGCTCCACCTACCAAAGCTATCTAGCCACCTGCGTATTTTGCCTAGAACTTATTCCAAGAACACTCACATAGTTATCCCTCATACCCTTTTTTTTTTCAATGACCCTATTATCAAAGAGGCCTACCTTACTGCACTATGTAATACACATACCATACTTGCACATTCACCTTATGTTCCTCCATTGTGCCTACCACATTCCAAGATGCTATATGATTTAGGATTTCTTCTTGAGTTCTGTGACATCCTTGTGTATCATATAACCCCCAGGAGGGCAGGAGTCTTTTGTCCCTTTGTGTCCAAATGTCTCCTATACAATAGGTTCTTGAAGCCAAATAGTCATTATTTGTTAGAACAGTGAGTACACAAAACATCTTAGCTTCCCTTTATATTTTTACAATTCTGCCTATTCCTGACATCCCCATTAGCTTTCCCTGAATGCTGGTATCACTTAATTTCAAGAAGGAGGAAGAATCAAATTTGGGAGACAAAATCTTCAGAATGATTGTTTTAGTCACATGCTCAGCTTAACTGTAACTTAGACTGTATCTCTGACACAATTTTTCTAAGATCTTCACATTTTTACCATCCACTGGTATTTCCACTAAGACATTTCGGACACAATCTCTGAATCATTATATAGCCATTATTAATAGCTTTTTGTAATTTGCATTTTACAGCTGTTTTCTCAGATAATGTCAATTTCTCGTGCAGAATACTGCCTGAAATCACAGGGGAAATCATAACCACTTTCAAGTAATGAGATGAGATCACAGATTTAAGTTACCCTTTGCATTTTGGAAATAAGAGCACCCTTTTCATACATGCTAACACTTGTAAACACTGAAGCCACTGTCCAGTGTCAAAATAGCACGTCTTTCACGGTTCTGTTGTAGAGATTGATCTCAGATTTCCAAAAGGAAGTATCAGGCTATCCAAAAAGAGATATTAGATAAACGTGTTGCTAAGTTGAACACAGTAATTCACCATACAGTCAAGGGAGATACTTTCTGTGGTAATTACAGAGATCACCTTTGTTTTCCTGCTTCAGGGTAGTCCAACATCCCTCTACAATATTTTCTGTCATGACCCAATCTGTTTTTTTCTCTCGTCCGTGATCAGAGCGACTGATAAAACCAACTCTAACACTTCATAGTGTATGGATTTGATTTGCAACGTGACGTGTTAGCTTCTGCTACCAGTGAACACATTTTGAGCCTGCATGACTACGGATGACAAGTGTATTTGGATCTGTAGCCTTTAGGAGTATCTGAAATATGTTTAACCTCTGGGAGCAAGCTGAACTTCACGGAGTCCGAAATAACACTTCCCCACACGCTTGAGTGAACAGCTACGGGCAACACACAACACGCCCCCCCAAAACGTGAGTTCTGCTTCTTTAAGGAAGGACAAAAACCCTTCTAATCTCTTGGACTCGTAGACACCACCTCCCAGCGCAGCTCGCGGGTTTAAAGTGTCTGCAGGTGGGCTGCGGAGCGCCCGTACCCTCGGCATCTGAATGCGTGGGAACTACATTACCCTGTATGCTTCGCGCCCAACGGCCGCCTCGCTGAACCAATGAAGGCTCAGAACAGGGGCCTTCCGTATGTAACACCGAACGCGGGGCGGGACTTCCGGCGTCCTCCTCCGGGCGGTCATTTTGGCTTCTCCCCTGTGTTCGTCCGGGTAGAAGTTCCGGAGAGCTGGGTGTGCGCGAGGTGGCTTGCAGGAGAAGGACTCAGAGGAGTCGTTGACCCCGCCATACAGAGGCGGCTCTGAGGCTTGGCGACGCCGCCCGGGGTGCCCCGCACCAGGGCCCGTATAAGAACCGCCTGCCCGCTCCCGGCCCCGCTCCGCCCACAGGCCCGGATGGCGGCAGCCACGCTGAGGGACCCGGCTCAGGTAAATGCTGCGTTTTCCGCCCTTCGCCGCCACCCAGATCCTAAAGCTCCGGTTGAGGGGCGCTTCCTCACGTCCTCACATCCCAGGTCTTACTGTTTAGGATAACGAGGCACTAGTAGGTGGGATCCCATTTCTGACAATGGCTCTGAATAAACAAGACGTCTCAGCTTCCCTGTTTAATTTTTACTGTTGTGATTAGGTGTGGGGGAGTGTTACCCGCAGAGGAGCCGACCTGTGCAAAGGCGTGGAGGTGCCGCTGAGCTGGGAGTATTCGGGAAAGCTGGGGGCTCTTGTGCCTGCGGGGAACAGTGTTTGAGGCGGAGTCACACCTGGAATAGCAGGCTGAGGGTTCTGCCTGAATTCTCAGGACTCTAGAGGCTGTGGATAGTTTTAAACAAAGGAGCGACACGAATTACACAACCTCACAGAGGTTGTTGATTGGAAAAACAGACTGAAGGAGGGTGATTGGAGACATTGAGGTATTAGGAGGTTGACTATTTCTTCGCGGTCACAGAGCTAGTAAGATGAAACACTGAGGCACAAAAGGTAGACATTCAGTTATAAATTCACCTGGCTTACCGGCCAGGCGTGGATACACAGAGGAGTCTGAGCCCATTGAAAGCCGACATTGTTGTATTCATCTATAACCTGCTCGTTAAAACATGACTACGGACGCACTTGAACCTACGCAGTACACAGGTATGTGTAGGGTGTCCTAGTCCCTCACTAGCTCCTACTCCTACACATATATTCTCCATTGTAGTGTCTGGGGACTCTACATGCCATTCCTCCAGACCTTGGGTGTAGGGACCCTGGAGAAACCCCACGCCTCCGCCCTGAGTCCATAGGAGGAATTAAATGGAGATATTTCCATTTTTGGCACCTGATGTAAACAGTTGTGGAAAGGTTATCTCAATACAGGAATGTAAAAATGTTTGGAGGTAGAGGTAAGCTGGGAGCATTAAGGAAACCATAGATTCCCTTTCCTTCAGGTGGGAGCAGTAAGATGGGATTCAGGACTGGAATGGCTGCCTGAGAAGTTGTTCATCTTTACCGGAGGTGATGGTAATTTTGGATTAGAGGAGGGAGATGATCTTAGCCAGGTTTTAGCAGACTTCATCTGGCTGCATGGTAGAGAACAGATTGTGAGGATGAGGGAAGAGGAAGGAAAACTAAGGTGTAGTCCACTGTAGTGGTCCAGTTGAGGGTTCATGGGACAGAGTGGTGGCTTAGAGGCTGGATTCTGGATCTATTTTTATTAAGAGTCAACTAGATTTCCTAATGTTCAAGGGAAGTCACATGATTGGTCTGCTTGTATTGCTGTGTAACAAAATACCACAAACTTGGTGATTTATAAACCACAGAAATTTATTTCTCACGGTTCCGGAGGTGAGAAGTCCAAGATCAGGATGCCTGCATGGTCAGGTTCTGTCTAGTGAGGGCCTCCTTCCTAATTTGCATCCAAATGCCCCAGTTCCTAATACCATCAGTTTGTGGGGTGGTAGAGTGTCAAAATATGAATTTTGGGGGGACACAAACATTTTTTCTAGAACAGTGAGAAAGTGAAGCACAGGATTCAGAGATGACCCTAAGGTTTTGATCTAAACAACAGGAAGGATGAAAATTCTAACTGATATGGGGAAGTTCGTCATAGAGTAATTTTAACTGGGTATATCAGGAACTTTCTTTTGGCTATTTTAAGATCTGAGTTGTTTCAGAGACCACTGAGTGAAGGCGTCAAGTAGGCAGCTGGACACCCACATCTGGAATTCTGGGGAGGGGTTCAGGATGGAGACATCCAACATACTCTGGCTACTGTATATGTCCAGGTAGGTGAGTTATTTTTGGGAGGGGCAGTCTCTAGGTGATGATGGTAAAACCATTTTCAGACTAGGAAAGGGAAGGTGGTGGCTGAGAACTGGGCCTCTTGCTTGGATATTTGGTTGATGGCATTGAGTTTCACATACTCAAGTTAGAGAAGTGGCACGAAGAGAGAAAATGTCAAGGACAGGGCAGACTCAGAGCTGATGAAGGGGACCAACAGAACAGTGGACATGAGGTGGATACAGAGGCATAGGACTTGGCACGTTAATGCTCAGTCTTTGGAGCTAGTGTTTATTCCACTCAGAGGACTTTATGGATTTTGTGGCAACTTTGGTGGGTACTGGGATATTTCATTCAGTCTGGAGGATGACGTTAGGGGCGAATCTTTGAGAACCACTAGGACTCAGGTGGGTAACTAGTAGGGGGCTTTGAATGAGGGTTAAGTCAAAAGAGGAAAGTCCTGACTGCAGAAGGCACAGCAGGTGCAGCACAGATATGGAATGAGGCCATGAGTATCTGAAATCTGCAGGTCATTCTGGGCTGTGGAGGTTTTAGCAAGAAACAGACTTGGGGGGGCGGCTACATAGCAGGCTTTAGAGCTGCCTCTGACAGTGAGGATCATGAGAGGATCAATTGGGTCTTGACTGGATTTACAAAAACCTCTCTGGATACCATGCAGTAGGTAACATGGGGAGGCCAGAGAGATGCCTGTGCCTTCCTGTGGGGCAGAAAGTGGCTGTGGCTTTTAAAAAGAAGCAAGGGAGAGCCTCTCCAGAAAACAGATATTTAAAGGCAATCATATATGCTGTTGTTAACACACACAAGCACAGGAAATATTCATTCCCAGAAGAGATTTGAGTGACCCTAGAACCTCTAAGCTGGGGAGATTAGTGAAGGTCTTCCCCTGCACAGGTGCAGTTCTTAATGACTGGAAGTGTTGGCTGTTTTTTCAAATGCCCAAATCTTGACAAAAGATTGCAGAGTATACAAAGAAATAAGGAAACAAGGCCCAATCAAAAGAACAAAACAAATTGTCTGGAAACTGGCCCTATAAAAATGTAGGCCTCTGAATTACTTGACAAAAATTTAAAACAACTGTGCTAAAGATGCTCGGTGACTTAAGAGAACACAGACAACAATGTCAGAAAACAATTCATGGACAGTGTGAGAATATTAACAGAGATGGAAACTTTAAAAGAGAACCAACCAGAAATTCTAGAGCTGAACAATACAACAGTTAAACTGGAAAATTTACTAGAGGGGTTCAGTAGCAGACTTGATCAGGTAGAATAAAGAATCTATAAACTTGAAGACAGGTCATTTGAAATTGTCAAGTCAGAGGAGTCATTCTTAAGGGACTTATGGGATACCAGCCGGCCAACCAATAATATGCATTATCCAACAGAGGACAAGTATCTAAAATACATAAAGAACATTTATAACTCAATAGTTATGAACAATTTTTTAAAAGAAACAGACAAAAAAATGTGAACAGATATTTCCAAAGGAAATTATGGCAAAAAATTACATAAGATACTGGAAAGAGTCATTAGAAAAATGAAAAATTAAACTCATAATGACTTAACCACTGTGCACTTTTTAAATCATTAAAATAGAAAACTCTGACCATAGCATAAAATAAAAAACTCTACATGTTGTCAAGCATGGAGAGTGGATGGAACTCTCATCCACTGATGGTAGGAATGGAAATTGTACAAGCACTTTGGAAAGCAATGTGGCAGGTTCTTTAAAATTAAACATGCAGCTTTTATACAACCCAGCCATCCCATTCCTAGGTATTTATGCAAGGGAAATAAAAGCATATGTTTATGCAAAGACCTGCGAACAAATGTTTAAAGCAGCTTTATTTTTAATGGTAAAGGGGGGGAAAAACCCAAAGTCCATCAAAAATAGTTGAATGAATAAACAAATCATAGTACCTCCATATAATAGAATACCACTCAGGAATAAATAGGAATTGTCCTTGCTGTAAAAAACAAACAAACAAAAAACTGTAGACTGAGTGACTTGAAAAATAGAAAGTTATTGTTCACGGTTCTGGAAGCTGGCAAGAAAGTCCAGATCAGGGTGCTTACTGCTTTGGTTCCTGGTGAGGACTCTTCTTGGTATGCAGGTGGTTTTCTTGTGTCTTCACATAATGGAAAGACGTAGTTTCAGGTGTACAGTGTAATGATTTGACTATTATATACATTACAAAAGGGGCACCTGGGTGGCTCAGTCGGTTAAGTGTTTGCCTGGTTAAGTGTCTGCTCAGGTCATGATGTCAAGGTCCTGGGGTTGAGCACCCTGTCGGGCTCCCTGCTCTGCAGGGGGTCTGCTTCTCCCTCTGCCCTTCCCCCTGCTCATGCTTTCTCTCTTTCTCTCAAATAAAATCTTAAATACACACACACACACACTACAAAATGCTTATCATAAGTGTACTTTACTGTCTGTCACTAAACAAAGTTATTAGTATTATCAGTGATTCTCTGTGTTGTGCTTCTCAACCTTGTGACTTGTTTTAGAGCTGAAATTTTGTACCTCTTAATCTCCCTCACTTATTTTGCCCATCTCCCCTCACTCCTCCCATTTGGCAACCACCAGTTTGTTCTCTGTATTTATAAGTCTGCTTTTGTTATTGCTGTTGTTTGATTGCTTTGTTTTCTAGATTGCACACAAAGCTGAAATCATATGGTATTTGTCGTTTTCTGACTTATGTAGCCCTTAGGTCCATCCATGTTATTGTGAGTGGCAAGATGACTTGCCTTTTTTTCTTTTTTTTTTTTTAAATAATCTCCATGCCCAATGTGGGACTTGAACTCACGATCTGGAGAGTGAGTCACATGCTCTACCAACTGAGCCAGCCAGGCACCCCATGGTTTCATTTTTTTTTTTTAATGGTGAGTAATATTCCCTTGCATGCATACATATACACACACACACACACACACACACACCACATCTTTATTCATTTATCTGTCAGTGGACACTTAGGTTGTGTCCATATTTTACGTATTGCAAATAATGCTGTGGTAAACAGGGATGCATCTTTTTGAATTAGTGTTTTCATTTTCTTCAGGCAGGTACCCAGAATTGAAATCACTGGAGCGTATATATTTTTATTTTTACTTTTCTAAGGATCCTCCATACTGTTTTCCAGAGTGGCTGTGCCACTTTACATCCCCTCTCCCCAAACACACACACACAAAATGCACAAGAGTTGTTTTTGATACTAGCCGTTTTGACTGGTGTGAGGTTATAACTCATTGTGGATTTGATTTGCATTTCCCTGATGTTGAGCATCTTTGTATATCTGTTGGCCATTGGTATGTTTCTTTGGAAAAATGTGCGTTCAGGTCTTCTACCAGTTTTTAATTGGATTGTTTGGGGTTTTTTGGTGTTGAGGTGTGTGAGTTCTTTATATATTTTGGATATTAAACCCTTATTGGATATATTGTTAGCAAATATCTTTTCTAATTCAGTAGGTTGTCTCTTCATTTTGTTGATGGTTTGCTTTGCTATGCACAAGTTTTTCAGTTTGATATAGTCCCAGTTCGTTTTTGTTATTTCCCTTTTCTGAGGAGATAAATCTAGAAGAATGTTGTGAAGGCTGATGTCAAAGAAATTACTGCATATGTCTTCTTTTAGTTATATGGTTTCAGGACTTAAATCTAGGTCGTTAATCCATTTTGAGCTTATTTTTGTGTATGGTGTAAGAAAGTGGTCCAGTTTCATTCTTTTGTATATAGATGTCCAGTTTCCCCAACGCCATTTATTGAAGAGACTGTCTTTCCCCATTGTGTATTCTTGCCTCCTTTGTCATAGATTAATTGACCATATAAGCATGGGTTTATTTCTGGGCTTTGTTTTGTTCCATTGAGCTATGTGTCTATTTTTGTGCCAGTACCATACTGTTTTGATTACTATGGCTTTGTAGTATAGTTTGAAATCTGGTTGTGATACTTCCAGTGTTCTTTCTCAAGCTTGCTTTGGCTATTTGTGGTCTTTTGTGGTTCCATAAAAGTTTTAGGATTCTTTGCTCTGCTTCTATGAAGAATACTATTGATATTTTGATAGGGGTTGTATTGAATCTGTAGATTGCTTTGGGTAGTATGGACATTTTAACAATATTCTTCCATTCCATGAACATGGTGTATGGTGTATCTTTCCATTTATTTGTATTGTCTTCAGATTCTTTCATCAGTGTCTTACAGTTTTCAGAATACGAATCTTTCACCTCCTTGCCTAAATTTATTACTAGGTACTTTATTCCTTTTGATACAGTCATAAATGGAATTGTTTCCCCAATTTCTCCTTTATTTATATGATTTTTTTAACCTATTTCCTATTTCTGCTGGGTTGTTATTGGTGTATAGAACATGACAAATCTCTCTCCTTTTTAAGTTTCATCTATTTTAGAGAGAGAGAGCATGAGCTGGAGGGGCAGAAGGAGGGGAAATAACAGATTTCTGTATAGTAATTTTGTATCCTGCAAATTTACTGAATTCGTTTATTGGAATCTTTAGGGTTTTCTTTTTTTCTTTTTTTTAAAAGGTTTTATTTATTTATTCGACAGAGATAGAGACAGCCAGCAAGAGAGGGAACACAAGCAGGGGGAGTGGGAGAGGAAGAAGCAGGCTCATAGCGGGACAGCCTGATGTGGGGCTTGATCCCAGAACGCTGGGATCACGCCCTGAGCCCAAGGCAGACGCTTAACCGCTGTGCAACCCAGGCGCCCCTAGGGTTTTCTATATATAGTATCATGTCATCTACAAATAGCGACAGTTTTACTTTTTTTATTCCAACTTGGATGCCTTTTAGTTCTTTTTCTTGTCTTAATGCTGTGGCTAGGATTTGCAGTACTATGTTGAATTAAGGTGGTGACAGTGGGCATCCTCGTCTTGATCTTAGAGGAAAAGCTTTCAGCTTTTCACCCATGAGTACGATGTTAGCTGTGATTTTTTCGTATGTGGCCTTTATTATGTTGAGGTATTTTTTCCCTCTGAACCCACTGTGTTGAGAGTTTTTATTATGATCAGATGTTAAATTTTGTCAGATGCTGTTTTTGCATCTACTGAGATGTTTGTATGATTTTTATCATTCGTTTTGTTAATATGTTGTTATGTTGATTGATTTGCAGGTACTGAACCACCCTTACATACCTGAAATAAATCCCACTTGATTGTNGTCCCTGCTGAGCAGGGAGCCCCATGTGGGGCTCGATCCCAGGACCCTGGGATCATGACCTGAGCTGAAGGCAGATGCTTAACCCACTGAGCCACCCAGGCGCCCCTTAATCTGGTTTTGGTATCAGGGTAATGCTAACTTTGAGGAATGAATTTGGACACATTCCTTTTCTATTTTTTTGTAGTTGTTTGAGAAGGATAGGTGCTAACACTTCTTTAAATATTTGGTAAGATTCACTTGTGAAGTCATGGGATCCTGGACTTTTGTTTGTTGGGAGTTGTGGGTTGTTTGGAGGAGGGGAGTGGAGGAGAGAGGGACAGAGGGAGAGATGATCTCAGCAGGCTCCAGGCCAAGCTCAGAGCCCAGTGTGAGGCTCAATCTCATGACCTTAAGATCGTGACCTGACCCAAAATCAAGAGTTGGACACTTAACTGACTGAGCAACCCAGGCGCCCCTGTTGGGAGGTTTTTGATTCCTGATTTAATTTTGTGACTAGTAAACGGTCTGTACAAATTTTCTATTTCTTTGTGATACAGTCTTAGAAGGTTGTATTTTTCTAAGAATTTATCTGTTTCTTCTAGGTTGTCCAGTTTGTTGGCATATAATTAATCCTTTATATTTTTGTGGTGTCAGTTGTAATTTCTCTTTCATTTGTGATTTTACTTGAGTCCTCTTTTTGCCTTGATGAGTCTGTCTAAAGTTATCTATTTTATCTTTTCGAAGAACCAGCTCTTAGTTTCCTTGATCTTTTTATTGTTTTTTAGTCTCTATTTCATTAATTTTCACTCTAATCTTTATTATTTTTTTCATTCTACTAACTTTGGATCTTGTTTGTTCTTTTTCTAGCTACTTTAGGTATAAGGTTAGATTGAGATTTTTCTTGTTTCTTGAGGTAGGTGTGTATTGCTATAAACTTCCTTCTGAGAACTGCTTTTGCTTCATCTCAAAGATTTTGAAGTCTTATATTTGTTTTCATTTGTCTCCAGCTGTTTTTCAGTTTCCTCTTTGATTTCTTTGACTTACTGTTTAGTAGCATGTTTCGCCTCCATGTGTTTGTGTTTTTCCATTTTTTCTTGTAATTGATTTCTAGTTTCATACTGTTGTGATTGGAAAAGATACTTGATGTGATTTCAGTCTTTAAATTTATTGAGGTTTGTTTTATGGCCTAATATGTGATCTGTCTTGGAGAATGTTCCATGTGCATTTGAAAGAATGTGTATTCTTGTTTGGGGATGGACTATCTGTATATGTCTTGTTAAGTCTGTGTGGTCTATTGTATTGATTAAAGCCACTGTTTCTTACTGATTTTCTGTGTAGATGATCTATCCGTTGATGTAAGTGGAGTGTTGAAGCCCCCTCCTGTTATTGTATTCTGTTCGTTTCTCCCTTTATGTCTGCTCATGTTTGCTTTCTATTCTTAGGTGTTCCTGTTTTGGTTGTATAGATATTTACAATTGTTAAATCCTCTTGTTGGATTGATTTCTTTATAATTATGCAGTGCTTTTCTTTGTCTTTATTACAATCCATGTTTTAAACTCCACTTTACTATGAGTATTCCTACCCTAGCTTGTTTTTCATTTCCATTTGCATGGAATATGTTTTCCCATTCCTTCACTTTCAGTCTCTATGTGTCTTTGGGTCTAGAAGTGAGTCTCTTGTAGGCCGCATATAGATGGGTCTTGTTTTTGTTTTTGTTTTATAATCCATTCAGTCACCCTGTATCTTTTGATTGGAGCACTTTTACATTTACATTTAAAGTAATTATTGGTAGGTATGTACTTACTGCATTTTTTTTTTTCTGTTTCTCTCTCTCTCTCTTTGGTAGTTTTTCTCTGTTCCTTTCTTTTGTGCTCTTGTGATTTGATGACTTTCTTTAGTACTACAGGTTTCTGGTTTGTGGTTACCATGAGGTCCATCTTTCACATCCCAATATATAGTAGCCTATTTTAAGTTGATGGTCATTTAAATTCACACACATTCTAAAAGTACTACATTTATTACTTCCCCCCATCATGTTTTATGTATAGGATGTCATATTTTAGATCTTCTTTGTGTGTGTTGCTTAACTAATTTTTGTAGGTAAAGTCGATTTTACTACTTCTGCTGTTTAGCCTCTGTACTAGCTTTATAAGTCATTGATCCACTACCTTTATTATAAATTTTATTTACTAGTGGAACTTTTTTCCTTTCATAATTTTCTTCTAGTTATGGTTTTGTCTTTTCTACTGAAAAAAATCCCTTTAACATGACTTGTAAAGCCAGTTTAGTGGTGATGAACTTTAACTTGTGTTTGTCTGGGAAATGTATATTTCTCCTTCAATTCTGAATAATAATCTTGCTGGGTGAAGGATTCTTGGTTTTAGGATTTTTTCCTTTCAGTACTTTGAATATATCATGACACTCCCTTCTGGCCAGAAATATTTCTGCTGAAAATTCTGCTAATAGCCTTATGGAGTCTCCCTTGTGTGTAACTATTAGCTTTTCTTTTTCTGCTTTTAAGATCATCTCTTGATTTGGGTTTTTGTCTGTTTTCATTATTTTGTGTCTTGGTGTGGACCTACGTGGGTTCATCTTGTTTGGGCCTCTCTGTGCTTCCTGGGGTTGGATGTTAGTTTCCTGTTCCCAGGTTAAGAAAATTTTCAGCACCGTTCTTTCTCTCTTCTCCTTCTGAGACTCCTGTAATGCGAGTGTTGTCCTAGAGGTCCCTTAACTTACCCCAGTTTAAAAAATTACTTCTTTCTTTTTGTTGACTTGGGTGCTTTCCACTGCCATATCTTCCAGATCACTGATCCATTCTGCTGCATCCTCTAATCTATTGATTCCCTCCAGTGTAGTTTTCATCATTTCAGTTATTGTGTTCATCTCTGGTTCTTTTAAAATATTTTGTATCTCTTTTTTTTCTCTCTTATTTTTTCTTTTAAGATTTTATTTATTTGTTTGTCAGAGAGAGAGAGTGAGTACAGGCAGAGGGAGAAGCAGGCTCCCTGCTGAGCAAGGAGCCCAGTGTGGGACTCCATCCCAGGACCCTGGGATCATGACCTGAGCTGAAGGCAGACACTTAACTGACTGAGCCACCCAGGTGCCCCTGTATTTTGTATTTTGGTATTGAAGTTCTCACTGAACTCATCCACTTTTCTGTCAAGACCAGTGAGCATCTTTAGGACCATTACTTTGAATTTTTTTTTATCAGGTAGATTGTTTCATTTAGTTCTTTTTTCTGAGGTTTTGTCTTGTTTCATTTGAAACATACTCCTCTCTCTACATTTTGTCTGACTCCTTGTTTGTTGGTATGTATTAGGTCAGCTGCAGGTCCTGGTCTTGAAAGTAGTGACCTTTTATGTAGAAGGCAGCCTGTGGGTCCCAGTAGTCCAGTCCCCCCAGTCACCAGAACCAGTCACTGTAGGGTGTGTCCCCTGTGCTTTTTGAGCTCTTTTGTAACTGGTCAGGGACTACTGTGGGCATGCTGGTGGGTGGGGCTGGCCCTCAGCCCATCTGTCTGCAGTGACCAGCCGTGACTACTGCAAGCACACTAGTGGACAGGGCTGGTCCTTACTGTGGCTGGCTGAGAGATCAAGCTGTAGCCGCTGCTGGTGGGCTGGTGGGTGGGGCCGTTCCCTCCTCCTGGGGGCAGGAGTCGTTTTGGAGAGGTGCCTGTCCCAGCTGGGGCTGCCCATGCACTGCTTTGGAGGGGTATCTTCTGGGGATGGGTAGCTTAGGTGGGGTGGGGGGAGGAGTGCTAGCAAGGGAGAGGGAGAGGGTCAGAACTGGCTCCCAGCCATCTAGGCTGAAGGAGAGCGAGAATGGTCTCTGCCAGCACTTGCTTTCCTTGAGAAGGCTTCCACAGATCCTTGCTCCTCTGGCACATGCTCTAAAATTCGTTAATAAATCTTCACCTGTGACCTAGATGCTTTTCAAACTGCTGCCTTTTGTGCCAAGTTTCTGACGGAGTGTTATACTATGCTGGCCCTTTAAGAACAGAGTCTCAGTTTCCTATGGCCTTCTGGCTCCCCCATTACCATAGTTAAGCCCTGCTGATTTTCAGATCTCTGAGTTAAGCTCTGTTCATTTTCAAAGTCAGACTTTATTGGGCTCATCTGCCTTCAGGTCCCCAGGGCCAGGGGTGCCCAGTGTGGGGATTGAGCCCCTTTCTCCTTAGGGAGGACTTCTGTGTCTGTGATATCCCTCCTACTTGTGGATTGCTATGTTAGGTGTCTGGTTCTCCATCACATCTCTAACCCTTCCCACCCTACTCCATTTGGCTTTTTGTCTTCAGCTGCGGAATAAGTATTCTAGTCTTAAGGTCACTGTCAGAATGAATTGTGTTATATGTAGCTGTTGCCCTGGTGCATCTGTGGGTGGTGAGCTAGCCTCTTCCTACTCTGCCATCTTCCTCTGCTTTGTCTCATATTTCTTATAAAGGCACTAACTTGATCATGAGAGTCCCAGCCAGATGACCTTATTTAACGTAATTACCTCCCCATACCCTACCTTCTAATTCCGTTACATTGGGGTTAGGGGTTCAACATATGAATTTGGGGGGCACACATCGACTGCGTAATAGAAATGGAATATGGATATTTGCAACAACATGGATGAGTCTCTAAATATACTGAGTGGAAGAATTTAGATGAACTGAACATACAGATCGTTCCATTTATTTAAGATTCTTGAAAATGCAAACTAATCCATTATCCTAGAAGCAGATCAGTGGTTTCCTGAGAATCGTGGCTGAGTGAGTGAGGGATGTAATAGAAAGGGTTATGAGAAAATTTTGGATGGTGATGAATATGTTTCCTATCTTGATTGTGGTGATGGTTTCAGTGGTATATATTTGTGTTAAAACTCACCACATTGTACACTTTAAATGTGTTCAGTTATTATAGTTTAATAAAACTATGAAGATACAGATAAAAAATATATTTACTTCCAGCAAGATAAAGTTTCTGAGGAGAACGGTTGGAATGAAAGCAGTAAGGGGGAGAAATTGAAGCTACCAGCATAGAATGCTGAAGAAGAGGGGAAACGGTTTCTTTTTTCTCTTGCTCTGCCCAATGGTATCAATATGCAGTTAAGGATAAAGCAGAAACCCCTAAAATGATGGAGTTGTTGGAGTCACTTTCATACCGTGAGGGCCTGAGGAGGATCCAGCAGTAGATATTCCTAAATCCGTATGACCCAGCGTTGTTTCCAATGAGAGGGAAAGTGTGTGCTGGCCTTTGGGAGTTGCAGTAGTTTCTAAACCAATGGGATAGGTAGAATAATGTCCCATTTACATGTCCTTACCCCAATGATTGGGTTATACAGCAAAGGAGAGTTAAGGTAGTAGTAGGTAGGGGCGCCTGGGTGGCACAGCGGTTAAGCGTCTGCCTTCGGCTCAGGGCGTGGTCCCGGCGTTATGGGATCGAGCCTCACATCAGGCTCCTCTGCTATGAGCCTGCTTCTTCCTCTTCCCACTCCCCCTGCTTGTGTTCCCTCTCTTGCTGGCTGTCTCTATCTCTGTCAAATAAATAAATAAAATCTTTATTAAAAAAAAAAAAAGGTAGTAGTAGGTAAAGAGTGCTAATCAACTGACATAGAAGTGGAGAGATTATGTTGGATTGCCTGAGTCTGCCCAGTGTAATCATATGGGTTCTTGGATGGGGAAATGACAGGCAGAAAATGGAAAGTGTCCTAGTGATGCAGGGTGAGAACAACTTAGCTGTCCATTGCTGGCTTTGAGACGGAAAGGGGCCATGAGCCCAGGTGTGTGGGTGGCCTGTAAAGAATGAGGCAAAAGAATGAATTCTTTCCTAGAGCCTCCGGAAAGGAAGACAGCTCTGCTGACACCAGGGAGACGTCTCATTTTGGACTTCTGACTTCCAGAACTGTAGTATGATAAATTTGTATTGTTTAAACAGTAATAAGAAACTATAAAGGCCAGTTTCACATGTTAGAATTATACCCAGTTGAAATAGTGCATTACCAGAATACTTACAGTTGCCAGATTTAGAAAATAAAAATACAGGGCACTCAGTTAAATGTGAATTTCAGATAAACACTCTCTCTCTCTCTCTGTATATGTGTGTGTGTGTGTATATATATATATTACTGTCTGTCCCTTGCAGTATACCTTATGAAATTATTCATTATTCTTCTGAAACCCACATTAAACTGGGTATCCTATGCTCTGTCAGGGAGCTCTAGGTATACTAGAAAGCACCATGAGCATGTTTTGCTACTTTTAGAACCCTGGTTATTCTCTATAATAAAGAAGGATAAAAAGAAACAGGAATTTATCAGCTGACTGCTGGTAGGATAAAGTAGGATAAGATCTGAACGCGCATACAATACTGGTATACAGGTAAGTGTCCAGTTAGCTTCAGGCTATTAAGAGAACCTTGTGAATGACTGGAAAACATTCTGGGGCCTTGATGCAGTTATGCAGATGTGCTGCTTTGAGTCAGAATAACCAAATCTTTTATGATATTCAATTTCATCACCTTTAGGAACACCCACCAATACCCCTCCCTGTCCCTTTCCCTTCCCACCCGCAAATACACAAACACATGCATGCATTAGCAAACACACTTGCTACCAAATGCACATGTGAACATACATGAGGAATCACATTAACATTTTGTAGGGATACCTTTCTGTGATCTAAAATTGTCTGGAAGTGGAGGTGGAGGAATTGGAATTCTCAGATATTTGCTGTTGGCAATGCAAAATGGTACATCTGCTTTGAAGAATGATTTTTTGCAGTGTTTTTTTTTTTTTAATTAATTAGACATACAACTCAGAAACCTAAGTTTAATACAAAAAGTTGTAGGCAAATATTATTGTGGCTATATTCATAATATCTGGAAACGGAAATGATTCAAATGTCCCTCAGTTGGGGAATCTATAAACAAACCATGGTACGTCCACACAATTGGCATTATAGAGAATGAGCTACCAATACCCACAAAAACAAGGATGAATCAGAAATGCATTGTTCTGTGGGGCACCTGGTGGCTCAGTCATTTAAGCATCTGACTTGATTTTTGGCTCAGTCCTGATCTCAGGGTTGTGGAATCGAACTCCACGTTGGGCTCTGTGCTCAATGCAGAGTCTGCTTGTTCCTCTCCCTCTGCTCCTCCCCAGCTCAAGTGCACTCTCTCTCAAATAAATAAATGAAATCTTAAAAAAAAAAAAAACAAAATACCAAACCCAAAACAAATGCATTGTTTTCAGTGGAAGGGCTGTATGCTATTTGTTTCCCTTATCAGACACACTGGAGAAGTTATGTGCCTAAAACTCGAGGTTCAGACATCACATTGTAGGGTTTCATAAGGCTGAGATAGGGAGAACAACTTTCTACAAAGGGGTAGGAGGACTTAATGGAGAGATGGGACTGTTCTGTGTATTTATTTTAGTGATGAATTTGTGATTATGCTGTCAAAACATGTAGAACTGATACATTAGAGTGCATTTTGAAGCATATGGTATTCTGGAAAGTTAAAACATAAACACCAAAAAGAGTGGCTATCGTTGTAAGTAGGGCTGTCATGAAAGGACTTGGCAGCAAGCATTTCATTTGGCTGAGAACAAAGAAACTCAGGCAGAGAGATCTGAACTTTGCTTAGGCAACGTC
Source organism: Ailuropoda melanoleuca (assembly GCF_002007445.2). Classification (NCBI taxonomy): domain Eukaryota; kingdom Metazoa; phylum Chordata; class Mammalia; order Carnivora; family Ursidae; genus Ailuropoda; species Ailuropoda melanoleuca. Next base: position 24,655,330 of record NC_048229.1, read on the forward strand.
AGAGTAGTCCTGTTTGGTTTAAAGGAGAATACATTTGTGAAACAGAAGTAATTTCCCCAGATATATAATCTCTGATCTGACATCTACAATGCTAAAAGCTTTTGGAAATCTTTCCTTTTTCTTTGTGCATAAACCACACCAGTTTTAGACAGGCACAGTGTCATCTCCATGGCATGTTGTAATCTGTTTGTGGCTTGCAGCAGGCATCATAATTCCCACTTCTGTTTCTTTTTTTTAAAATTTTTAAAGACTTTTATTTGTTTGACAGAGAGGCACTTAGAGAGGGAACACCAGCAGGGGGAGTGGGAGAGGGAGAAGCAGGCTTCCCGCGGAGCAGGGAGCGCGATGCGGGGCTCGATCGCAGGACCCTGGGATCATGACCTGAGCCGAAGGCAGACGCTTAACAACTGAGCCACCCATGCACCCCCCCCACTTCTATTTCTAACCCACAGGCTCCTTATACCAGAGCCACCAAGTCACGGCAGTCAGGGGGGCGAGTCTTGGCACATGCAGCACAGATTCACAGGCCACAGTGAGTCTTGGCACATGCAACACAGATTCACAGGCCAGCCACTTGCTGCACGAAGCAGGATGCTGGCTTAAAGGGAGGACACTTCCACAACTGCCAGCTAGGGTCTCAGATACTTTCCCTGCTCTTTAGAGATGTAAAACCCAGGGTTGCATTATTCCTGTTCTGAGATTTCACTTGCCTTTTACTAGAAAGACTCCACATAGAGGTTTTCTTCTTAGTCTTACCACAGCCATCACCTTCCACCTTGACTTCATTTAGTTGGGGAATATTCAGAAAATCTAGGACCTATTCCCCTAAACTGTCTTAATAATTGTAAATAGTTCAGTACTCTCAGATAAGGAGCCCAGTCATTATTGAGCCATCACTTAAAACTTCCCAAACCCTGGTCACAGACTTCTCTGGAGCTCCTGTGCATGAGCGTCCCCTGCTCTAGCAGCCTCTTTCTAGGTCTTAATTGTATCTTCAGATTGCAGTTCTTGACTCAGTATATCTCTAATTGTTCATTCATTAAGTTTCCTAGTATTACTCCCCTCTCTCTCTTGATATTCTGCTCCCTTAACACAAAGAACAAAGAAATCACCATTTGAAAACACTTTCTGCTTCCTTACATAAAACCAGTCTGTTTAACTTATTTTATTTTTTTATTTGTCAGAGCGTTCACACAAGCAAGGGGAGCCGCAGGCAGAGGGAGAAGCAGGCTCCCTGCTGAGCAAGGATACAGGACTCGGTCCCAGGACCCTGTGATCATGACCTGAGCCAAAGTCAAACACGTAACTGACTGAGCGACGCAGGGGTCCCAGTTGGTTTAAGTCTTATTATGGACCTGCTCGTATCAAAATAGAATAGATTCCTCCCCTCTGATTTAGGGTCATTTACTAATGCCAGCTAAGGACCATGCGCCCCATGTCTTAACTTCTCTGGGGACTGGTTCTTTATCAAATCTCATGACAGTAACCTCTCTGTTACTGTGTTTTCTTTTTCAGTCTCAGAAGTAACTGTATAAACACTATTATCCTTTTAAAAATACTTTTCCCTCCTTAGTGATCCAGTATATTTCCTGTTCTGCCATTTGTCTCTCTCACTTTTATTTTTATTTTATTTTTTTTTAATTTTTTTTTTAAATTTTATTCATTTATTCGACAGAGATAGAGACAGCCAGCGAGAGAGGGAACACAAGCAGGGGGAGTGGGAGAGGGAAGCAGGCTCATAGCAGAGGAGCCCGATGTGGGGCTCGATCCCAGAACGCCGGGATCACGCCCTGAGCCGAAGGCAGACGCTTAACCGCTGTGCCACCCAGGCGCCCCTGTCTCTCTCACTTTTAAAACTGAACTTTTGGGGCGCCTGGGGGGCACAGCGGTTAAGCGTCTGCCTTCGGCTCAGGGCGTGATCCCGGCGTTCTGGGATCGAGCCCCACATCGGGCTCCTCCGCTATGAGCCTGCTTCTTCCTCTCCCACTCCCCCTGCTTGTGTTCCCTCTCTCGCTGGCTGTCTCTATCTCTGTCGAATAAATAAATAAAATCTTTAAAAAAAAAAAAACTGAACTTTTAAGATAAATTCTCGAGGAGCATTTTTTCCCCTCTCACTCAATTCCTCAACTCCTTGTGGCTCTCCACTCATTCATGTTTGGATTATTAGCCAACTTCCAAATCCAGTGGTGACTTCTAAGATTTTGTTTAAAGTTCCTCTCAGAAGCTTCTGAATCTTTCCCATCCCTTTACTGTAGGAATGCCCATTAGTCATTTCTGAATTCTCAAACTGCACACTCATGATCTCATGCGGTGTCATGACTATTTATGGCACACACTATAAATACCACAAAACTTCCAAAATCTGTATCTCTATCACAGACCCCCGCGTGTTCAAAAATTTCTTGTGTGCTTCCTTCCAGTCCTTCCCTGGCCCCGGCCTTCCCAATTTCAGTTGATGCCAGCTCCATCTTTCCACTTGCTGAGGCAGTCTAAAAATCTAAATGTCATATTTCATGCATGCATTCCTAATTAACATACAGTGGTGTATTAGTACAATGTTGTATTAGTTTCTGGTGATTCAAAAATTCTATACATTATGCGGTGCTCACCGTTATAATAAGTGTAGTTACCACCTGTCACCGTACATTACTGCAGTACTGTTGACTATTTCTTTTTTTAAAGATTTATTTTAGGGAGGATTGGGGGGGGGGAGAATCTCACGCAAACTCCCCGATGAGTGCAGAGCCCTGTGGGCTCGATCTCAGTACCCTAAGATCATGACTTGAGCCAAAATCAAGAGTCAGACACTTAACTGAGTAAGCCACCCAGGCACCCCAACATTGACTGTTCCCCTGTGCTGTACCTTTCATCCCTCCATGACTTACTCATTCCATAACTGGCAGCCTGTACCTCCTCCTCTCCTTCACCCATTCTTCCCCCTCCCCTTCACCCATTCCTCCAGAACCCCTAACAACAGCTGTATAAAGGTATGCTGATAAAGGAATGCACAGCTCTAAGTTGATGTATACATTAGGAAAAATGCTGGGTTTTTTTTGTTTTTGTTTAGTGAGAATCTTAAGCCCAATCTCTTGACACCCCCCCACACACACATCAAGAGTTGGGACACTCAGCTGACCCACCCAGTTATTTTTTACAACATTGTTAGTGAAAGGGTTTCTATCATTCGGTGGTTAATATGAGTTATATTATTGAATTTAAAATTAACTTCTTTTGGGGCACCTGGGTGGCTCAGATGGTTAAGTGTCTGCCTTCAGCTTAGGTCATGATCTTCAGGTCCTGGGATCGAGCCCCACATTGGGCTCCCTGTGCTGTAGGGAGTTTGCTTCTTCCTCTTGCTCTGGCCTTCCCCTGACTCGTGCCCTCTTTCACGCAAATGAAATTAAAAATCTTCAACTTCTTGGGGCGCCTGGGTGGCACAGCGGTTAAGCGTCTGCCTTCGGCTCAGGGCGTGATCCTGGCGTTGTGGGATTGAGCCCCACATCAGGCTCCTCCACTATGAGCCTGCTTCTTCCTCTCCCACTCCCCCTGCTTGTGTTCCCTCTCTCGCTGGCTGTCTCTATCTCTGTCAAATAAATAAATAAAAATCTTTAAAGAAAAAAAATCTTCAACTTCTCCTAGTTTGGTTAAGGCCTGAGCTTTGATACACAGTTACATAGTTTTTATTTTTAGCTTTTTTAAGTAAGTATAGATTCACAGGAAGTTGTATAGTTAAAAAGTCCCACGTTCCCTTCACCCAGCCTCCCCAAATGATGACATCTTAGATAGCTATAGATTTTATTCAGTTTTCACCATTTGAATCTTGCACATGTGTATACTGTTATAAAATCTTCCCCCTACATAGAGATACACATCACCACCAGTGCAATCAAGATATAGAGCTGGTTTGTGACTGCAAAAACTTCCTCTTGCTATTGGTATTCACACCAACTTACACCCCACCCCCTTCCTGTCCTCTGAAAAGCAGTAATCCATTCTCCATCTCTATAGTTTTATGAATTTTTTTCCTACTAAACCTACCATGCTTGAGATCTATCCATTGTACGGATGTTAAAGAATTTATTCAATTATTCATCTGTTGAAGTTTATTTCTAGTATTGTGCTATATAATGAGTAAAGGTGCTGTGACCATTGATTTGTGAATATAATTTGGGTTTTGTTTTTGTTTTTTTGTGTTTTTTTTTTGGAATTTTGTTTCAAAATATCTCATCAGAAATATACAAAAGGAATCTTTCGTCCTGTTTACCCCACTTTTCCCCCTCCCCTGTCAATTAGATACCATTCTTGCAAGTTTTAAAACATCTAGTATATAATCACACAGACCGATTTTCCTTCCTTCCAGTGTTGGGGAAAAAGCGAATTACAGATGGCATTCTGATACTCATTACATTAGATTATGACCTGAAGGCTCAGTAGTAGGGAAAATGTATTGATCATATCCACAGCATCCTAATGCTCCTGAGGATTTATTCAATTCCCAATTGATAGATACTAGTTTGATTCTGTGAGGCTACTCTTTGTTATTAGAAGGCAATTTACATGAAATAGCTTTGTAATTTTGAAAGACTTGCATGCAGCAATGATTATTATTAAATTGAAACACTTTGTTATGTGAAGAAATTTTCTGGTATAAGGATAGTGACCCAGTATATTGACAAATGTATTCTTTCTTTTTTTTTCTTTTTTAAAGATTTTATTTATTTATTCGACAGATAGAGACAGCCAGTGAGAGAGGGAACACAAGCAGGGAGAGTGGGAAAGGAAGAAGCAGGCTCATAGCGGAGGAGCCTGATGTGGGGCTCGATCCCATAACACCGGGATCATGCCCTGAGTCGAAGGCAGACGCTTAACCACTGTGCCACCCAGGCGCCCCCCAGTATTCTTTCTTTGCCAAATAAAATCATGCTGTCTAAAATTGGTAAGGTAGTTTCAAATAACTTAAATCTCAATATTGTCTTTCTCATTCAGACTAGAGCTGGGATCCTTGGAAATTCCTCACCCTTTTCTTTAGACATTCCTGTGAGAGTGCCAGTTTTGTTGAGGAGGAACATAAGTATTGGGGGAAACGTATACATTTTCCCTGGGCTCTTGCAGACAGATTGAGAAGCTTAGGAGGCAGGCATAGAAAATTGACAGCAGCTGTGCTGTTCTGTGTTATTCATGTAATGCCCTTGAGCCTCATGGTCTGGGTTTGACTTCCCATTATCTTTGTTCTTTACAGATACAAGCAGAGGGTTCAATGCCTTCTCAGCAGTAACTATCTTCCTGTGAAGCCAGAGCCATAGGCACCATCCTGATCCTGGTGAGTACGTTTGACTCTTCTTACTCCTTCACTAATACTTTGTCCTTTTGGTTAACCCTGATCGTGAATCCAGGCTCTCGGCTTACGACCACATCCCTTCATTAGCAGTGACAAAGATGCTCTGGAAAACCTCTTTTTCCAAATAGAGTTGGGCTCGAAGTTCCCACCAGAAAATGGAAAAGTATATTTAGTAACACTGTAAAAAAATGCATATAGTCTCAAACTATGCCAGTTAATCTCCTGGGACTTTTGCATTCAGCGTTGAATAACACTTGTAGGAACGCTAATTTGAATTTTAAGCTCAAATACCCAAAATATTTATTTTATGAAAACATTGGGTGAAAAAATGTTGCATGTGAAGGGACAATGCATGTGGACTGTGGTGAATATAAATGTCTACATTGTCTAAATAGCATTTTTAATCTAACACTATGCTATGATGATGGAGAAAAGATGACATGACATTTCTGGGGTAGGGACCTCTTTCCCTTTACACTCTTTGGACAAGAGAGTAAAAATGGGAGGAAGCTCAACGTTGGTCTAAAAAGTTTCTGGTTTTGTCAGATAATGGATGCTCCAGGAAGGCTCCTTTCTGCCTAATGTTGCTTTGGCTAGAGTGGCGTATTTTAGTCTCATCACCAGCAACACTATAGGCATAGATTTGGTTCCTGGCTCCCAGTTATCCACTGTCATTTCAACAGTCTTCCAGCATCTTCACTGAGAGTAGACCCCAAGCAGCCCCTTTCTCTGGTCATTCCATTCACAGTCACATCCTCTCTACTTCTAATTCTCTGGCAGCTTCCCCCACATCTGCTATTAGTTGTTCCACAGAAGTCTTAAATCCCCACAAAGTCATCCATGAGGGTTGAAATCACAAACTCCCATACTTTGACTCTGCCACCAGAATGGAATTCCAGAAGGTTTTTACTTCTCTGGCTGTACATCTGTATTTTTCATGAATAAGACTGGAAAGTCAGGCTCTTGGGTGACCCAGTACACCATATTATAAACAAATGTGCTGTCCTTTGTTGTTCCATTTATACCTCAGGCAGAGTGGACTTAGTGTAATTAAGGGCCATAGGATTTTCAGAATGATAAATGAGCTTGACATCTCTAGCTCTGAAAGTGCTAGATGGCATCTTCTATTAGAAGGTTGTTCGGTCTACCTTGAGAATTTGTGGTTCAGTATAGCCACCTTCACGAATGTCCTTACTAATCTTCCAGATTCAGCACTAGGTGCTTCACCTTGTACTTTCCTTTAAGTTCAGAAACCAACTTCTGCTAACTTCCAGCTCGTCTTCTGCCCATTCCTCACCTCTCTCAGCCTTCCTGGAATTGGAGACCGTTAGGACCTTTGCTCTCAATTAGGTTTTGGCTTAAGGGATCTTTGTGCAGAACATTAAAACTTTCTCTGTAACCGTAGTAAGGGCGGTTTTGCTTTCTTATCATTTGTGTGTTCACTGGAGTAGCACTTTTAATTTCCTTCACAGACTTTTTGTGGTTTTTTGCATTCACAACTTGGCTTCACGTGGCGAGCTGTTCGGCTGTCTCGGCTTTCAACATACCTTCCTCGCTAAGTGTAATCATTTCATTACCTGGAACTATCAAACCTGTTAATTGTTCCACCAGAGTTAGGAGCTTTAGAGTATTTTCTAATTTCAGAGCCAAAAAAATTCTGGATGCATTTATTTCCCCGCCCACACCCACCATATCATTCATATACATGCACATTAGCAAATCACTATGACCAAGAGTAGGTACGCTCTCTGGCACCTCAGTTCAGGAGTACGTAGCTCAAACTGTCATTTATGGATCTAGACTTTCATCTATTTAAACACCCTAAATATATAAAATATACAGTAACTCAGACTACCTCCACATTATTCTCCGTCCTGACATGGAATTTGGTGTGAAGCTTTGCATTTTATAACTTGTAATCTCTTAACAACCCTAGCATTTGTGAAGTCTGGAAAGAGCTCTGCCTTGGGAATGTGGGTTTGAAAGCTTTAGAATCACTTTCATTTTCCTCAGATGTGTTGTCTGTTCTGGCTGTGAGGCTATTGCAGTCACCTTCCTACTCCTGTAAGGGACTATAAAACTGGACCGACCAAATACCAGAATCTCAAGGGCTTTCCGATATTGGACAAGAGCACGGAATTTGGATTTGTAATATTTGGGGGCATCTGGAATAACCTTTAGCCTCTCGCAGTGTGCTGTTGTAAAGTCTGAAACAGCATCAGTCAACACTCATGCGATCAGTTGCAGGCAACCCCTCACAGTCTGCACAACACTTCCGATGTGTGGCACCCTTTTTGCAGAGGTCTACACCGCCCAGTGACGCCAGCGTGGAGCCAATGAAGGTCCAGGAGACGGGCGTTTCCGTGTGTGCCATCACGTCAGGGTGGGGCTTCCAGGGTCCTCGTGGCAGTCATTTCGGCAGCTCTCGGGTCTGTTTCCTGTTCCGCGGTTCCAGAGCACAGGGTCAGGCCGAGGTGACGACTGAGGAGGCACAAGAGGTGTCCCTGCGGCACTGGGCTGCTCCTGTTCTTCCTACCGTGTCCGATGGCGGCAGCTGTGCCCAGGGACCCAGCTCAGGTAAATGCTTATCCCCTGGGCCCTCCCCAAAAGTGGAACTCGGGTGCCTGCGGCCCAGGCCCCTGTCTCAGCACTGGCATGCTGGCTGTAGGCTGAGGAACGGTCAGAGCAGATGGGAGCTCAGTGAGCCACACATGTCCTAATGAAGCACTTTTGGAACCTACCTGTAATGGGGGAGGGTTGTCTAGGACCCTGGAATGAACTCAAACTAGAGGTTATGTGGGTGGAGGCCTTTGATGGTCATGGGGCACAGTACTGAGTAGTCAGGGAAATGCAGGTGTTCTTTCCTTCTCCTGGTCTGGATCTTACTGTACCCAGTGCTTTGTAGCTACAGAAAAAAGAGTGGGAAGGTTAGAGTTGGCCCCAGAAGGAAGAGAAAGGTGTTGGGTTTTAACTTAAGTAGAGCAAGGTAAAGAACAGGAGGAAACAATGCGGCCAGCTCAGGTAAGGGACAGAAGACTTAACAGGATGAGGAGGCAACAGTGGGGGCTGCTGCTTTTTTTTTTTTTTTTTAAGATTTTATTTATTTATTTGACAGAGATAGAAACAGCCAGCGAGAGAGGGAACACAAGCAGGGGGAGTGGGAGAGGAAGAAGCAGGCTCATAGCAGAAGAGCCTGATGTGGGGCTCGATCCCAGAACGCTGGGATCACGCCCTGAGCCAAAGGCAGACGCTTAACCGCTGTGCCACCCAGGCGCCCCATGGGGCTGCTGCTTATTTGTGCCCACCTTACATGGAGCCTGGTACATGAGCTTAATGTAAGGGCAGAGGTGATCAGCTACTAATTACTAGGCCTGGTATTGTTACTAATTTTCCAGTATTTGGATATAGGGATATTAAATATTGAAGTGATGTTTTTCATGTAGGCTCTAATCCAATATGATGGGTGTCCTGGAACACGGGGTCTGATTTCCCCTGCACTCCTGATGCCATAAAGATGTATTATGGCCTGAGGGAACAGTGCTTGAGGCTATTTTTGGTTGTACCTGGTGGATACACTGTGGAGGATTTCAGGGACAGTGCCTGGTACGTGTGGTCCTGAACTCAAGGTTCTATCTACCCACCTGCCTGTTGGACCTAGTAGTGGTGCTGGCACCAGGGCTTGGTATCTCCTCTAGGTTGGGTGGCCTGGGAGGTGGAGGAGCAGGGGGACAGATTGGGGGGGATTTCTGTGGAGGACGGCTGTTCGTGGTTTCATCTCTCCCCCTCATGGCAGGGTAGTGTGACCTTTGAAGACGTGGTTGTATACTTTTCCTGGGAGGAGTGGGGTCTCCTTGATGAGACTCAGCGATGCCTCTACCATGATGTGATGCTGGAGAACTTTGCACTTGTGATCTCACTGGGTAAGACTGCCACCCACCACCCCACCCTCCAGTGCCTTGCCTAGACTCTACTCTTTTCCTCACACTTGGATTGGGGCTCAACCACTGCCCTCTTAACTGGCAAACCGTCCATCAGGCTGATGGATCAGCATTGGCCACTCTTGTCCAGACCCAGGGCACCTTCCCTCCTCCTAGCTTCTTTTCTGGGGCCAGCAGTTGCCTGGAGTACCAGGGGCTGTTCTTACAAGATATGTTCCTGTGGGGGCTGCTTCTAGTATTTATTTTGCTTATGGGTAGAATTGCTAGTCCTAGTCCATTCACTTGGGGTTTTCAAAGGAGTCCAGGGCCCTTCACAGGATGGCCCACCAGGGTGTTGATGCCAGTGCCCACACCTGCTTTTCATCATTTTTCAACCTTTCGTCATGTATCTGTAGTCTGTGAATAGCATCTAGTCATTTGCAAGCAGCCGTTCCTGGGCCTTAAACTTCCATACAGCACTCCTAGCCCTGCTACAGGGGAGTGAATTAGAAGACCCTGCTTTTCCTGTGCTGCACGCCCCTCCCCCCCGAGTTGACAACAGATCCAGCAGACTTATGCTTTAGTGTGCCCGAAAGACATCTGATGAGGACATGCACTTCACACCAGCATTTCTGTGCTTTCAGGTTGTTGGTATGGAATGGAGGATGAGGAGGCTGTTTCTGTGCAGCAAATGTCACTGGGAAGGACTCCAAGTCCAGAATCACCCCTGTGGAAAGTTCAGCCCTGTGAGAAGTGCGTCTTGCTTGGGAGAGACATTTTGTACCTGGCAGAGGACCAAGGATCGCATCCTGGGCACAAATCCTACACCTGTGAGACATGTGGGAAACAATGGTGGTTCGGTGCCAATTTTCACCAGCACCAGAAGCAGGACGACGAGAAGCCATTCAGATGGGACATGGAGTTTGTGACAAGCTACAAATTGCACATGTCACGGAAGCCTTTCCCCTGTGGGGAAATTGGGAAGGACTTCCTGGCTATATTGAGTCTGCTCCAGCATCAGGCCACTCTCAGAGGGGCCAAACCACACGGGAGCTTTGAACAGGGGGAGTCCTTTCAGGGTAGAAAAAGTCCTCACAAGTGCAGCGACTATGAGAAACCATTCAGCTATGAATATAAACTTTTCCAGGATCAGCAACTTCACCCCAGAGAAAGTTATCACGACTGGGATAACTGTGAGAAACCTTTCAACCAAAGCTCCGTCCTCAATAATTGCCCGAGAGCTTACCCAGGAACAAGGTCTTATGAGTGCAACGAGTGTGGGAAATCCTTTAGCCAAAGCTACAACCTCATTCAACACCACAGAATTCACACTGGCGCGAGGCCTTACAAATGTGGTGAATGTGGCAAAGCCTTCAGTTTCAAATTCAGACTTGTGCAGCACCTGCAGATTCACACTAGAGTGAGGCCTTATGCATGTGGCGAGTGCGGGAAAGCCTTTAGCTACAGCTCTACCCTCATTAAACACCAGAGAGTTCATACAAGAGAGAAGCCTTACAAGTGTGGGGAGTGTGGGAATTCCTTCAGCCAAAGCTCCAACCTCATTCAACACCAGAAAATCCACAGTGGAGCAAGGCCTTATAAATGCAATGAATGTGCAAAATCCTTCAGCTACAAATGCAAACTTGTGCAGCACCTGCGCATTCACACCGGAGAAAGGCCTTATGAGTGCGGCGATTGTGGGAAATCTTTCAGCCACAGGTCCACTCTCAATCAACACCAGAGAATTCACACTGGAGCTAGACCGTATAAGTGCAATGAGTGTGAGAAATCCTTTAGCCAAAAGTCCAACCTCATCCAGCACCGCCGAGTCCACACAGGAGAAAAGCCTTACGAGTGCGGGGAGTGTGGGAAATCCTTCAGCCAAAGCTCCCACATCATTCAACACCGAAAACTTCACACCAGATAACCTCAGGAATGGAACGATTCTGGGAAAAGGTTTCTTTCTAGGTCTATATTACCATGTAACAGCACAGCCCAGCAGAGGCAAAGGAAGCTTCATCTACAGGTCTAACCTGCTTGAGCACTTCCTATGACTGGACTCACCTCTTATGTATGGAACATCACACCTCTGAACGTCCCAACACTGGGGGAGAGTCCCCAAGACTGTGAGCTTTGTGGGATGGCTTGCGGGATCCATGCATATCACTCATTGTGCATTGTCCATTAAGAATGACTGAGGGGTGGGCATTACACCGCAGTTTCCTCATTAGGATTCTGACAACGTAAGGGAGACCTCCCGAGAGTGCTGTGAGCACAGCATATTTTACTGGTCCACCTTGAAGGGTTCTAGGAGAGTGCTCTTTCTGCAGGGTGGTCACATACGAATGTGCACTACTGTGGGGGAAGCTGTCCTCCGACTCCTGCAGAGGAATCATGTGCCTTCACGTGTAGCTTCACTTTTCTGGTGTCAGAAACAGGACTAAGAATCAGGCTGAACACATCCAGTGGATCCACAGCTGAGTATAACCCATGCCTGTGGTTCAGTTTCTAACACTCCACATCCGTGTTCATCCTCCAGTTGAGGGAACTTGAGAGCTGCTGTCAATCTTCCTTTTTCATAGTCCAATCTCAAGGATATATAGCTGCATTAAGGCAAAACGGCAATAGGCTAACAAATCCTGTTGGTGGGATGCTCACTGTAGCTTTCTGACCGGTTGCTGACCCAGAATTCTGTTGAAATTCTCCTTAATATGCAGGGCTTCCCCTCCCCATGCATGGGGAGGGGTGGTGGACTCCCGAGCAAAGAAAGTGTGGGGAGGGACCCAGACTTCCAGTTGATTTTTTTAATAAAGCTTTAATGGAGGTTTAACAAATATGCTGGAAAACTGCACACATTTAAAATGGTATACAAAAGACCACAGACGGTAATAAATCCATACGTAGAACTCCTTTTCCTTGTGCCCTTTTTAAGCCTCCCGGTGTCACCTACAGTGAATTATATAACCTGGCAGCCTGTCTTCTGGTAAGCATCTGCCTTTCTGCTCAAGGTCCTCATGCACCACCCTGGCTTCCAAGTGAGCCCCTGGACTTGCTCACATGAACAGGCCTTGCTCTAGATTCCAAGATGGGCCTGGCATAGGGCCCACGCCCTGGGGGAGCAGCAAGCACCACGGCAGGGCACACCCAGGGTCCCCACCTGCCAAAAGCCCTGGACGGGCTCACCCTTACTCCTGCAGCACTTCAAGGTCTCAAGCACCCTTCCACGTGCTTTCCAACTTCTGCACAACTTCTCGTTTTCCCCTATCAAGCCTCAGACTGTACACCACCACATGCTTGGGGCTGCACAGCAGCAGCCCCAGATCTGGACCTCCCGACACCATACTCACTGCCCCCCAACCCACGGGCAGCCATTCATTGGCAGGCCCCTCCCTCCCTGTTCATACATCGGTACAGAGGGGAAATACTGGGCATCCTGCCTGAACTCACTGCGGGTTACCGCGTCTGATTGGAGGCCGGCAATGATGATCACCTGCCAAGAGTGCAAGGAGAGTCACCCGGCCCCCCCCCCTTGGAGGCCACCGTTGACATCCACCTTTATCCACCACACACAGGGTGCGAGGGGAGGGGAGAGGGACACATGGAAGGGGCCAAGGGGCGGCTGGACAGTTGGGGACAGTGGGGCCCTGCCAGGGAAGGACACTACCACCCACACGTGGAGACAGCCTGCTGTCCTCCCGTCCATACATCCAACCCCATGCATCCGGAAGGGCTGAACCGGGGGCATCACTAACGCGGGCGCAGAGAACGCCACGCACAACTTGGCTTGAGCAAGCCGCCTCTCCCAAAGGAGAAGGGGTACCACATGATCCATTCCAATGGAACCCCAGGCACACACACCCTGGGGAGGTAACATTTGGGGGCCGGGTGTGGGTTCAAAGTCTTGTAGGTCGATGTGTCCTACAACTCCCTGCCCCACTGCTCGAGCCCACTCACCACCGCTAAATCCTTCAGGTTCACCTGCAGAAACCTTTGTACAACTGTCCCTCTCAAGTTCAACCGTGTTAGTGCTCTGCCACAACCGCGGCCCACACGAGGGCCTCACTAATATGCACAGGTGGGCATACAAAGCAGCAGACTCCTGACCTGTATTGACCCGTACTCCCTGGCATTTTAGCTTTCGTGGCGAGCAGTGGCACTCTGCCGCCCAAGAGCACCACACACCTGTTGCCCAGGGCAGTGGGTGGGGTGCCTTCCACTTGTCCCACTAAGAAATTTCTGGAGGACATCTGGCTCCGGGGCCACACAAAGCTCATTTCAGCCTCCAGTATCCACATTAACCAGACAAACCGCTCCCACCCACCCAGCTGTCCTCGCAACGAGAGAGCAACCGACCAGTCCCTGTCCAGGTCCAGATTGGGTGCAGCCGCCTTTGTGAAGTCAAGACCCTGGGCTCCACTCCTGATGGGGATCTTGCCTCATGCCCAGCTTCACAGCCATGCACGCCCCAACACGCAAGACTTTGTTCTCCCAGCAGCTGCCTTGGTGGGTCATGGGAGGCCACCAGCACCTTTGTCACAGAGCATTCTGGAGGACACTACTGTAACGGGACCCCTCTTCCCAACCCCAACTTCCGTTCTCGCTCCAGCGCGCCCTCAAGCACGATCAAGAACACCACCTCCAGCGCCAGGAGACGAAAGCCACCAACATCCATCAGCCAGGGCCTCACGGTCCAGGACACCACGGTCCCACAGCCCACGGGATCCAGGGCCGGCCTGGGACCAGTTTCTACGCAACTGCACCTCAGGGCCATCAAAGGACACAGGCTGGGGGACGCCTAGAAGCAAGGGTGGTGGGGACACCAACGGCCGCCTCCGGACCGACTGAAACCCGCTCCTCCCCGGTTCCTCCTCGATAGCAGCCGCGACTACAGCATCGCCAGGGCTGCTGGCTCCACACTCACCCGCCAGGGGGCTCTCAGGTGAAGGCTCTAAAACGCGCTCCTTCCGAGGACCGGGACCTCGTCTCACCATGGTCTGCGGCCGAGAGAGAGGTATTTGAGCCCCCAATGCGCTCCTCAGATCCGAATTCCCATCCGAATTCCCCGTCACTCGTGACCGCCTTTCCAGAGTCACAAGAACTACCACCAAAACACACAACAGGGGCAGGCATTCAACTACCTGATCGCCGCCTCGCGGTTGTGTTGCCGCCCTGAAAGCCGGAGGCGCACACCCAAGGGCCTTGGGGGGCTGACCGGGCCGGTGCTGGTTTATACGGTGTGCGCCCCCTCGTGGGAGTCTGCCTACCGGGGTACGCTCGGCGCCGAAAGCTGCTATGCCTGGGACAGAAGCAAGCAACCAAAGGAGCCACGTTGGGATTTCTCACTTGCACTGAGCCAGCGTGCGGAGGCGCGGGCGCCCCTCCCCCGATGGCGGCTCCGAAGACAGGCACAGAGCGCCAGGCAATCCCGTTGAGGCCGGCGTCTTGCAAGGACGAAAATCAGAACAAGGCCCTGCCCCTGTAAGCAGCGTGCCTGGGGATCAGAACGAGTAGACGCGACCCGGCGGGCATTCCGGCATCAAAAGAAGGCGCGGTGGGGGCGCGTCCTTGCCCGCACACATGGCCGCCATCGCTAATGGACGCGGAGGAACCCACAGTGGGCGTGGTAAAAGCGATGGCCTGGAGCGGGGCCCCAAGTCGGCAGCAAGGCCGGAAGGGCATGTGAGGGAAGGGGTCGAGGGGCCTGGGGTCACAATAACGGACTGGAACTCCACGGCCTAGACCCCCAATAGAAAGGGTGGTGCCCCAAGGCACCCACTGGTCTAGGAGGACCCCTGCACGTCTCGAGCTTCAGCCCAGCCCTGGAGCGCTGTCCCGTAACCACAAGCACACCCCGCCCGCAGCGCGGCGCCCCCACCCAGGACGCCACCAGCCGGTGAGGAGGGCCCAGGGTGACATCCGCACAGCAGCCAGTCTCCGTTACCGGGGGGCGGGGGGAGGACTGCACAGTGGGTCGTCTGTTCAGAGAGTGGGCGCTGACGGTGAGGAAAAGCACACGGAGATCTGCCCAGCACAGAGGAATGCGCGCTCACGCACCGAGAAGGCGAAGAAAAAAAACCTCAAACACAATTGCTTTGCCAAGAAAACGTCTTAAGAGCAGACACAGGAGCGATCCTGTGAAGTCTGGGCTACACACCAGCCTCGGCATCCTCGAATTCCCTGCGCTGTGGCTCCAGCCGTGAGGGCGCCCGTTGCTCCGTTAAGCTGGGGCCACGGCCGGGAACCGCCCCCTACGAGGCAGCCCGACCGGTGCTCGCTAGCCGCTCGCCGGGTCGGGGGCCAGGAGCGGCCAAGAGCCCCTCACAGCAGGGCAAGGGGTGCTGGAGACGGACCCCGTGGCACCGGAAGGGAGAGCCGCACTCGGACGCAGCAACACGTTTCGCGACGGGGAAAGCTGTGCTCAGCCCCACCGAGGGGCCAGTGGGCTCCACACCGAAAAGAGGCCGTTGCCCACTCACAACGGCACGGCCTAAGTGGCTACTCAGAACGAGAGGGGAGCGGTGGCACGGGCGCCGTTGTAATGTCCTGACCAAAGGCCCGTCTTCCCCTTCATCATGGCCGGCCACACAGATTGAGACACAGGGGTTGGGAACGCCACGACGGAGGTCAGTACGCGGGGCACCGTTAGGATCGGGGGACTAGCGGGGAATCCGCGATCCTTGGGGAGCTCATCAGTTTGCCGCTCAAGGCTTCTAAGTCCCAAAGAAAATTCTCTACGTAAATCCTGAAAATGCATAAAAGCCCCTTGAAGCACCGCCAGCACTCTACAGGAGGCTCGAGACGCCACCGTTGTTCTCTGTCGGGCGAGCCACCCGTCAGGCCTCGGCCACGCACCTAGGCGACATGCGACGACCACGGGAACGGCGCGCTTCCCCTCGCCCACCCGACCACCACCTTTCCACAGCACTGGTGGCGGGCTCAGAGACCACTGCCACTGCAAACGGAGGTACCTGGGGTCCACCTCGAGTGCTCTGATGGTGCCACAGCCGACGGCGCAAGGGGAGCAGAGTGGCAGAATAGCCTCCGCACCTGAGAGCGCCACGCACTAGGTAACCAAGATACGAAGGAAAGCACGGGTTGCGTCAGAAAGCACGGGTTGCGTCAGAGACCCCGGTTTGGTCATAACCGTGCGGCACAGCGGGGCAAGCCAGGGTCCGTACCCCTGCCAGCGCACACACCCGGCAGGGGAGAAGAGCAGTGTCTCTCCCCCCCTCGCCAGTAATATTCGTCTCCCGGCTGCCTGGAGCTGGATCCGGTGCGGAAGAGCGCGCTCACCACCCTGGCCGGCTCGTGAAGCCCCCAGGGGGAGCCCCACCTCTAAGCCTGCTTCATCCCCCAGCCTCCTTTTGTGGGCGGAATACGATCAGTAAAGTGCGGAGATTTTCATTTGACAACGCTTTGCCACGTCGGGTGGCACTGCATGCCTAGGACTCCGTACCTGCAGCAAGAAACGAGCCCGCCAGAGAACGCCCGCTGCCCTCAGGCGCTGGAAGCTGGAGACAGCTCCGCAATTAGAGATCCAGGCCTCGCAGCCCAGTCGAGATTCAGGTGCATAACGCGCGATACGGAAAAGATAACTCACAAGTTAACGTCATTGTCAAGATCAGAGTTTCTGAGCTCCTCTGAATACCCCTCTAAAGCTACAGACACCGAAAGCCGCGCCATTTACAGCCCAGCAAAAAACGCCAATTTCGAGCAAGAAAAAAAAATATCGCTTCTGAAGGAACCTATGGATCATGGGGGCCTCCTGGACCCTTGGTCCGAGGCCCCCAAAGCACAACCCCAGCGCCAGAGCTCCAGATCTGGTCGACCCGCGGGTAATGCCTCCAGAGTAACGGGAACAGTGCGGGCAAATTACAGTCATCCCCCCCACACACCGAGGCTTCTACGAAACTGGGGTTCAGGGTGTAGAAAAACCTCCACTTCAGGGCGCCTGGGTGGCGCAGTCGTTAAGCGTCTGCCTTCAGCTCAGGGCGTGATCCCGGCGTTATGGGATCAAGCCCCACATCAGGCTCCTCCGCTATGAGCCTGCTTCTTCCTCTCCCACTCCCCGTTTGTGTTCCCTCTCTCGCTGGCGGTCTCTATCTCTGTCAAAAATCTTAAAAAAACAAAAAACACACCTCCACTTAAAAGCACTGCCTCCCCCCCCACCCCCCCGCGCCGGAACTTCGAGCAACCCATCAAAGTCCGTGCCCACAGCTTCCACCTGTGGACCAGAACTGCCCCAAAAACCAAGCCCAACCAAAGTCCCCGCAGAAAGAGGTGACCCAACGAGGCCCGCCCTCCTTAGCCACCCGCGTGGGTTGTAGCCAGCCCATTTACATCTGTGTTGGAGACTCGAAAGAGCCTCCGCGGAGGCATGTCCGACCAGCGGACCCCACAAGGAACCACCTTCGGTACTTGCCCGTACTTTCCCGCAAGGTCCGTGCAGAGTGTTTTACCTCTGGAGCAGAACTCAAACGCCGAGCGCGATCGGAGCCCACGGGGGAACGCGAACCCCCGCCACCCTCGCGGGCTGGAGCCGACCCATCCGCGTCTCTCCCTTAGAGACGCAAAAGAACTTCCCGTGGAAGCGTCTCCGTCTAGCGCACCCCACAAGGAACCACGATCAGATTTTCCACACGTTGCCCGGACCTTGCCTCCTAGAGCAAAACGCACAAACACGGGGCGCCGCCAGAGCCCACGCGGGAACGCGAACCGCCGAGGCCCGCCCTCCCCAACCACCAGCGCGAGCTGGGGCCGGTCCATCAACGTCTCTCCGTTAGAAACTCGAAAGCGCTTCCGTGGAGGCGTCTCCGACTAGCGGGCCCCATAAAGAATCGCAACCAGATCTTTAAACGCCTTAACCCGAGCCTTCTCGCATGTTTGGGGCCCGTCCCCGCCTCCGGAGCCGCCGGGCTATAAGCGCAGGGTACCCTCACCTGTTTCCCCGCGGCGCCACAGTCAACGCCCGCGGGCGGGGAAATAAAGCGAGCGTTGAGCGAGCTTTCTGGGCGACCTCACCAGTTCGCCGTTTACCGTCGTTAACACCAACACACCGTAAACTTACGCATCTAATCTCCAGCGAATGCATGGGCGGCAACGCGCCGACGAGACCGGGACGATTCCGCCAGTGCCGCCGGCCTCTCGGAACTACTTCCCGTACCGCTGCCAAATCCCAGCCCTTGTGGATTTCGCCGGAGCTCCGGAGAGGAAAAAGTGTACGAGCGGCCACCAGATGTCGCCCGACAACCGGCGCGAACGTCAGCGGGATGGATCTGCACCGCCTGGGGTGAGCGCGCACTCCCTGCCGCCCGGACGCAGACCGCGTCTCTCCGCCCGGGAGCGTTCGCCTGGAAGTCCCCTGCCTGCAGGGCGGGAGCCCGGTAGCAGAAGGGGAAGCTGGGAAATGATTCCAGGTAGCTGCCGGGAAAGGAACAGACGAACACATGTAAAGTTCCAGGGAGAGGCCCGCAGGCCCGGACCGCTGGCGTGGGCTTTCCTGAGCAGCCCGAACGCTTCCGAGAGGGCTTAAAAAAAAAATTCGCGCGTGGGCACTGTAATAAAACCACGCAAGTGCTCGCAGGACTGACCAGGGATGGATGAATCACTTTAATTCTATTTCGGGTCGAGGAGGTCTTTCTAAAGCATGACAACGCCCAGAAGCCATAAACAAGTTGACCGATAGATTACATAAAAGGTTAAACAAGATCTTTCTCCACATATGCAAAAAAGTACAAAAACAAACATATGTGAAGAACGTTGGTGCAAATACACACGTAGTTATAAGAATGTCAGTTTCAGTGTTACTTATAACAAATTGAGGAGGAATGTTAACAGCCGGTTTACTAAAGTACTTGCCCATCTATGCGATGCAACACTGTTACAAAACTTACAAAAAACAAGAATAAAACTGGCAGAAAGACACGTTGATCAATGGAAAAGAAGAACCCCAAACAAATAGGCTGTTAAAGGACGTCTGCTTGACCCTTGAGTTGAACCCCAACAATTGGAGGTTCCTCGCACTCTCCCCTGTCCTTGGAATGTATGCTGTGCCTACCGTCCTCAGTGGAAGCAATTCCACAGACACAGCCTTGAGAGAATACAGCATTGTTGAGACCATCTGGATGGTATATGTGACTGAACCCAGTTAAGATCTCTATAAATATTCGAGATTTGGTGGGCAGGTAAGGAGATCTACTCCCCTGGTGGCATCCGATATAAGGTCAGAGGGCTTAGTGACTGGGTTACATTTTTGGATCTCTGTTGGACTCTTCCAGGTAGTAAGTATTGGGCACATTGCCCTATGAAGATTATTGAAATTGAACCTAGGATCGCCTGACGTCTGATCAATAGATTGAAATAATTGGTTCTTTTTCTGGGGGACAGGGACACTAGCAGTGTCACGCACTGATTTGTGTAAGGTTAAGGTTCATGTATGTGCAAGTGGAAGTGCCATCCGCTGTTAATTCCCAATGGTCTCATTTGCTGCAACCCGCATGGCCCAGATTTTATGGCGGGCTGATGAATGGCATATCCAACAGTAAGACTGAGGGTACTGACTGCTCTTAGGGATAATCTAATAAAGGTGTTAGATTGAGTGTGTTCTGACATAACCTAATCTTATAGTAGGAAGGAAGAAACGAGTAAAAGGGCTATTAGTGGCAATGACAAGGGGTCTGTAGAAAATGAGAAGTGGAACAATTATAGGCGAGCAGATTTAAAAAAACAAAACAGTGATTTGTTAGATGTCTTGCTCTGAGGTATTGAGGGGAAACGGTCATCTGTTTGTCCTGAAGGTCTTGGGTCACCTGTCTGCTTTTGATCAGCTTAGAATCCTCAGTTTGAGGTCTTGGATTGGAGTAGCCTTCCAATTGTGTGTAATTCTGGATTTCTTCTTTAGTTGTGAAACATGAACCAGAATGACCTCCTGGAGTTTCACTGCTCTATTTGTTTCTTATAGCACCTGATAGGTTCCTTCCAGTAAGATTCAAGGGCAGTTATTCTCTGAGGTCTATTCCAATAGATGGAATCTACTAGTTGAAGATCATGGAAAAGCACTTTGAAGCACGTTTTCAGAAGGTGGCCTTAATCAGGTGGTGATAAGACTAGATATAGTAAGTCAGTCCCTGGTAATATTTTGCCACATCCGCAAATAGCAGGGCAGGACTAGTATTGGAAGCGAAATCCCTAGACACATGCATGATTCTTCCAGTTGGTAATTCATAGGGGGATAGCTGAGTGAGTGGACTACATGGCCATAAGGGCTAGAGAGAGTACCTTTGGCCAAGGGAGCGCAAAGGTTTCTAAAAGTTTTGCTGATGTTAACAATGCCAGTGGTCTGTTCAACTTTTCTAGAAGATTGTGAGTGATTAAAAAATAGAGTTTATATGAAGTGTGACATGATCACTTAATGTAGATGTAAACATTGGGATGACCCAGGGTGGGAAACAAAATCAATCAGCTTTTCAGTGACCATAAGAGCCGCAGCTTTTTGGCAAAGAAATGCTTTAACCCACTCTGCAAATGGACATACAATAACTACAACGTATTCAAGTCTCATGGAGGGTAGAAGCTGGATAAACTCTATTTGAATGTGTTAAGGGGCCCTTGAGGCATGGCCACCACCTATCCAGGGCCCCATGGTGATGTTTGCATGGTCCAAGCCACACAGTCCCTATTTGTCCCCCACTGGCTTGGGACTGTCCAGTAAGGATCAGACCTTCAAGAAGAGCCAGGTGGGAAACTTACCCACCCCCTCACTTCAACCTCAGCCCCTGCTAGGCCCCTCAGGTATAAAGATCCCAATATTCTCCCCCAGTGGTCTTTTGCCTCCCTCTCCAAAGGCACTGCTGACCCCACTCCCCACCCCTTAGGACAATCATTCACTTTTAAAAGACTCTCTATCTGAGCCCCTTTCCTAGGCCCATAAGCTGGGCCCTCAAATAGCCCCAGAGGAAGGTCTGCTCATGACCTCCATTTTACACGGCTGGAAACTGAACCTAGGGGGAGGATGGGCAGAAAGTTCCTATTTGTGACATCCAATGACAGGTGGGGATGGAGGAATCTGTGCCAAGCCCAACCCTCCTTCTGGTCCCAGCTACTCTAAGGATCATCATCTCCTCCTCCCTCTCTCCCTAAGGTGCCCTGTAGATCCTCTCCTTCCCAGATGCTGATGGCCCCCATAAGACTTTGCAAAGACCACCATAATACATTACTTTTGACTGGGTTGCTTAAACAACAGAAATGTATTTTCTCACAAATTTGGAGGCTAGATAGCTGAGATCAGGGAGTCAGCAACACTGATTTCTCCTGAGACCTCTCTCCTTGGCTTGTAGGTGGGCATTTTCTTCCTGTCTTCACATGCTCTTCCCTCTGTGTGTCTGTGTACTAATTTCCTCTTAATAACACTAGTCACACTGGATTAGTGTCCACAGTATCCCCTTTATTTTACCTTTTTAAAAACCCTATTTCCAAATTCAGTAACATTCTGAGGTACTGGAAGTGAGGACTTCAACATATCAATTTGGGAACATACAATTCAGCCCATAACTAACACATCTTTTCATAGGGAGCTAACAGGGAGGAATTCTCACGAGGATGACCTTATTTAACAGTCCCCAAATCACAGCCCTGTAACTCAGGCCTTGCGCTCTAAGGTATTAACACAAGAGAAGTGAAACATATCCATATAAGGAATCAGAAATGCAAGAATCAGATAAATGTCTGTAACAACTGTTTGATAAAGGCCCAAACTGGAAACAACTCAAATATCTGAAACAGATGAGTAAACAAACAAATAGTGGTTTATCCATAGAACGTTACGTTTTTTGGCAACATTAAAAGGATGAACTATGTAATTTACATAGACCCATTGACAAATCTCAAAATAAATATACCAGATGAGGACAGCCAGGGGGGAAAAAAACCCAAGCATTTTATTTTCAGTCGTGTAAAATTACAGAAAATACATATGCATCTATTGTAGAAAAAAGTAAATCAATGTTTGCTTGGAGGGCAGAGAGAAAGAGAATAACTAAAGGGCATGACTGAATATGGGGTGTTGCATATGCACATTGTAATGATTTGTGATGATGGTTTCATGGGTTTTTATGAATGTCAAAACTCATTAAATGGTACAGTTTAAATATGGACGATTTATTATTTAATAACCATACCGAAAAGGTATTAACAGTATAATTTAAAAAATTCTATTTTCAAAAAATAAAATTTGGCAAACATATTGACCCCACCATATCCCTTGGAGTGCCCTGGGATCAGCAACTTGCCTCAGTGGCAGCAAATACAGGTGAGCAATAAAAGCCATTTCCGCCTGAGTCGTTGGGAATGCAGGCTGGGTAAAGCCTGCATTGCTGGACTGAGATCTTACTTCTTTCTATCTTTGTTTTCCTTCCTGTGCGGCAATGGCTTTACGTTGAACAATGCAGAGAAGTGACAGGAATCCATAAAACTGTTAGATTCCTTTTCTTTTAGAGAGAGCGCACGTGAGAGAATGTGAACGTCGGGGAGGGGAGTGCACAAGGGAAAAGGAGGGAGGACCCCAAGCAGGCTCCGCACTGAGGCTAGATCTGTATCCAGGGCTTGATCTCACAACCCTGAGATCTTGATCTGAGTCAAAACCAAGAGTCGGACGCTTAACCAACTGAACCACCCAGGCGCCCCCGTTAGATTAGTTTCTGACAAGGCCCTCAGCTACACAAGATTCACAGTTCAGAAGGATCTGAGAATTTCTGTACTTGCTCATCCTTCACAGCCGTACTGACTGGAACAATGGCAGGTGCCCCTTTAAAAGAGGCACATTCCAACCAATTTGTTGGAATCTCTTGCCCTCGCTGTTTTGTTTTTTTTTTTTTTAAGATTTTATTTATTTGTCAGAGAGAGAGAGCACACAAGCAAGGGTTGCAACAGGCAGATGGAGAAGCAGGTCCCCACTGAGCAAGGAGCCTGATGCGGGACTCGATCCCAGGATCATGGGACCATGACCTGAGCCGAAGGCAGACGCTTAACTGAGCCTCCCAGGTGTCCCCTCCCTCTCCATTAATCCTCTAATTGTGTACAATTATGATTCCCCCTATAATCTTTCAGCCAGAAAGACACTTTCAGACACTACCACAGAAAATTCTGGATATCAGGGTACACCACTCCTCTGCAGGAACTGGGAACAGATTTCCTGCACCAGTGCTGAGCATGATGCAATATCCCCTGCAAACAAGAGAACGATTTCATGTTGTTCCCAGAAGTACTGGAGGTTGTCACAACTGGCCCCTCGTCAGGGTGAGTGCTGACACCACGAAATGTCCTGGCATCCAGGCTACAATTTAACCACAAAACCCTACATAATTTCCTTAGAGGCCTTGGGCAACAATGCAAACAAGGACCAAACTAGAGGGAGGACTACCACCCTTCCATCCCCCTGAAGCACACAAAGATTGGGGTGTCCACGGCAGCTGTTTCTCCTGCCATTCTGAAAGCACCCCATAAAGTGAATCTAACCCTTAAGATAAAGGTGGCTTACACAATCAGGCCTTTGTTACAGCACAAACCAGAGTAATAGAGGAAGGCTGTTCCTCGGTTGGTGGCTTGGAGGCTGGAAATTCCATCACGAGAGTCACCAGATCAATAATATCCCTAAAATGGTCACTTTTCACATCACGAGCAGAACTCGGATGGAGTCCTCTAGAACACAATGGGGTCATTCATGCCCTAACTATTCAGAGAGAAAAGAATGAGCACTCTGGCTTCTCACATTTACCCAGTGAATGGGAAAACACCAAGGTTTACTTCGCTGAACACGTCAGAGTGGATAAATGATACACATGCCGGCACCTGCAGGTGGGAGAGGTAAATGGCTGCTGCTACAGAATCAACAGTAATAAAAATTCACAGGGGCCTGAGCTGACACACACAACACAGCTCCACATACCTGGAATTTATTTTGATGTTTGGATGTATGAGGCTCAATTCAGGCAGACAGCACCCTCAAAACAGATCTCGAGTGTTGTTATACCGAACAAGGAAATACATTTGCTACATATCTAAGTTGTTTATCCCATGTGAATTTTGTCGTAGTCAATGAGGTAAGGCCTTTGGCTAATGCCTTTCTCATTCAAGATATTTATAATGCCCAATCCAGTATGAACTCTCTGGTGTCGAGGCCAGAGCTTTTACTAAAGGATTTCCCACACTGGTTACACTTATATGGCCTTTCTCCAGTGTGAACTCTCCGATGGTCACTGAAGTTGGAGCTTCGCCTAAAGGACTTCCCACACTCACTGCACTCATATGGCCTTTCTCCTGTGTGAACTCTCTGGTGTTTAAGGAGCGCCGAGCTTTGGCTAAAAGATTTTCCACATTTGCTGCACTGATAAGGCCTTTCTCCAGTGTGAACTCTCAGATGTAGAACGAGGCTACAATTCTGGCTAAAAGATTTCCTACATTCACTGCACTCATAAGGCTTTGATCCTGTGTGGACTTTCTGGTGTTTTAAAAGACTGGAATTATAGGTAAAGGACTTCCCACATTCACTGCACTCATAGGGCCGTTCTCCGGTGTGAACGGTATGGTGTTGCAGGAGCGCAGAGCTTTGATTAAAGGATTTCCCACATTCACTGCACTCATAAGGCTTTTCTCCAGTGTGAATTCTCCGATGTTGAATGAGGTTGGATCTTTGACTGAAGCATTTGCCACATTCTCCACACTCAAATGGCCTTTCTCCAGTGTGAACTTTCCGATGGTTATTGAGGCTGTAGCTTTGGCTAAAAGATTTCCCACATTCACTGCACTCATAAGGTCGTTCTCCAGTGTGCACTCTCCGATGTTGGAAGAGGTTGGAGCTCTGGCTAAAGGATTTGCCACATTCCCCACACTCATAAGGCCTTTCTCCTGTGTGAACTCTCTGGTGTTTAATAAGGCTAGAGTTATGGCTAAAAGATTTCCCACATTCACTGCATATGTAACATCTTTCTCCAGGGCGGACTCTCTGGTGATGAACGAATGTGTGCTTGTGGCTGAAAGCTTCTGTGCTGTCTCCGCAGCGGCATTGAGTTTTTCCCTTGTGGAAGGCTGCCCCACATTCAGTTCCATTGTTTGACTTCTCTCCTGCGTGTGTGGACTGTTGCTGGAGGAATCCTGAGCTAGCCAAGAAGTCCTTACCAATCTCCCCACAGATAAAGGGCTTCCCTGACACTTGCAATCTGCAGCTCTTGACCACCGAAGCTCTGCCTCTGTTGTTTCCAAAGGGCTTATCGCTCATGTGCTGCTTCTGCTGCTGCTGCAGGTTTTTGCTGAAAAAGAATCTTTTCCCATGCGTCCCACCAGTGTGCAGTTTCTCATCAAACTGTGTTTCCTGGTGCTCAGCCGAGTGAAAACTGTCTTTCAAGACCAGACCACACACCTCATAGGGGTTGGCCTTCTGGAGAAAAAGACCTGTCTCAGGAGTTCTGACATGTGACACTCCATCTACAGAAACGCTCTGCTTAGAAGGTGCCTCCTCATCCTCTGCTCCATGCCAACAACCTGAAAGCAGGAAATGCTGGTGAAGTGCATGGTGACTTCCTTGGCAGGCAGCTGCTACCCAAGTGTGTATGACACACCCAGAAACAAGTCCATGAGATTGTTTATAGGATAAGAGGTTTGAGTTCAGGCTGAGGATGAGGCCGCTTAGCCATACTAGGCCACTAATGATCACAAAATGGGGGTTCAGGGACACTCACGAGGTGAAACAAACACACTGAGAAGAGACAAGGTCTACATAGAACTTTCAAAAGGACCTAGTCTGCCATGCAGAACGGTGTGTTCAGACCCAGGAAAATTCAACAGTGAAAGAGATGCTGGTGTTCAAGGACTGTTTAAGAATCTATGTGCACCTCACGACACAACATGTAGGAGCTAATAAGGAGAGTGCCCCACACGGAGCAGTGACTAAAATGGTCAAGATGTGGAATCCAGAGAGGTGTAGATTAGTCCTGGGCAGGAAGTAAGAGTACAAGTGATGAAGAGCAGGTGACCAGTCACCTGAGTGTGAAGACTGGGGAAGGAAAGGCAGGTATGAAGTGTTGGGGCCACTGTCATTACCAACGAAAGACCAGTCATGTGGAATAAGTTTCCAGTATGATGTGTACCGAGCCCTGAGGTCATGCCTCCCCCAGGTGTTACTGTTCAGAGCCAGGCTGTGAACCACAACAGACTTTCCACCATAATCCCGAGATGAGCAACTATGTGGCACCTGGATGATGCAAGTAATAAGGGAAAGACAGGAGAGATAAGCGGCCAGCACTGGCCAAGAACAGCTCAGCACATGCAGTGCACACAAAAGAAAACTTTATATTTCTTTTATAGTCTATTCTAATATAATATTCTAATAAATTCTAATATATTCTAATATTCTAATATATTCTAATATAATATTCTATATTATATTATTCTATTATAAAGAAAATTTCCAAGCAAGAACAGACCATGGTCTACATAACAGTGATGGTCAGTGATGGCAATTTCTGGCACAAGAAGGAATGAGGAAATGTCAGCTAGAGGAAGAAAGTAGAACTTGGGATACTCGGGTGCTTTGTAACTGGAAGTCACCTGGCAGGGAGAGGGCAAGCAAAGGGGGATCCACTGGGCTGAATGGAATAGTCCTGACCCTGGTTCCTCTCCTGAGAGGCTTAGGACTGGAAGGTGTTGGGGCTGCTCAAGAGGCAGGCAGTGCACATAACTCAGCCCAGCCAACCACACTGCCTATTCAAGGAAGTGGGGAAGGAAGCAGAGACCATGATCCTGACAGGAGGACAGACCCACCCTTGGGGAAAAAGGTAAAGGGAGAGACCAGCCCAGGGCACAGAGGTGGGTGTGAGGGCCTTACCCAGGGAGGTTATAAGCGCCAAGTTCTCCAGCATCACATCCTGGTACAGGTGTCTCTGAGTCTCATCAAGAAGATCCCATTCCTCCCAGGAGAAGGACACGGCAATGTCCTCAAAGGTCACAGTGCCCTGGCAAGATGGAGACAGATGAACCCATAAACAGCCTCTCCCTCAAAGATGACAATCCATCCCCTCCACATCTACCCCCTCACCATCCTCTTCCTAAGCATCCAACACAGAAGAGAAACCAGGCCCTAGCACTGGTGCCACTGTCTCCTCACAGGCCCATTGATCATGGGCACCAGCCATCAGTAAGACAAGGCAGGTGGATAAAACGGTATCAAACGAGGGTCTGGACAGAGGCATTCACCCATTTCTGCTAAGCAATTCCCTTAGTATGGACAAACTATGCAATTCTCAATCCCAGGGCCCTAGGGCATCCGGCATACTCCCGCTACAAGTACACATCATTCTTTAGATGGCACATCCCCCACATTGCAGACACTGCCACATGCCCATGGTTGCCACCAGCTTACTGCCCTGCATACCTTAGGCATCTCTCTGGCCTCACAATGATATATGACTGTATTTCAATCACCTCTTCACCCCACTGGTGAGGATGGGATTGTGTGCTAGGGGTATGGGGATGGCCAGATGACAGATGAGATCGACAGCATTTTTCTAACCATACGTATTTACAACCTGGGAGAGGAGGACACCACACAGGGCCACATGGGGATGGCACTCTGGGAAAGACTGAACAGCTGGTGGTTGTAAGATCCAAACTTTGTAATATCAATACAAAGAGGTAACTGTTTCCTCTGGGAAGATGCCACTGACTTATCTGAGTAACTCCATGGGCAGGTAGGTAGCTGAAACCAACTACAGAGGGATAAGCACCTGATGCCCTTGATCAAAAACATTCTTTGGTTAGGAGATCTTATTTCTGGGAGCAGAAGTAGCACTCTGGCCATCTGAAGTCCTCATGGTTTCCAGACATCAGTGCCGCACGTAATACTGGGTCTTAATTACAGACCTTGCACCACAACCTGACGACAGCATTCACAGGACGCTCTGCAAATTCAAACAGGATTAAATACTGCCACTGACTTCCCAGGAAGCCCACTAGCCATCACAGCCCCAAATGCTCCTACGAAGCCTTCACTGCTTGGGACTATTCCTTGCCTCAGACGTGTGGATCTTCAGCTACCCATGGCCCAATTCCACGAGCTGCTGCACTTGCTGTCCCCAAGGCAATCACAACCTCCTCGGTCCACCGAACCCTCATTCAAAGCCCACCTCCATTAGTGGTCCACCCCAGGCCTTAGTGACTCTCACAAATGACCACATTTGCCCTTGACCTTATCTTCCTGGCTGAAAGAAACAGCCCAGGCCCCAACAAAGTCCTCACAAAATCCTGGTGAGTGAAGAGTGGTGAATAAAAACCCACTCTGGTCTGCGTGACATCTTGCCTCGGTCATCCCTTGGCTCTGTGTCCACCTTGTTCCTGTCCGCCCTCGCCTTGGAAGCCTTGGCCGCCTGCCAGACTATCTTGTCCAGGACACACACTCCTTTCAGGGCCATGTACCTGCCTCATTTGTGTTTGTGAAGCCTCAACCACTCACCGAGGTATGCAGGCAAGAGACCCAGTCCACAGTCTCCATCTTCCCTACCTGGCTCCCTAATAGCTTTACAATCATAACCTGACAATTACCCCTCCTAATTGTGAACATCCTGAATCCTCCATCCTGAACCTTCCCCAGATTCCCAGACCTATATGAACAACTGCCCACATCAGGCATCCATTCAGTGGTCTCTGAAATATCCCAGACTCTCAATATACCTAAATCAAAACTCCTAACACCCCCCCTCCCCACACTGAATATTACTACTACATTCTTCATCTTAGATAATGGACCTTCCATTCCTACAGCTGCTAAGACCTAAAATACTGGCATCATCTCTGAGTCCTGTATTTCACTCCTCCTCCCTCATCAGAGAATCTAGTTGTCCATTTAAAACATCCAACCAGAATCTAACCACTTTTCCTAAGCCACGACTCTGGTCCATTAACTCTCACCAGGGCTTTGGCAGTAGCTGCAGCCTGATCTTCCTTCTCCTTCAGTCTCACAGTCTGTTCTATACTCTGCAACCAGACGGAGTCTGGTAAGACCTCGTTCAGATCACTTTCTGCCTCTGATTCGCACCTTCCCATCACCTCCAGAAAACACACCCAACTTCTCAGTCATTCCAGTCTTGATTCCTGTCCCCCTGCTCTTTGCTCCCACCTAAAAGGACACATGTGGTTTTCTGAACACTCAGTTCAGTTACGCCTCTAAGCATCTGCATATCCTGGAACCAGTTCCTAATACATCGGTTGCCAAAAAGGGC
The DNA here is from genome assembly GCF_002007445.2 of Ailuropoda melanoleuca. NCBI lineage: Eukaryota > Metazoa > Chordata > Mammalia > Carnivora > Ursidae > Ailuropoda > Ailuropoda melanoleuca. The sequence continues at coordinate 24,684,849 of NC_048229.1, forward strand.
AACATTTCTATATAGAGCCTGATATGGACTTAGGACCCTCTGCTTAGGATTTCCCAAGGGCTCCTAGACCCAGGCCTGGGGGAATGACACTTAAGAGCCCCAGGACACCATAATCCAGAGAATATGTGGGTGGTGGCCTGGGCCAGTGAGGGGCTGAGACACCCTCCACTGACCTGTCTAAGTTCCACAGCACCTCTGCCGCAATGGGAAACTGTACAGAGGGGCAATGGAGAATTAGGTCCGTGGCAGGGTTCGTTGGGCACATGTTACCCGTACCCTTCCCTGGCCCTGGAGTCGGGTGACCGCAGCTGGCTCTCTAACCGCTGTGCCTCAATGCTGTGTTCCCTCTTGCCAACTGTGCCACCTGAACTAAGATCCAACCTCCCAAGGACTCGATGTCCTCTCCATTGCCCTCCGGTCAGCTCTTCCTTTGAACCGCCTTCGGGAAACGTTAAAATCCCAAACGGAGATCGGGTCCCTCCTTTAGCCAAAACTCTCCTTGGAGTCTGGAGTCCTCACCTGAAGGTACCAGACCTCAGTCCGCCATTCCAGGCGTGACTTTGCCTCACGCTCTGTCACTTGAGGGCAGAATCCTCCCATCTCAGGTCCCCCCTCCAGCCTCTGCCCCGGCCGGCCGCTCAGCCCCGAGCCCGCTCCCACAGCCAGCACGCCGGCGCTCACACACGGGGCCCCGCCCGCCGGCGCCTCCCTGTCCCGGACACCGGGGCCTGGGCCGCAGGGACGCGAGCAGACGCCCCGCCTCGGGCCTTTCGGGTCTGGGTGGGGGGACGGCGGGGCGGGGGGAGACGAGCGTTTACCTGAGCCGGGTCCATGGGCGCGGCCGCCGCCATCGGACTCTTTGTGCGGAGTGGACTCCTGGGCCGGTGGTCCCCGTTCCGGCCCCCGGCGCGGGGCAGCCCAGGCGGCGTCGCCAGCCGCAGACCCAAGTGTGTGCGGCGGGAACAGCACCTCCCCTCGCGCTTTCTCGGTTAGTCACCCCAATCCTGAGCCTGAGCTCCGGAACATTAGCGGATGAACGGGCCTGAAAGGCAAAAAGACCGCCAGGGGGATGAGGACGGAAGTCCCGCCCCGACGTTAGGTGCGCACGCAGAAGCGACTCTTTTCTCCATCTTCATTGGTCAGAGATGCAGTCCATCGACGCGCACTCTTCTGGGTAATGTAGTTCACAGACATACAGGATGAGGATAACACATTCCCAACGACCTCCGGGAGGAAAGGCCACGCCCCCTAGAGGGCTCTGGAAATTGGGGTCTTCCATCCCAGGCTAGAGGGGCTTCGCTTCTTCTTACAGAATCCGAACCCAGATTTCTGGGAAGTAATGTCCCAAGTGTTTGGAGACATTATTTCAGACTCCTGGATGCTCAGCGTGGTCTCAAAGCTAAAAACATTTCATATGCTCCAAAAGGCTACAGATCCAAATGCACATATCATTCTATAGAGTCATTTAGATACAACATGTGTCCTTGGAAGCAGAACCTAGTAAACGTTATGATCCTACAAGTCAAATACACCCAGAAGCATTAGAGACAGTTTTGTCAGTGTGTGTATGTTTGGTCAGGGACAGGGTAAAAAATACTTCATACAGGGCCATGACAGAGAAGATACAGGATGAATGTTAGGCCACCCTGAAGCAAGAGTTTTTTAAAAAATGCACCCATAGAAAACATCTCTCTAATCTGACCATTAATTTTTGTGTCCAATTCATTGAATGATACTTTTATCCATTTAATATCTTAATTCATATCCTCGCACAAACCCAGTTCCTTTTAGGAATCTAACATCCGTCAAAAAAAGAACAATGTAATAAATGTTGTTTTGGAAGGGGACAATGGCTTCAGTGTTCAAAGATGGAGCATGTATGCAAAGGCTGCTCTCCTTTTCCAAGGAATTGGGGTACCTAAGACCATGATATCTCATTGTTTGGAAGTGATTATCATTTCTCTTGCAGGGACTGTTCTGCATGGGAAATTGGAAATTGGTATTACCTCAGAACTATAATTGCAAAATGCAAATTACAGAAAGTTATTACTGATCACTATGTAGTGATTCAAAGGTGGTGGCAGACAGAGCTTCGATGAAACATCAGTGGACGGGGAGAAAAGTTAAGACCTCAGGGAAGATTTAGCAATGATGTCTGAGAACAGGAATATTTATATTGAACACATGACCAGAATGGTCACTCTGATGGTTTTCTCCAAAATGAACTGTCTTCATTCCTGATAACATTGTGCAGTATCAGGGGCGCCTGGGTGGCACAGCGGTTGAGCGTCTGCCTTTGGCTCAGGGCGTGATCCCTGCGTTATGGGATCGAGCCCCACATCAGGCTCCTCCGCTATGAGCCTGCTTCTTCCTCTCCCACTTCCCCTGCTTGTGCTCCCTCTCTCGCTGGCTGTCTCTATCTCTGTTGAATAAATAAATAAAATCTTTAAAAAAAAACCACATTGTGCAGTATCAGTGGAGGAAAGAAACAATGTAGACAGAGCAGACAGAATTATAAAAATATAGAGAGAAACTGAGGCTTACTGTACAGTATTATCCTTTTAGAATTGCGTCTGCACTCATGTATGCCATGCTGTCTGGGTCCTGAACTCAAATAAAAGTTGTTGGTTGTAGTAAAAGTAAAGGCATGCTTTGTATACAGATCTGCACTGTGCTTTTCTCACTTCACTATATATCTTTGACAACCTAAAGCCACTTCCTCATTTTATATCCATAACTCCTTATATTCACACGTATTAGACCCAAACCTGACTCTTTCTAAAGACTGCTGTGCGTTGCCTTGTCCTCCTGCTCCATGGCTGGCCAGCTGGCCCAGCTCTACAAATCTTTCCTATGTGCCCCCAAGATCCTTCGTCCAAGCCCACAGAAAACTCTGGAGATTTCTAGGTTAGTCCCTTGTCCACCTGGCCACTCTCAGGGGTCTCCTGTACCGAGAACTGGGCCAGGTATTAAAGGTATTAAGACAAGGAGGCTGATGACACTGACACAAGCCTTAGGTTCCAGATCCCTATGATTGGGGTGCTCGTTGGTCTTGGTGCCCTCCTTAGAGTCCTGAAGGCAGAAGCAAGGGCCACATTATACTGGTTGTATCCTGTCCATAAGAGAGTGTAGCTGAACCAAAGGACAGTTCATCTGCCAGATGCACAGCAAGCCAATAAAAGACTGACACCCAGCTTCCAAAGTGAAGAAAAATTGGCTACTTATTGGTGTGGCACCACCCAGGAAAACAGGGAGCTAATGCTCAAAGCCCTGAACTTCCTGGTGGGAGCAGGGGTCTCCAGAGAAGGTGGATGCTATTGACTGGGAGCCCATGAAGTCATGTTAACAGATGTTACATACTTCTGGTGCCCTTTCTTCTGGTCCCATGGAGGTCTGTTCTATCTCACAAGACTTAAAATCTGAAAAATATATTAACTTATGTTACATATTTCATTAGGTACATCTGGTGATGATGTATTTAGGATAGTGCTGGTCAGCTGCTTGTATGTGCCTAAATTAACCACTTATACACGCATAAGCTAACAGGGTTGCCTTCCCTCATGTTCCTTTGAATGATAAGCAAGTATTCCTATCTCTTGGGGCTGTGTCTCCATGTTCCATGGCCAGTCCAGCTATGCATGGGGACAATATAACCTACAGTGTTCCTCCTTTCATCTGAACTAACAAGATGGGTGCTGGCTTCAACAGGTCCCCACAATTGTCTGGCCCACGTGCAGGGGCAATGCCAGGTGCTACAGGTTGGGAGTTAGCCTCTAGAGTGAGAAGTGGGTATTTGGCCTCTGGAAGAGACACATGGAATTCAGCGGATGGTGTCACCTGTCTGAACCTGACCTCTGCTGGGAAAGAGTGATTGTCACTGCTTCTGAGGTGAAGGGGACTTAAAGAGCACAGACTGAGGCTATAGATCAGCCCTGTCCAGGGAGATCTCCTCCCCCAAGGACTAAGCAGTGGGATTTCCTGTTGCCATCATATCCCTTGGCTATGATCTCTATTGCCTCCACCCTCTACTCTCCGGCTCCACACCCATGTGTAGGTTTGGGAAATGCCCTGAAAGGAGGGTAGAAGGATGCGACCTCACCTTCCTTGCTTTCTCTCTGCCAGCCCTCTCTTTTAATTACATTTAGCTATTACCTAGAAGAATAATCAAGGGATTGCATATATTGCTTTTTTTCTTATTCCTATTCTCTTCCTTTTTTTTCTTTTTTTTAAAAGATTTTATTTATTTATTTGACAGAGATAGAGACAGCCAGCTAGAGAGGGAACACAAGCAGGGGGAGTGGGAGAGGAAGAAGCAGGCTCATAGTGGAGGAGCCTGATGTGGGGCTCCATCCCATAACGCCAGGATCACGCCCTGAGCCGAAGGCAGACGCTTAACCGCTGTGCCACACAGGCGCCCCTATTCTCTTCCATTTTTTAAATGCATCTACAAAACCAAGTCTCCAGGAGTTGGCTCCTTTTGTAAATTCCGTAGGTAGTTTTAACTTTAGTAATTGAGTGCAACACAGCTGCCGCTCCATACCATGTATAACCAGGTGGCCATCCAGGAATCGGTTTCCTGACCCCTGCCCTTACATCTTTTATTTTCCCAAGCCACATGTTTCTACGAGCCAGGGCTAGTCTCACAAATCCCACTCCTCTAGCACCAAGAAACCACCTTCGGTGCCTGTACAGAGTTTTCCATGGCCTTTGAGAACAGACCTTGATAGGACCGTGGAGAGATCAGTAGGTAGGCCCCGCTCCCCCAGTGCAGCCAGCCATGGAGCACGCAGTGAAATGCAAGCAGTCTTTTATATATATATTAAATATATGTATATTCATATATTTTATTTATATTATATATTTATATTATATATTTATACATTTATATTATATATTTATAAATAAATATAATATAAATAAAATATATAAATAAATATATATTTAAAGATTTTATTTATTTATTCGAGGGAGAGAGAGAGAGAGAGTGCACAAGCAGGCAGAGGGGCAGAGAGAGAGGGAGAAACAGACTCATTGCTGATCAGGGAGCCCAACGTGGGACTCGATCCCAGGACCCCGGGATCATGACCCAATTCGAAGGCAGATGCTTAATCATCTGAGCCACCCAGGCGCCCCGCAAGCAGTCTTTTAAGAGGCAGCTTCAGGTCTACTAAGTGTGGCCTTTAGGAGGTAGCAGGTGTAAAAGGCTGAAATAGCTTTAGGTTGTCCAAAATACATTGTTAAGTGAGACAGCAAAGTACTGATCTGTATATAAAATATGACTATTTTTACTACAGAAAACAGCTTGTACAAGAACATGTTTTAACACATAGACACACAGTGGAGTCCATGTGCACAAACCATTCTAAAAGGATGCTATACTGAAAACTTTATTTTTCTCCAGGAGATTTAATTATCTGAGATTTTGACATACTACTGTATAACTGTATATGGTATAGGACTCCTTCAATAAAAGATAGAAAACATTTTATAATTTCGTTTCTATAGGAAAACAAATATACACTATTGAGTTTTTTTGTTTTTCTCTTTCTGTTTTTGCCAACTTCAGTTAAAAAACCCTACAGATTTAGATAGACTAAACAGCCTGTTAATCACAAGAAATGCAGGTATATGTTTCTGCATAACACAGCAGAATGGTGGAAATTTTTTGAATATGTATCAGAATCATGTGGAACACAGACACTTGGGCCTGATCCACAAAGTGATTCAGTAGATCTGGGTTCAGGATTCAGAATGTGCTTTTCAAGAATCCCTAGGTGACACTATGCGTGAAGGTCCAGGAATTACACTCGGAAAATCAGAATTCTAGGAAAGGTGACATTGACTGGTTCCAGGCCCCAGTCCACCGGTGGAGATTTGCAGGCTCTGAGAGACAGAGCCAGGACTTCTCACCCACATGCCCTGAGTGTATCTGTAGTGAGCCAAGTAAAGGAATGGCCAACTGGCCTTCAGTCCCAGGCCATTCACTGCTGAGAACCGTGAAGCCTGCACTGACTAACCTAGACAACTGCTTTATTCTGCCCAGAACTTATTGCAAACATATCCACGAGGCTCATCCCTTACAATTTCAAGTGTTCTCTACTCTTATCAAGGAGGCCTCCCTTATTGCGCTGAGTAATATTACATTCCATATTTTACCCCTCAGGAGACTCACCTGTCTTTGACCTCCATTTTGTCTGCCACATTCTAGAATACTACGTATTTCTTTAGCTACTCTTTTCTGTTCCTGGACTTTCTTCCTTGAATACAACACAAGTCCCAGAATGCAAGTGTCTTTGTCTCTCTTAGGACCCAATGTCCCCCAGGCACCTACAATAAGTGCCTAAAACCAAACTTTTGTTCCTTGATCAACAGGAATAAACACGACATCTCAATTTCCCTGTAAATTTTACAATTCTGGGTACTCTAAATGTCCCCTTTAACTCTTTTTCCATGCAGGTATCGCTCAGACTTTACAAGAATGGAGCTTTGCATTTTGGAAACAAAATTTTAGAATGACAATTCTGGTCACGTGCTCAGCTGAATCTGATCTGTTCTCAGACATCACTGCTAAAACTCCTCCGAGGACTTATGTTTTCTCACCTTCTACAGGTGTCTCACCAAAGCTATTTCTACCACCACCTTTGAAGCAATACATAAACATTGATAATAGCTTTGTACCTCGAACTTTACAACTGTTTTCCTGAGATTATATATACTCTTCAAGCAAAACAGTTCCTGCATCACAAAATGAATGATAATCAGTTTGCAGCAATGATATCATGAATTTAAGATACTCCCAGTATCTCTGGGTAGAAAGAACCCTTTGCATACATACTTCAACTTGCAACACTGCAGCCACTCTACCATACCAAAGTAGTATTTTTCACATTGATATCTTTTTTTTTTTTAAGATTTTATTTATTTTATTCGACAGAGATAGAGACAGCTAGCGAGAGAGGGAACACAAGCAGGGGGAGTGGGAGAGGAGAAGAAGCAGGCTCATAGCAGAGGAGCCTGACGTGGGGCTCGATCCCATAACGCCGGGATCACGCCCTGAGCCGAAGGCAGACGCTTAACCGCTGTGCCACCCAGGCGCCCCTCACATTGATATCTTTTTAAGATTGATGTTATATTCCTAAAAGGACCTGAATGTAATCTGGATATCAAGTAAGACATATCAAATGGATAAAAGTGTTTCTCAGTGAATAGGACAGAATAGTTGACTCTACAGGCAGGAGAGATGTTTTCTTCAGAATATACAGATCTGTTAGAGAAAAATTATTGGGGCGCCCAGGTGGCTCAGTTGGTTGGGTGTCTGCCTTCGGCTCAGGTCATGATCTCAGGGTCCGGGGATACAGACCCGCCTCAGGCTCCCAGCTCAGCAGGGAGTCCGCTCACACACTCCTTCTCTGTCTCAAATAAATAAATAAATAAAATCTTAAAAAAAAAAAAGAAAAACTATTAAGATACTTGTTGAAACAGTAATGAAGACTGTATTCAGGAGCATTCCCACAAGTGCAGGCACAATGGGAACTTGCAGTAAGAGGAAGACACACTGGACTCAACTTCAAATTTTTTTACAAGTTGGGTTTTATACTAAGGAACACGATTGTTGGGGGAGTGTGGTTAGTGGATAGAAAATCACTAACAGATTAGAGAAATTCCTCGTAAATGGACCTAAAAGATCCTTGCAGAAGGCAGGTCAGTATGATCAGAGATCACCTGTGTGATTGTGAGGGGTGAGGAAATTTGATCAGTTATCAGTGGTGATGAGATAGTCAAGAGAAAATCTTGCCACACCTACTTGGCAGGATTCTGCAACGGGCCAAGACCAGGTTAAAAAAAGAAAATCCTAGTGTCCTAAATAAAGATTAGTCAAGGAGAAACTCTGTCATATCTATCCTTGTACTTGAGATTCCAGGTGTACCAACACTCTTCCTCTTATCTTTCTTTTTCTTTTTTTTTTATTGCTTTTTTTCTTAAAAAAAGATTTTATTTATTTATTTTAAAGATTTTATTTATTTATTTGACAGAGATAGAGACAGCCAGCGAGAGAGGGAACACAAGCAGGGGGAGTGAGAGAGGAAGAAGCAGGCTCATAGCGGAAGAGCCTGATGTGGGGCTCAATCCCATAACTCTGGGATCACGCCCTGAGCTGAAGGCAGACGCTTAACCGCCGAGCCACCCAGGCGCCCCCCTCTTATCTTTCTTGACATGGGACAACCTAAAGTATTTTATCTATTTAATGCTATGGAATGGACACAATAGAATTGAAATAAGATAATGTTTATTAGCTTCCACTAAGCGTGGACACATCTTGAGACTCAAAGACGCTATGGAATGATGTGTTTATTTGGTTTGTAGCCCGTAGGAACATCAACATTATTGGCATTCATGAGCATGCTTAGCTTCACTGAGTCTGAAATAAGTCTCCAAACACTTGGGTGATGAGCTTCAGAGAGCACTAAACAGAAATATAGTAACATTCTCTCATAACTGTGGGGACTACGTTACCCAGAATGCAAAGAGTGGCGGAGCCGCGTTGCTCTCCAATGAAAGCTTCAAAA